>NC_134316.1:11655469-12027136 GCF_964195595.1 Calonectris borealis | reverse complement strand
TCTCCGGCTTTGTTGAGGAACTAGCCAACTATCCTCCTTTTCCACGCGGGATTACTTTTCTGATTGTCCATCTCCTTCAACCTCCTCACTCTACTGGCACAAGAGGAAAAGTAGACGCAGCAAGGGGAGAAGATGGTGGAAGAAACACCCCTTCCAGCAATAGCTATCCCATACGGTGCTTCGACACTTAGACTGCACACTAGGAGTATGCTTGGGTTTGGAGATCTCTGCCTTGGGGTAGTTAATTTGTTGGAGTTATAAATCTGCCGCAAGCTCAGAGGAGATGCATGGTACGGTCATACAGGAGGTGAGTTGCTTCTGGCCTTGTAGCCTGTGCTGCAAACCTCATCCTATGCTGCAAACCAACCTCAGGCCACGCTGCAAACCTCACGTGGACCCATTCCACACAGCTACATCCAGGCAAACATTCCCAAGGTCAGCAACATCTATGCTGCAAAGAGTCAGATTTTCGGCTTCTTCCCTGTGGTATCAAGAGAACCAAACCTTCGTTGCACCTGGGGATTCTGAGCTCTGCCATTTGTTTGTCCTACCACAGAGCAGAATTCACACCTGAACTCAAATGTGCTTGGTTCCCTTTTATGTCAGTCAGGCAAATGTGGTTAAAATTGAACCTTGTGTTAAAACTGACCCTCTTATTAGCAATCTCACTGCAATTGTTGAGAACCTTTTCCATTTAACCTAGCGCAACAGAGCCTTCAGGCTCGGCTGCATGACCAGTGATTAAAAAGTCCATCCTTATCAAATGAAGAACACCACTATTGAACCGGCTGAGAAAGGAGCACAAGCCCAACTCTCTGTAGCTTAAGGGATGATTTTGCCACATGGAAATTTGCAGACCAAAGGGCAGAGGCTCTGGTAAGAGCGTTGAATCTACCCACAGCAGCTATGTGCCAGGCAGCACAACTGTTATGGACTTAGTCCCACAGGTACCTCAGCAAGATGCATCCGAGAGAGCCATTGCAGGATTCAACCTTCAAAATCTATGCTCATCGCATGAGCATACTAAAGAGTGAACCGATGTGCAGCGATCAGTCCTCAGTCTTTAAAAGTTTTGCAATTGCTCCTTGTGCCAAAGGAGGAATGAAACAACTGCAGCGCCGTCCGGAGAGAGGTCAGTAAGCTACACCCCAGCAAACTGCCGATCTGATGATGGTCTCTGCTGGCTTCAGCTTTATCAGGCTCATTCCAGGCACCAGTGTGCTACAGCAATTAGTTTCAATTCAAGTGCCGGCACCTTGTGCTCAAGTTCAATGTACTGGCATCTCATGTGAGACTGACAAGACGTATCACCGCTCTGGGAGCGATCTTAGTAACACTCCACTGCCAAATATTTTAAAGGGGCATTGATGCTAAAGAGATGCTCTGAGTTATTTGCACCAGAGGCAGCTTAGTGGACCCACTGTAACATACATGAGCGCAACCCCCAAAATAATCATGAAAAGCACAGAACATGATATGTCACATGAAAACAAAAAGCAGACACTGCTGTGATCCCTGAGCGACATGCCATAAAGAGGGATAATAATTCCATATAAAAACAAAGTTATCCACGGAGGCAAAGCGGAGGAAGTCAAAATAGAGCCATGAGAAGAAAAGAAGAATGTAAGAAATGAAGAAAAAGTCTTCAGAGTGAGATGAGCCATCGGGAGCACCGACCCCTGGAAGGGAGCTGAAATGGCCCAGCGAGAGCATTGAATAGACCGCGATATGAGCACGAGTATATGGACTCTGAAGGCAACAATGCCAGTTTTGTTCAAATACCTCTGCCAGGACACATTTATTGTGTTTTTTATCTACACGTAAGGTAAGCCCTTACGTGTCCATTGGTTACGGGGAAATATCTAGTGTTACTTTATGCATTATTGGAACCCAATAATCTCTACTTACAAAAATGACTCTGTTTTGGGGCCTCTCTGCCTTGGAAAACCAAGCTTAGCCACATGAAAATGTCCTGAGAAAACACCTGGTAAAAAAACCAGTCCTTGTCACAGCTCTTGCGTTGGGCTCCTGGGAACAGATCCAAGGTCCTGCCAAGGATCCACCAGCCGCATTCCCCAGTGAGCACCAGACAGGCCAGCAGGAGGGATGGCCCTTCCTCTGCAGCAGGGAGACAGCAGCAAAGGTCCCTCTGCACCATGGGCTGACAAGGGCAAGGGTGAGCAAGTGCCCTTTGCGTTCGCCAGGATCTGTTGCCTCCCTCGGTGCAAAGTCAGGGCCATTATTCTCAAATACTTCATAAACAGAGGTGTGTTTGCTGCAGCGTGTTCCCGACTGGGCTGGTCAGAGCTGCCTTGGCAGGGCAGAGGGAGTGGAGCACCCGCCTTTCGTGTGCTGCAAGATGTGTGCTGGTGGCACGGCGCCAGCGGCAGCCACGCTGCGGGGTTAGAAGCTCTTTGCCGTTCCCGGGAAGAGGCCCACATTCCGCAGGTGGGCTTGCAAGAGGTCCCTGTCTGGCCCCCTGTCTGGCACATCCACATTTGTCCACGGGCGCGGGGGGTTCCCCCTGCCAGGTGCTCTGAGCTCCCGTGGGCCAGCGCTGGCCCCCCACCAACCGCGTGCATCCCCTTCCTCCTCAAATCATCCCTCCATTTTTCATCAAAACAGCCTGACCTCACTTGCAGTAGCCTCCCCAAAGGTGGCACACACAGAGACCTCCGGCCGTGCCAAAGAGCCTGTGGCTGTGCCCAGCCAAGGAGGCTCGCCTCCCCCCCCGAAGCAGCCCAGCGCTGAGTACAAGAAATCCCGGCTGCCCCGTCCCTTCCCAGGACGGATTTGCATATTGGGTCAGGCGAGTGTTTCCAGCCGCTTGATTTCCAGGGGATAATATTATTCATGAAGCTATTTGTAGCCCCCAAATCCTTGGTTGCTGTTTGCTTGCTTCTTTCTCACTCCCTCTTCCCTGCTTTTTACTCCTCCTTGGCTGTTTGTTAAAAAAAAAAAGAGTTTCCCTTGGCTGTACTTTCGGTAGGACATTTCAAAGTCAGGCTGAGATGGGTATTAAATGAGGATAGATGCCAGGTTCCTTTTCGCTACATCCAAAACTACTAGAATAGCACCGAAAGCTGTAAATTAGGTCAGCCTTGCACAAGAGCTTCCCGAGCCTTTGCTGGGAGCAATGCTGCACAGCCTCGGGTGAGTATCGCTTTAAACGGATCTGGTGCAGCTCGTCTTGGGGGACTGGTGTGATGCAGTGAGACCTCTCCCAGATCTGCCCCCTCCCCTATATAGACATGATTTGGGACCCAGACCTCTCCTCTGAGGGTGCACAGTCAGGGGGAGGCACAGGAACCCTGCGGCACCCCCAGGCTGGGGCCTGATAGCCAAAGGAGATCGTGAACGTGAATGTGGGGCAGGGTCCCAGCCCGCAAAGGAGAGAGGCTGCACCCAGGCAAGATGGGCAGCAGCTCTTGGATGAACAGCAGCAGGCTGAGCAGCAACGCTGAGGACTGAGATTGCCTGGGGGAGCTTCTCACCAAATCCTGCGCAGCTTCCAGCACGTCGCTGTAGAGGCTCAAAAAAGGCTTTTCGGATACAACCGGTGAACCAGGAGGATTGCTGGTGCCAAGATGAGGCATCCTGCGCCTGCGGGCAGGACAGGCAGCCGGCTGCATGTGCTCTCTTGCCAGTTAAGCCATTGCCACCTTGGTACGCCGTTCGCAAGGTGAAGCCGGTTCCTTGCTCCCTGCGGTGGAATATTAGCTCCCTGATTTTGGAAATGTGGAAGCAAACAAGTGGGGATATGGCAGGAGATATTTTGAGAGAGATATCTGTGGAAGAGAATTAATGGTCTTGTACGACTTTTCCGCTTTGCAGAGCACTTGCTGGTGCAACACGGGGAAGGGCTATGAGCAGAGCAAACATACATGCTCCTTCCCCATAATGCTCACCTGGCTTCCTCTGACCCACAGCTCAGGGACGTCCTGATTTAGGGGTGATGCCTGTGTGTTTCATAGCCCTGGGCATATTTGCCTTCAGTGAGTTTGTCTAATTGCTTTTTGAACCCGTGTAACCTTGGGGTGACGTGTTCCACCCTTCACATGTGTGTTTGGGGAACACACAGGCTGTCTCCTCCCTGCTCACTCGGATTTTGGAGTCCCATGCGGCACCCTCAGCGCTGGCTCTTTGCCCGGGGCAGGACTGTCTCCTGGGCTGGAGACAGGTACGCCGGGAGGAGAAAAGGAAGGAGGAACGGGTCCAAGTCCTCAGCCATTAATGGAAACGCAGGAGCACGAGGAATGTAATTAGTGTCTTGGCACAGTGCTTGGGAAAGCCAGAGAGGCACGTCAGAGGGAGGAGGAGAAAGGGATCAGAGGATAAGCCAGAGAGCAGAGATCACAAAAACAGAAAGCAAAATGCAGAGCCAATATTGTGAGGCCCCTAAAGGACGAAGGTCTCCTGGGCTGGGCAGCTCCGCCATGCCTCTCCTGGTGGCTTCAGGCACCCGCGGGGCCTCTGGGGACATAGGAGACAAAGCCTATGGTGTGAAAGGCTTCTTCAAGGACCTGCAATCCTTTCCAAACCCTTTCTACCCTGAATGCCACTTCTGCAGTTTCCGTGGAGATGTCATCAACGGAGAGCGAGTGGAGGTCCACACGTCCTGGGTGGGAGGGACCAGCAAGAGCAGTCTCACTCTCTTGCATTACAAGTCTAAGCAAGTAAAATAGATACAAATTAGCTGGGCAAATTATCTCACTGCCCTGACGCTTGCAGGAAGCACAGTGGAGATTCACACGTGGGCCTCTTTGAGATCTTTGTGTGCTGGAGGCAGACAGGAGGAGATGGAGAGCGAAGGGGATAGAGAGCTCCCTTCCACCTCCAGCTGAGCTCCCCAGCGGCAACATGGTCCAAAACAATGAGAAAATAACCACTTTCTACCCTAAAAGGCAACAGCAGACCTTCAGCAAAGCCTTGAAGTTTGTTTAACCTCAGGAGTGAGCCACAGCTTGGCTCACCTGTCCCTGCTCCCTCCCGAATGGCGCGGCCGTCCTCCCCGGCTGTCCCCCCCGCAGCGTGGCCCCCGCGCCCCGGGACGGGGCGGTGGGGTGGCTGTCTGCAGCCAGGGAGGAGGGAAGGCTTGGACCTCGCCCTCACCGTGTGTTTATTTGCAAGATGCTGTTGTGTTTGGATAGAGCTCCAGGCAGGATGTGTCTGCAGTAAACACAGGAAAAAGGCTGATGTTGGAGTCGAGTGGAAGGGCTGGCAATAGTTTCAAGTTGTAATTAAAATGGCCCCTCTTGGGGGTAGCAGAAATGAGGGCTGGTAAAGGTAGGCAGGTTGCTGCGGGCTCCCTCTGCAGGGTGCTGCGGAGGTACCTTGGCCATTTGAGTGTCCTTTCTAGAAATGGCCCAAGGAAACACACCAAATACATTTGGGAAAATATGCATGGTTTTAAACACTGAAACAAGTCTTGGTAATTTTCTTTAACCTCAAAAACAAGCATGCGTTTTAACCAGAAATAAAACCCAAGTTGTGCAGCGTCAGTTGTGCACAAGCCTTCCTCATTGCAAGTGCTGCTTCTCAGCTGGGGAATGAGAGGGATATTAAAGAAACTCCGGGTTGCCGTCTCTGGCTCTGTAGTGTCACACTTCCCAAGCTCAAAATGTCCGAAGCCCTGTAAATGGATTTTCCATGGAGCACTGCCCCCTGCTGTGGGCTCCCCATTCCCACACACTTCACTCCTCACAAACCCTCCTGGTAGGAATAATCTGCAAAATAATGGCGGTCTCACGAAATTCTGGGCCATTCGCTGCCTATTTGTCTGCTCGATGTTCTGCGGGTCTCCCACAGAGCAGAGGCTTCCTCAAAATGTGAGGAAGAAGAAATACCAACAGAACAAAAGGGAGGAACAAGGGGCAAAGGAATTCAGTCAACGTATCTCTTTACCTCAACGAAATCCCTGACTGATACCTGAGATCTGGGAGCATCTGGGTCTGCAGCAGCTGCAGCCCAGGCCTTTGACACCGGGGCTTACCCCTCCACGGAGGCACGTTGTGTGACTAATGCAGCAGGTGGGATGGATGGGACCAGTTGAGCCCAGTTGCTGATGCCGCTGGGGCAAGCCTGTACGTATGTGAAGGGCTCAAGCGATTTTACTGCTCAACAGCAATGGAGGAAATACACATCTCTAAAACATCGCTCATCTTAGCACTAATAAGGGGCACCGGGTCGAACCCTCAGCCGTGGTGCCCAGGGAGTTACGGTCCTGCACAGCAGTGGGAGAGGGGCCCCAGGAAAGCACAGGCTGCGCACGGGGAGCTGCGCTGCAGGAGCTGCGTCCAACTCAATGCTGCTGTCAGCACTCGCAAAATTTTCCCAACCAGTCAGGACATAAAAATGCACCCCGATGACATTATATTTGCAGCAACCAAACCCTCCCATGCGGCTATCTCGGCTAGCACCGAGCAAGTATATTTGGTACAACATGATTTTTCACAATATGATTCTTTTCTCAGCGTTGCCAGGGCTGATGTTTAAAATCCTCCTGACAATTTAGCCACGCTCAGGCTAAGTCTGGTAACTCGAAAGTCTGATTTCTGGTAACTCGATCTGTCGTTGTGTGAGTGGTCTGCCTGCAGCTGTGCTGCTGGACGGCCTCATTTTTACGGTGGATAATGTATTTCAAAGGTGCCCTCACGTCCCATGGAGGTGATGCTGTTCTTCTCATTTCTGGTAGATGAATGCGTTAGCTAAAGGTCCAGCCTTTCACCTGCTGAAGTCCATCACAGCTTTGCCCTTGACTTCAGGAGAAGCTGGTAGCGACTTTCAGTTAACGAAGGAAGAGAAAAGGTAGAAGACTGAAACAAAGTCCTGTTAGCATCCAAGCTGCAGGAGGAAGAGCGACAATTTTTGTAAACAGAGGACGCAGAGAGGACAGGAAGTTTTGGAAACTACATGCATTCTAGATTAAATAAGCTTAGCGTGCCTTTACTCTGAATAAGCCACAAAATATCTTGGCAAAAGTCTCCCCTACAGTAGATTGTGAAGTATTATATGGTAGATTATAAAATGACGAGTTGGAGAATACCTTGATTGGCAGATAAGAAGAGGTGGCTGCTGTAGTGCGATTCACGAAACGAAGCCCCGGGGCACTGCTACCTACAAAACAGCAATTCCACCCACACCACAAAGACACGGCTGCAAGCGCAGGGAAGGGAGAGGAGGGTTTCTCACGCGGCTGTAATCGGAACTTTGGGGAAGCAGAGATGGAGATGGCTCTGAGAGGGGTGTTTTTAGCCAGGGAAGAGGCTTTTTTGGTTAACATTCATACTGGGAAAACCTGTTGGCGTTGGTGAACCGCCAAAGACTATGAGAGTTGTCGCGGCATTCTCCGTTGGCTTGGGAGACATAAGGTTTGATTCTGCAACCTGGCGTCTTATTCCCCACATCAGCAACTCTCAGCAAAAAGTAGAAAATGTATCTTTATAGTGACGTCTGTGGCTGAGCTAGGAACTGAAATAGCAGGCACTGAGGAATATCTCTGCTGGCCTGGAAAAGTCACCAAGGCAATGCAGTGTAAGGTATATTTCTCCATACTCCATCCGCTTCGCAAAGCCTCTCTGAGAAAGCAGAAAGAAAGGGTTTGGGACTTTTTTTACCTCTTCTGCCATTTATTTTCTTGATGTGACTCCCAGTTGCCATTAAATTAAACGTATCCAGGTTATAGGAGAGTGAATTTATGCAGGGATTAAAATAGGCTAACATTATGCCATTGAAAAATTACTTAGCTTGCTACTGAATCGAAGCTCGGTGCTGACCTGCACAAGTATTTCTGCCCAGGAACAAAAACAGGTCTAAAAGACAGAAATGAGAAGACAGCTGGCAGGATGAAATGAAGAAAGAGAGAATGTCAGCTGCCTCTCCAGGGACCAGGCGTCTTTGAAATGAGCCCTGCCAGACAAAATAGAAGTCCTGTTGCTGGGCTCTAGCAAAATATTAGCAAGGCCAGATCCTGTACACCTCAAGGCTGGGGTATATCAATGTAAGATAAAAGTGATAAGCAGGGGAGGAATGTGAATGCTCCAGCTCAGCATTAATGCTTATGTCCCACCGGTCTCTGCTCCTCAGGACACCCAAGAGAAAGGGAGCGAATTTGCTCCTAAGACTGGCACCCATCAGTGCAGAGGGCAATCCTTGCTATCTCCCTCGTGCTAACCCCCTGCAAAGGACCAGGGAGAAGAAACTATGCCGAAGAGCATCAGGAAGATGGACAGAGGGATCCAGTATGGGTCTGCTCCTCACACTGCTGTGATAATCCGTCTCAGGTTTAAATAGGGTTTTCCACTGACAAACCACACTGTTAGCTGATGTAGGTGGACTTCACAGGAGCTGGACAGCTTATTGAAATGTCCCAAAATAAGATAAAAGTTTTTCCTTTATCATATTGGCATGAAATATCAAAGCCAGAAGGCTTTTGGGCTGAGGGAGAAACCTAACCCACCTCTGGCCATAATTATTTCAACATGGCTATTCAGACAGGACATGGGCTTACACTCAGGCTTTGTCCTGCCATAATTATTTTTGCCAAGTTATGTTTTCTATTGATATGGTCTGGAAGCAAACTGTTATAGGACACTTCGTACTGCTAGCCATATGGGTCCATACTGTGTCTGCTACATAGGACAGATTAATAACAGACCTGTACTTATTTCTGTACAGATAAGAATAAATATTCATCCTAGTAGTTGGCAAATCCTCTTGCAACCACGGTATATAGTTATATTACTACCTCCTTTAGTGCATGAATTGTACTGGCATAACTGGTATATATGTTTTAAATGGCGAGAGTTATTCCATTTCTGTATAGGAATAGCTATCCTAATACAGATGTATGTATACCAGCGCATCTGCATCCACTCAAAAGGAGGTTTGCCACGTTAACTGTGTGCACAGCTCAGCGTGAGGGCATCTTCCAGTCAGCAGAAGCTATCAGAGAGAACACGGTCTACTCTAACATGTGCTCTGCTGCAAGAGATGATGAGCACCCTTCCTCCAGCAACACAGGGGGGTGACCAAGAAGTAGAGCTAGTACTGAAAAAAAAGTAAAACAGGTGACCTCTAATATCAGGAGAGCTTCCTCAAAGAAATCGTGTCTTTCCTCCAGTGGGGAAAGCAGAGTCGTTTACTCCTTTTTTGGTCTGACAGTAGTGGGTATAATTAAAGGCAGCCAAAAGCCTGATTTATTTGACTCATTGACAACCTGAATAGCTGCCTCGCATTTTGTTCAGCCGCACCAGAAGCCAGCCCGTTTTGCAGGGTGACACAAGGCCAGGGTATAATGGGTGAATAGCCCTATTTCTAAGGAGCCCCTCTTTCCCCCCTGAGCCCCCAGGTTCTTTCGGCGTTTGACACTTCTGGAGAGTTTTTCCCCCATGGGTTTTCCATATTGCTATTTTTGGGAGATCTCAGAAGTGCAGCGCAACCTTCGCCTCTTCAGCTTCTCTCTGACTGTAAAAAAGCCTCCCTGCATCACTAACCATCTAAGTGTTTGGTATTAAATTATCCATCAGATAATAGCCGGCGTCACAGGCGAGGGCAGCAGGGAGGGCTGAGGCAAGGCTGGCGAAGGCAGCAGCACTTTTACTTTGGCTGCAGTTGGTATCTTCACCTGCGGACAGCGGGGATCGGTGAAAAAGGATCTAGTTTCTGTAATCGATCGAAATGTAAATGGCGGTGTCTGAATTCATGCTGATGACCTTCGTCTGTTAGGCCGGGAATGAGACACTGGATACTGCAAATTCCCTGCAGCAGCCTGAAAACTCCCAGTCGCCAGCCTAAAACCCCTGCCTGTTTCTTCAACTGCCTCTGGAAGACAACCCTGCCTTCCTTCTAAGTGCCAGCGCTGCGCTGCGCTCGCACGCCCCAGCGTTTCAGCAGGCACGACGAGCTCCCCGGGCTCTGACAGGAGGGAAACCAGCTCCTCACAACTTTTGCAGCTGTTAAAGAAATGGGGCACCCTCCACTGAACCCCCGGCCCCTGCCCACCCCCTCCCAGTTGCTCCGCTCCTAATCCTCGCTCTGCCAAGCCCATCGACATCGTCGGAGCGGTGCGGCAGCTCTCCCTCCAGACCTTGCTGAGAACTGACAAACTCACTGTTGCTTGTAGCCCAGAGGCAGGGTTGACATGCAGAGGAGTCATTTGCCAACAGCGTGTCCTGAAGCGGGGAGGAGGTGGGATTTGACTCCTTTGGCCCATGCACCAGCGAGCCCGTGGTCGCCAGCGTGTCGCATGCCGCTTTCTCTGCTCCCTGCACTGGACTGGCCCAGGAGAGCACAGCCATCTGGCAGCTCCTACGTGTGAATGATGCCGCTAAAGAAATGAGGATTTCACATTCAGATCCCCTTTTTTGCAGAAGTGCCAATCAAGCGTGTGCTACTTGACCTGGGAAAATGGTTTAAGAAGTTTGCCAGGATTAATAGAGCTTCCTATCAGCTCAGTGGGGAAAAAAAATCAATAGGAGCACATTGCCCTGTAAGTATGCAAGTTCAGATAATTTTGGGCCCAGAATTCAGTTTTGCTGGGGCTAAAGCTCTGCATAGCTATAGAAAGGACCCAGTTATCAGGAGCATTTCAGGAGACAACAGAAGAATACAGTGCAGGAATTTTACCTAAGTATAGATTAAAGTGCGGGCTTTGGGTAGTTAGTTTATATTCTTTATCTAGAGACAGGGATGTGCTCTGGTAGCAGACCAGAATCAGATCTCCTTTTCACTGGTATGAGGGACCAGTGGCACAAATTTCAGGGATCGGAACCTACAACCTATGGTGCAATAAGAGCTGAAAAAAATAGGTAGTGAATCCTTTACAGTTCCCTAGCAGCTTCTACGGCACTGTCAGAAACCACACACCCCTATGGATACACAGGGTTCAGCAGGGACATACCGGGGACATGCCATTTATTTATATGTGATTGCTTTCTTGCAATATTAAGCTTTTATTAGTCAATAACGGGATAGCTGTAGCATATCTACCTCAGAAATGCTGATGCTTTGCTATTTCAGCGCTGTACGTACAGCCACCGGCAATCCCTCCCCAAAAAGCAGACAGTGAACCTCGTCCACCCACGACCCACGTGCTTTCTAGGAGCACTTGTGCTCTACTAGCTCAAGCAGTCTCCGAGAGCACGTCTCAGGTTTTCACACCCAAAAAGCTGTGGATACCATTGGAAATTAGACATAGTACTAAATTCCCGAGAACTTGCTCGGGAAGCGCAGAGCCAAACCACCCCGGGAAAGTGTCAGCGCTACAGGCCAGCTCCTGAGATGTGACTCACGTCAAAAGCGTTCGGTGGTCCTGCGTGGCTGTGAAGGAACAAGATTTGACACTCGTAGACATCTGTTCTCTAATGAAGATCCCCGAGTCCCCCATCCTTCCAACAGCTCAAACATTTCCAGGGCGAGTGCTGAATGTGGAAGACCATGGTTGGGGGGAGCAAGTGGCCACACTTCAGCTGAATTTGGTGCATAGAAACTGTGAGAATTGAGAATCTGCCTTCTCGTTTGTATGACTAACCACAAGTTACGTATTCAGCCCTAGCAAAGTTTCTCAACTGATGGAGACACTAAGGCACGGAGGAGAAACACTCCAAAATGATCCCGCTTTGCTAAAAGTTACATCTGCAACTTATAAAGCAAATTGCCATGGTAAATAGCTATCAGTAAGGCTGAATCATCTCCCCATCCTCTGCACATTTTCGCTTTGACATTTGTTGTCCTTCTTCTGTTTAATGAGCAAGTGAAATATATTTGAAACTTGTGTCAGTGCATCCTAGCAGTTGAAAAACTGTTTTAAAGAAAAAAATACATTTAAAATAGCTTAAAGCTTCTCAATGTAAAGAGAGCACATAGAATGATTCGCCTATGCTATTGTGCATTTTATTCTGGTCTGTAGCAAATCAGAAATAATAAAACTGAAGATCCAAAGCGATTGATACCACATTTTCTCTCTGCCTTTCATTGGCATCAGCTCCACTAAGCATCGATACACAAAGCTTTACTCGAGTACACTGAGCTTTGATTCTTCAGCTCTCCATATTTTGCGTATGAGATTTGCATTGAGATATGAATTGAGATACATTATTTAGGAGAAAACTGAAGTTTAATGACACCTGTAAAAAAGATAGTGAGCATTTCATACAGATGAGTTTTGCGAAGATAGCAATGTGATGACTGGTCTCTGGATTACTAACACTCCATTAGCCCTTTTTCCAGCCCATTACTAACATCAGGACAAATGTGTCTTTCTGAATAACCTTCTTTTGGGTGCAGTGTCACCAAGAACTTCACAAGACAAATATCAAATGCAAAGAGCTCCAGCCACTGGGTAAGGCAAACCAAACCACTTGACTTTATATCCTCTCTGTGACTGTTCCAGTGGTATGTAGACAACACTGCTTTCTTTTCTAAATGGGAATAAATTGTTGCAGATTCAGGGCCAAAGTTACTGCTAGAGCAAACTAGCGACTCTTCACTGACTTGAAGAACTTGCGCCAGAATATGGCAGGACCAAATCGGACCTAAAGCCAGCCTGATGGCTTTAGGTCAAATTACAAATTAGATAAAGCCTCAAAGGGAAAAATCAAGTATCCCTAAAAATTATTTTAAAAACAATTTTAAGAGAATGTGATAACACAACATAAATTACCTGGAAAATCCAAATGGTCATCATAGCTTTCTGCAAACAGATAGTAAAAGCAAAACAGTGAAACCTGCTTGTTTATCAGCGCTGGGAGCTGAACCCAGGAGTCCTGCGTGGAAAGCGCAGAGCAGCCCACACATGTGTAACTGAAACCACAGTGGGACCTTAGACTTGGTGATCGGGGGCGGTTTGGAGCAATGCATTGCTTTGCAGAGAGGAGCTGTGCCATGACGCATAGAGCTGTAGGCCCAGTTATAGATGAACCCTTGAGAGATCAGTGGAGAACCTTGTCAAAAGGCACAGAATGCGTCAGAAGCAGAAAAGGAGCTCTGTATGTTACACGAATAAGGAGCTCTGCTTGTTACCCAGTGACAGCAGGACCTCACCTATGAAAGCCACCAATATGCTTCCCCAGACTCAACAAGGTGATGATCAGAGCATTGCACCGATGCTGAGTTATGGAATTAACGCCACCTCCTGAATGACCTATTCTGGCGTGTGATGCAAATGCATGGACGGAGCTCATCGCTGTTCATCCCTGGTGCGCCCGGCCTGCCAGTGTTCGTGAGACACCAAACCAGAGAGAGCACAGAGGCGGGCAGGGATGCTTGTGGGAGAGAAATATGTCCCTTGTGACAGCTGTCTGCCAGCAAGCAAGACAGCTGGACAGTCAGGTGTATCAACTCAAGGGAAACACAGGTTAACACAAGCAGGGGGTAAGGAGGGATGGGCAAGGCATGGTCTGAATCAGCTATCACTACTTTTAAGGTACAATTTTAAACAACAGGTGGATACGAATATTAATAAACAGATTTGGCTGGTACCTTTCTGTATGAGAAGCAGAAGATGAACCCAGCCAGTTATAGCCTGAAGGGAGTCCTACAGGTAAGGTCTTTAAGCCATTCCCTAGTTAGCCCCAGACACAACCAGCATCCAGTTGCCTGAAATGCCAGAGGGACGTCAAACTCCTCCTGACACATTCTCATCTTGCCTGAAGCTCCCATGGCTGCCATGTCTCGCGCTCCCAGTGACACCTCAGGCCCTCTCCTTGCACAGAAACACCCGCTGCCTAATGAGGTGCAGGATTTGCCAATAGCAGTACTTGAAGCAACACATTTTCCATGAGCAATTTCTTTCCTTATACTCAGACTGCCCTTTTATTTACAAGGGGAGGAAGAAAGAGCTCCCCAGCCCAGGGAAATGCTGTAGTCAGGTTGTACATCACTGAATAGGAAAGTCTAATAATCATCCCTTTAACAGAAGCACTCCGCTCTTTGCAGAGATGCTCTACACTTAGTTATTTTCTGGGTGCCCAAGGCATCACACTTTTCCAGTAATGTCAGTGCTGGCAACGTATTTATCCTAGGGCTTGTAGGGCTTTATGTTATTCTTCATAACTCACAGGTATAAAATCTGCCCTCGTGACCTCCTGACATTTCAAGCCAACACAAAATCAATAAAGCACATTGAATCACTAGCCAGCTTAAAAAATGAACCCAGCTGCAAACACCTTTGTAACAGCTACAGAAGAGTGCTACTATTAAACAGTCAGAAGTGTCATTTGTCCCCAACCTGGTCCATCGCTCCAGTCTTTGGGGTATTTCAGAGCAATTCCTTTCCATCGTGTCACTTAAGCAGCAAAGGGGAATCTTTTATAAGCTGAGAAAGGGCCACGGTAGCAGCTGACATGATTTATGTTTAATAAAGGCCCTTTAGTGCCAGGAAAGAGGGGCCCTGCCAAATCTCAGGCGTCTCGCAAGCCTCTGCTATTGTCCCCAGGGCAGGAGCACTTTTCAGGTTCGCTTTCCATCTCTGTAAACAAAAGGACAGCTGTACGCTTGGCTGGCTCCGGACGGGGCTCTTTGTGCGCGATTAGTACCCCGCGCACATCATTCATGGCTCTTGAATAAAGATGACCTCTCGCAGGACGGGATGGGGGAAAAAAGGCCTCTCTATGCAGCAGGGCGTGAATTAGCATAAAGAGAAGGAAATCGTTCCTTGGAAGTCACAGGAAGAGCTAGATAAATAAATAAGCAAATTACAGGTTCCCTGCAAATATTCGGTGCTCAAGAGTTGGGCCTATGCATGTGCCCCCCTCGCTCACCAGTCTGAGCTCTGTATGGCCCAGCCATACATCTGCAGCTGGGAAAACACTTTGTCACCGAGGTTATGGCCCAAAAGGAGGAGAAATGAAGCATGCAACGTGTCCGAAGTAAACTAATTTCCACCATCTGATCCTTCATCCTCTTTCGGCCAGGCAGGACGATGCCTCAGTCGGTGGCTCTTGGAGTGGCAATAATATTTGCCTTTTTTTTCCCGGTCCTGTGTGCAGGCTGGCGGGTCAGGCAGTGCACTATGCAAACAGACAATGACATACTGAATTTTTTCACATGCTGGGTTTCCCGGCCGATGAAAGGGAATTCAGCAGCTTATTGCCATGTATGCTGCTGCAATTAAGAGCCCTGAGAGCAGCAGCAAATGAAGCTCTCCTCCCCCAGCCCCCTCCATCTCCCATCCCTCCCCCATGCCCGTAGGAACAGGCTGTCTCTCACCACCCGCCACACCAGCACAATTGCAACCCTTATACTCGGCGCTGAGCTCCACTGAATTCGCTCTGACCCAGCAGCCAGGGGCACGGCAACAAGCACCAGGGTGTCCTCCAGACCCAACCTTCACATCAGATTAGTTTTCAGCTGAAGTCCTGCTGTGTCAACTGTAATGGCCCTTAGAAACATGAGTTTCTCTCCTGGAAGGCTTAGCAACAGCAGAGTTAGCTTAGGCTCGAAATCAGCTAAAGGCAGCAGACGAGGAATGAGACAGGGTTTAAAATGAAATTAAATTCCAACACCGTATTTAATGCAGCGTTGCCACCTTCTTTGATTTTATCAGTGCTCACAGTAGTTGCTGTTTTTCTGCAGGTCTCATCTCCTGAAAATTATTCCATCCCTCTTTTTTCTTTTTTAACTGCACCCTTTTTGCTGAAAAAAACTGAAGGTGTGGCCCTGGCTGTAGTCAGAGGCTACAAATGGAGGAGGCAAACAAATGAAAAAATACATATTATTTTATGACTTCTGATTTTCAAGTCTGTCTCATTACTTCTAACGGCAGCACAATGAACAAGCCAGAGTCTTCACTGTCACTCTGTTCTGTAAAAGTTTCATGAGTCTCCAAAGAAGCCACAGCAGAAAAATGCACAAAAACACAAAACAAGGCTAATGGCTGAGCTGGCATCTGACACCCCCAGTGGTCTGGATTACTTTGGGGTGGATTAACACAGGTTACCTCTAGCCATAGGTACCAATGTGATTTACACAGGTGGGCATTATCCCCCTCATTCTTAAAAGCGTGAGAGGCCACGTGTCTTGCCCCGATGGTGTGGTTTGTCACTGGAAGACTGAGGAGTAGGACATTACCATTTCATGTAAACCATGCACCCACATATTAGGACATGACACACTGAAGGCTTCTGACAGTGGGTGGCCAAGGAATATTGCCAGAGTAAAGACATTTCCTGTTGTGCATTAGTCTTTGGACTTCAAATGACAGAAAATGAGCCATTTGAAAGTTATTTCCATGAAAACCACTTGCACTCCCACTCTTGCCTTCTTCCAGCTCCCCGCACTGCACCTCGCATGTGTCGTCTTTGTCGCTGTTGATCTCTGGTGGGGAAAAAAGAACATTCTGAGTTTAGCAGAGGGGGCTAAACTCAACGTTTACAACAGGTATCTCTGACATATGTGATAACTACACGTCTGCACCATTAACAGCCCTGCTGGAGTTGCAGCAAATCAATGAATGAGTCCATAAAGGGCTGAAATACGATAAAAATCTGTGAATGGGGCTGTAAGAAAGCTCAAGTGCATCAAAGGGGAAGCAGTAAAACTGAATGAAGGGACTTCTGAGAAGAGTAGCTAGTGAGAAAAGATTATCAGAAGTGCTTGTTATTTAAGAATGTTCTTAATACAAGGGAACTCCTGCCATCCTTACAGGTACTCTGCCTCTCTGCTTCATTATGGAAATGCTTCCCTCAGGCCCCATCTGTCTGGTTTTCTGCTGCAGATGAAGTTGACCCAAAGGGAATTCATCACCACACATCTCCTATGGCAAAGCAAGCCTTGCTGCAAATCAGGCAGCACAGCCTGATGAATGCTGCCTGAAGAGGCTCTGACAAACGCGTGGCAGACGGGACTCCGCTGTCAAAAAGATTCTCATGTGACAATTTCTGCTTCCTTCTCATGCAGCTGGACGTCTTGGCAGCAGGCAGGGGGTTTGGGAGGGTGATATGACTCAGGTAGGGTTTTTGCTGGGAACATGCTCCAACAGGACAAAAATCATAGTGTACGCTTGGATCAGGTACTGTCCTGGATGCAGGCGGGACATGAGAGCTATATACAAAGGAGATGCCTCTACCGGAGAAATCAGACAAAATGCTGCAGGTCTCAATAAGGGAATATATATATTTATCTCTCATCTTCCATCACTTTTCTGTAAGCATTCACAGATTAACCATCCAGTACAGCTGGGAGTACTAAGGCAGGCTTCACTAGTCAGTGTTAGTAGAAAAAAATGGGGCATAAAACGTGAAGTACTTCATTAAAGGCCAACAAGAAGTCATAGACAGACCTCCTGCCTGTCTTCCAGTATTCATGACAAAAAACCAAAACCCAAACAAGTTAGGCTTTGCCAGCCTGAAAGAGAAAGATAAAATATGTAGGGACAGACTTGGCAGTAAAAGAGAATCCCCCTGTGAGGCAGAGGGTTGAGACCCTCAACCTATAAGTAAAGCCAGGGCCCACCTGACCATCAGATTTCAAATACGTGGCACCTTTTAAATATGTAAGTGAATTAGACAAAATGAATAATCTCATGGCTTATATATGTCATAAATCAGGGAGATGAGAGGTGGGTAGGAGCTGTATGTCAAGCTTTGACTTTAACGTGGAGGATTAGCACAGCACCAGGATTATCTGGCAAACCCCATGCCAGGTACAGTTGAGTTGGGTCAAGCCAGCAGTTGAAGTTAGTTTCTTGCCAAAAGGCTCAGTCACATACAAACTGTCTGTAACGTTACACACCCATATGACTCAGGCTCCTAGCATCTTCAGCTTTATTCCAATAAAAAGAAATACAAATGTGAGCCTCTCCAGCAGAGAGGCCCTCACAGCTGTGGCCAACAGTATTTACAAGGATCTATCATCCTGCAGGTTATAGTGCCCATCCAGCAGCTGACTAACACCTTTGCACTAGTCCTTGGTTCTCCAGCTGGGGTGGCTGGACCTACAAAAAGGAGATGCTCAATGTTTCTGGGGTACTTTGCCCTGCTAAGCCCCGTGGTTCCTCTGCTGCTCTTTTGAGAGGGCGAGGACCTGGCGGAGGAGACATGGCATGCGCCTGCAAGTTGCCAGGAGTATTCCCAGCAGAGGATGAGCTCAGCGCCTTCTCCGGCAGGATGTCAGGCGAACATCAGCTCGGGAGAGCTTTGGGGAAGGTGATTCCCCCTGCTCCGAGGCACGCCTCCTCCAAGCTCTGAAGCACCACGTACCGCGAGAGGGTTGCCATTGCCTCCTCTCCAATGTGCAAATGGTTAGCAACATGCAGTGGTTACTTTTTTCACATATCCGTGGAGCTGACTCCCTGGTCTTCAGGGGCTTTTCCATCTTTACTAAACCCCGGTGGCAGCTGAGGGGTGCGGTCCTGTGGGGCACGTATGGGAGCAGGGGGAGAAGGAAGGAGCGCGGCAGCATGTGAGGGAGCGGGGCATGTGGAGGAGACTCCATGGCACCAGTGGGCCAGGCAGCCCGGAAATATGGGGTTTCAAGGGTTGTATTCTGACGCCTGGATTATAAACCTTGAGGTTTATAATCTGTTGCAGTGGGAAAACTGCGATGCTTCACCTGTCTCCTGCTGGCTTCATGTGGACTTTCTCCAGCTCCTTGAATTTCTAACGTGTTTCTTGCTTAAAAACCTTTGTTTCAGTGTGGGACCATGAACTCGGTCTGTGGCACGAGCCACATGAAAAGCGATCGCAGAAACTTACATTTTCTAGTGAGATGGCATTTGAGTGTCACCAGGTGGAAAGAGAAGTCCAGGAGGCCACGCATCTCCTGCACTGCTCTTAGCTGTGACATGTCCAGCACGAAAACACAGGCAGACTTACAGACCCAAACCATACTTTTTGGAGTAGTCCTCAAAGACCTCAGCAAAAAAAAGACTTGCTTCAGGCCTCAACACAGGCTTTAAAGCAATGAATCCTAGTCTTTGCTGTAGTATGGCAAATTGACACAGTGTTTACAAACATTTGCAGGCATAGCATGGTAAAACAAATGCCGCCAGTCCTCCAGCAAAATGCATGATTTATTTTCTATATTTCACACACAAATATTTGTGCTGTTCTGTCTTGGAGAGCTGCTGAGTGAGAGCAGTGAAGCAGCCTCTCCAACGGGCTCGGCCGGGAGCCCTGGCTGTACGCGC
This sequence comes from Calonectris borealis, assembly GCF_964195595.1. Lineage (NCBI taxonomy): Eukaryota > Metazoa > Chordata > Aves > Procellariiformes > Procellariidae > Calonectris > Calonectris borealis. Next base: position 12,008,010 of record NC_134316.1, on the reverse strand, counting down.
GCCTCCAGCTCTGTGTGAGCGCAGCGATAACGCGAGTGGTCAAACTGGGACCCAGCCTGGCTCCCGCAGTGGCAAATCATCCTGTAAAAATTCGTTTTGTACAGGCTGCTATCTTTCTGAATGGGAGGAAGGTTATATTTATACTACATAAAACCCAACGGGGCTTTTCTTTTTGTTAAGAAGTAATAAGATAGAGCTTATAATTCATCCCTTTGCTGTGATGGACAGAACTAGTGACAGATATATGAGGGAAATTTAACAAAAAACTTGTGAGCATCTGCTCTGAGAATATGAGAATCCCCCAAAACAGTCCCGTCCCCTCCTTCTCCCACCTCTGCTGCTGCCCTCGGTGTTGCTGAAAGGGCTGCCCGGGCAGCGGGGCCGTGGGGAGGATGCCCGGTCCCCCTGCCCCATGGTGCGCTGGCTTACAGTGTGGGGTGGGAACACCAGCAAGGGAGCATTTCATTTCTTCTCCCACCCTCCCTGCACCGAAGCAGCTTGCAGAGGATTGCTAAGGGAAACAGCACATGCAGCCCACCAAACCACCGGCTGAAAAAAGTGCAGATAAATGCAAACATGGTTTCCTTCCGGTCCATGGCATTAGGAAGGGATATAAATACACTTCCAGCTCAGGGGAATCTGCTGCATCACCTCCGCTGCTGCAAGCCTCTCTGTAGGCTCCTGTTTTAGGGAGGTCATTTCTCCCGGGCCCCGGGGATGGCAGCTGCCTTGCCAGAGTAGGATTTATTTGAGGATGTGGCCGTGGAGAGAGAAGGTCAGTTTTGGGGAGGCCTGGCAGCCTCACCCCAAAAAGACCACAGGGGAGACAGGGCAGCAGGATACCAGCACTGAACAGCAGAGGCGCGGCAGGGCTGATGCGGGTGAATGCAGCGTCTGCAGGGAGACCCCGGACATGGGGAGGGCTCAGCTCCCACAGCCTGGGGCAGCTCCCAGACCTTCTTAGGTTTCATGCAAGCAACAAGGAATTGGCCTCTATTGCTCCCCTAAAGCATGTTTCCACTCATCGCCGCTTCTGTATCCATGCTCCATTTGTTTGGACCGCTGGTACGATCCCTGTCTGAGCGGTAACCGCTCGTACTTACTGACCAGGGCAGGCTCAGCAGGGGAGGGGTGAGACCCTGCAGATCTCTGCTGCCCACCACGCACTTTGGTTCAGCCCTCCCTTCCCCAGACAGACCCGGGCAGCTCATCCATCCATCTGCAGACTATTGGGAGGATTAGTTAGCGTACATGACATGGTTACCTGAGATAGCCCGGGGCTGGATTCAGCGACTCAGGAGCTCCCTCTGTTTCTAATGTTTGCACAGACTTCTAAGACAGAAGCGCTAAGCACTACCCATAACGTGTTTGCTGAGGGCCAGATTCTTACAGCAAACAGGGACGCAGCTGGGGAATGCTGCCAATGGATACAATGAGCAGTTGTGAGGAAGAGGTTGGAGTCTGGCCATTAGCAGGCATGACAGTGCACATATAGCTTTGAGTTATTTCCCCTTGCGGAAGGTGCACATGGTGGGCTTTGCACCCCAGGGGCCCTCCACAGCTGCGGGTGCAGCACCCCAGGATGCTGGAGCTGAATGCATCAGGCATTTGAGCTGGTGTCCCCCCTCCAGGGACCTTCCCGAGGCCACCCTCACCCTGCCACCCTCTCCGTGCCCTGTGGGCAATGAGACGCGGAGCCCCTCCAAGGGCAGGCAGGAGGAAAGGGGAGATGACAGGGACAGTGGTAGGAGAAAGGGGGTGTCTGGGGGCTGTGGCAGTCCTGCACCCCAACACCAACCCTGCACAGGGATTGCTTGCCATAAAGGTTGGGTCACATTTGTCAGACACAGCTGATTTTTATTTCTTTTCCTGCCTGAGCTGTGTCTAACTGCCTGCCCATATGTTGGCTCACTGGCAGCTCTGGGCACCCGGGGTGCGGTGTGCCTGCGGTCAGATGGCAAGTGGCTTCACCCACGCGGGGAGCTGGCTCTGAGCTGCATCCTCAGGTGTTGGCTCTGCTTTCCCATCTCCCATGTCACCAGCTTTCACAATAAGCCAGCCCTGACTATGGCATTATGCCCTACCAAGTGTCACCAGGGGACCCTACTACAGCTTACAGACCTGGCAGTATTCAGATATTGGCCTCTTTGGGATGCTTAAAATGAACAGCGAAGCCTGCCCCATTTTACAGAGTACTGCTGCCCTGAGTCCCAGTCCCACTCTCACGCTTAACTGGGAGTTTGCCTTGCTTCTGTGATAGCTTCATTTCTATTTCCATGCCGTGCTCCCAACCTCCCAGCCCAGAGATGCAAATATCTGTAAAAAAGCAAGCATCATTTCCATGGTGTCTTATAACCCTGAATGATACCGAAATTGCCGAACCCGGGACTGCTTTGTGGTCATTATCCAGCTGCGACTTCAAGGGGGCTGAGAGGGACACTGTGCTAAAAGCCTTCCCCGCTCTCTTCTCAGAAAGAAAGGAAAGAGAACAACCAGACCTGATTAAAAGCATTTATTTTTTTTTCTAAAGCGGTCTCTGCATGCAAAGATTTGGTTCAAGGAGCATTAAAATCACTGCTGTCAGTTCAGAAAGAAGGGGCTGAAGGAAATCTGGGCCATTGGCATTGTGCGAGGGTTGCTATGGCAATCCCCGCAGAAAGGCGGCTTAATAGGCTTTCTTCCCAGGAAACTCAAAACTGCAGCTCGCAGGCTGCAAAGCGGCGCGTGCAAAAATATTTTCATGAATAGCATCTCTGTGGAAAATTTTGTTGGCTGTTTACATCCTCCCTTCGGAAGCGGGGCGGCAAGGAAGGTGTTTGAAGATCACCTAGCGGTGGCTGGTGACATAAAGAGGGTATAGGCAATATTGCATAGGGACCCGCGGGCAGCAGCGGCAATGCAAAGCGAATGGCAAATTTCTCTGCACGAGACAGGCGTTGTGAGCGACTTAAAAACACGTACTGCGATGATGGGTCTTCGCACACCGAGAGATGCTTTAGTAAACGGAACCAACGAGCCGTTTGCCCTGAATTCTGTGACTCTGCACAATGTTATTCCTGAATGTAGCAAAACGCAAAATGATGCTGTCTCTCAGCTCTTCCCTGTAATATTTACCATATTAAAAAAATAATGATATTAGCTAAAATATTCATGAATGTTAGCTGGCCACACTCTGCTTTTCTCAGTAGAAGCTTCAGAGAATACCAGTGATTCAGGGCTTACCTGAAAAAAAACTTAAATATTGTGGGTTAGGGAAACATATTTTATCTTAATGGAAAGAAAGAAAGATGAGGGATTAAAACATGAGACTGTGAGAGAGGATATCTCTGGGCTTTGGCAGACCTTCATTTCATGACGTCTGGTGAGTCACATAAATCCCTCCGTGCTTCTGTTCCTCCGTACCACCTGTAAACTGGTAATATTACAAGCAATTATTTGCTTTCCTGGGTACTACAAGATTTAATTATTTTGGCGTTCTTAATTGCATGTTAGTAATATAATATATAATATATCATAAAGAAATTACTGTCAAATATGTACATGTGCATCTTATTGGGAAAAATAAAACTAGCTTACCAGCCTGGCATATGACAAGGAAGATTTTCCTTTTTCTTCAGCGGTAGATGCTTTATGCTTTGGAGCAAAGAGATCCGAGTACCTCCCTGCTAAAGCCAGGAAATTCCACGTTATCACAGTGTGTAGCACAGAGCTAACCCACAAGTCTTAAAAAGTCATCAGTTAGGTTTAACCTACTACACATTTTGCTGTAGTTCTATTTTCCATTTCATCTGCAATGCTACTGCTGCTCTCTCGATGCAGGGATAATTAGTGCATTAGTTGAATAAAACCTGTGCTTATTATAAAAGACAGCTGTGTGGCTGGGAGGAAAAAAAATAAACCAGAACTACATTATATTTAAAAATGAGAAGAAACCATAGAAAAAATTACTTGGGATGAGTCAGGATAGGAAAACAATAGATAAGGGTCTGAATGCTTCGTTCCCTGATGAGTTCGTGGCCATCTGGCAGAATTAAGCCATTTCCCTACGTTATGTAAAGAAATTACTGCCCTCACAACATTAAGAGGAGAGTCTGAACTCCTAATTTTCAGATTCAAAGTCAGGCTCACATTATGAAACTGAAATCAGAAAAGTGTGAAGACCTTGACATCTGTGACTTTTTTTTGTAGACTCATCTCGGTTATAGGGAAGTTTTAAAGACTAATTACAAAGAAGGGAAAAAATGGTGTGCACACCTTTTTCTTCTGTCCACTAACCGAGACAAGTCAGATGTAGGAAATCCCAACCAAGCTATAGCAGTCCTTCCTCTGTCACTAGTGGACTGTGGTGCCAAGAACATAATGACACATTAATTTTTAATGGTTGGAAAAAATGACATATAGAGGAGCAAAACAAGTCCTCCAAGGTCTCACAGCAAATCACAGGCAAACCTGTGAAGATTTCTTGAACTTCTTGAACTTCAACACCGAACTTCTTTCTTAACATGGTTATATAACTTAACTAGATTATGTAATGCTAAAAATTCAGAAGTTAGTCTGTTCTTTAACAGACGAGATAATGAAAAGATGGTATGGAGGCAGAGCTACAGCTGCTTTATTGTACCCAGGTGTGCAGTGGGAAAACTCCTACTGGCTGGTTAATTCTGGTCTTGGTAGTGAATGACCACAGGACATTTATTTTTCAAGCCGTTTCAGGTAGTTAATACACAAAAGGCATCGGTTGCTTGATTTTCAGGAGCCAGGCAGCGTGCATCATCCTATCAGAGTTTTGTGCTTTGGAGCCACAGCTGGAGGAGAGACTGTAGACCTTTAGGGACCTCAAGCAGGTCTCTAAATCGAAAGCTACAGTGAATCCAATTAAAAAAATGCAATTTACATGTGATTATAACTCATCTGCACAAAATGCAGTTGTTTCACTGCTATTTTTGGCAAGCTTAAGCTTCAACAAGTCCTTTTCTTCGCACTTTCAAAATTACTCATTTGCATTTCTCATTTTCTCACCTTTGTTTCCCTGAAGCCCCGAATGTCAGAGGATCAAAGGATTATCTGGGTTACCCGGCTGCGTGGGTGCCTGAAGACTACGCTGGGACCTTGCTTCCCCGAGCCTCTAAGAGGTCCTGTATTTGGAGCTGAAACACAACTGTATTATCTGAATAACCAGGGCTTCCCTGCATTCAGAAAACCTATTCTTACAGTACATACGAGGACTTAATCCACTCAGTTTTGCTCCCTGAAGATTTAACCAAAGTTTATCCAGCGCTGGCTTGTCTGAAGGCATTCAGAAATTGCCACAAAACCTCCTTTGGAGCAGCAGCTAAAGCGGTCGGGTGATTACAATGGATGAGCTCATGCTTTTCCTTGTAACAAGCACGGCTTTGTTCAGGGCTCTGGGGATGGGAGCCGTGAATGGCGGGGAACACACCGACTGTCAGGGTCAGATGATGCAGGAGTAAGAACTTAAATTGTTTTCAGTGGTGGGTTGGTTAGGAAGGTTAAAAAATAGGTTTTACAAATATGCTGGGCAGGAAGGGAGAGTTTTGTGCAAAAACCGTTCAGCCCCGCTCTCTTCCGCGGGTGAGTAGTATTTGCCCATGCACTACAGAGCCCGCCTGCTCTCCCATTGACACCAGTTATGAAATTCTGGCTTCAAGAAGCAGAACAGTGATTTTATGGTCTGCAGTGCTGTTCTGCGGTGCTAATCACGAGCCCTTTAATTTCACCCTTCAATTACCATAACTACAATTTTTCCTATAGAAGCAGTAATGTAGAACCAACACACTAATAAACTACTGCTTGTATATCAAAGTAGAAGACATTCTCCTGCCAAAAAAAAAATCAAGGAACTAACCAGGAAGGCATTTTAAATATTATGTTTTTATCTAGATGTGTAATCCTAAAAAAAAAGCTCTCAGGTGAAATTCTTCCCAAGTGAAATCTCATGCAGAACAATAGCGGAGACTGCAAATATCATTAAATGGCTGAAAAGGTTAAGAAGGGATTTATGTGAAAAACCTGGAGACCATTAATTCAGCTTCCTATTTTGAGATCAGCTTGACGGTAGGAGATTAAGACAAAGACAGAAACAAATTCAGAACAGATGCGAAGATATGCCAGTTTACTACAGAGAACAAATAGTGGAATTATTCTGCTTTGGCAAAAATATTAAGCCACATAATAAATATTTAGATAAAGAAACATTAAGAAAACATGGAGTTGCTGTACTTCTCTTACTAGGACTCCCGTGTTTTAAAACAATGCAATAAATATAGCTGGATGATTAATTTTGCAGAAATAAAGAAAGGGTGTTAACCTGAAATGAATCACAGCTCATGAAGTTTATGTCATATTATTGAATTGAAGGAATTTCCTCCAGCCCAGGAGCATTTTCAATAACATCTTTGCCGAACAGCATGCTCAGAGTGCCACCTGATGGCTAAGCCTTGCTTTCTTCTCACCCAGCTGCCTTCAAAATGTAGCAGGGCCATCCATGATCTCATCACCGTTTTCCTAAGCTATGAGAAAAAGCTTCTGCTTAAATTACAAATGCTCATTTGCCCAGGAATGGGTATCTTTGGTGTTATGTTCCTACCGGCTATTGCTAGTTTGATAAAGTAGACTGGCCTACACTGGATCTTCATTTCAGTGGGTGCATTTGGGGGACACACTGTGGCACTCAGGGGAGCTCAGTGGGTCAGGGAGTGACCCAAGACGGGGAGACACTATGCCATCTAGGGAGGACAGGCCGGGGAGAGCATCCACAGCTCCAGGTCATTCCCACATGGGATGGAGTCATCTCCAAGCTTCAGAGACCAGTGACCTATGGATTTCAAAGGACACCTCTGCATTTTATGGATGCAATAAAGCCACCCTCAGTTAATATTCCATTCTGCCTTCTAAAATTCCCCCAGATCTGGAAATGAGGATGACTCCTCCTGGGAGCGTATGGTGGATGAGCCAGGTAACATCCACTGAGCTGCAGTCTGGATCTGATTCCTCTTTATTGATGCTGCAGAGAAAACACGAGATTTTTGACTGATCTCTGCCAAGACAGCAAAAGCAGCCTCTTCCTTCTTGTAGGAGTCAGACATGAGCACGTCCTTGAATGCCTCATCCACCCTGGTGGAAACAGCGCCATGCTCCCACCCTCCCTTGCACTCATCTGCAGGTTTTGACAGAGGGGAAGGAGGGCGTTTGCTCTTCCCCACTGAGAACAGCAGCCGTGAACTTGCTTTCTGGGGAGGGGATGTCCAGGTCCCCTTCCAGACAGGGGCACAGTTCCAACTGACTTCTGTAAGAACAAGATCTCATTCTGTTTGATACCCAGTTTTCATTTAGAGAGGCTCCACTTTGCCTCCTGCATTGGCCAGTACCTGCTAAGACATAATGCAGTCTGAGGTTTGGCTTTCTAGCTGGAACAGGTGATCGCAGAACAGCTGCAGAGGCTGTTCAAGCTGCCAGAATATAAATTAAGTATTGGTTTGTGATCCTATGTATCTCTGGTTCTCAAGAGAAGCTGCAGGCAATGCTTACATACACCAAGTCATGGTTTTATCTTTCCCGGAAGGAACCAAGAAAGAAGCTCACCATTATTTTTTAAGTAACTCTATTTAGTCTTTAAAACAGTGCCTCTCACTCCGCTGCTAGGGCATGAAGCTGATAAGAATTCAGATTAAGTGTTCATTACGGTACCGTTCGGAGGAAACCAACATCAAGGACAATCTCACTTTATTTAAGGATCTGTGGGGATAAAACACAAATCCGTCTAGAATCTCATACTCTCTAATGAAAAACAGAAGCAGCAGCATTCCTACAAGCCAGGTGTATCAGAGGAAGATAGATATCGAAGCTGATACATAAGAAAAAAGTATTTCAGTATGACAGTGGTGAGACATTGGAGCAAAGGTCCAGAAACAGGTGGACTCTCCATCCCTGGAGATATTGAAACCTCAGCTGGAAAATGCCTTGAGCAAACTTACCTAACTTCAAAGTCAGGCCTGTTTTGAGCAGGAGGTTGAACTAGAAGACCTCCAGGCATCCCTTCCAACCCAGATTATTCCCTGACTCCATGACACAGACAAGGTTTTGTGTCCTTTCATGGACAGGAAACATCATCCCACCCTTCCACTCTGACCAGCAGTCAATGAATTCAACATTGCCTCTCTCTCCACAGGAAGGTTGCACCAGTGTAGAGCTAACGAGATGCTGATTCACCCAGCAGTCACGTCAGGCCAAGTCCTGCAGCATCGCTCTTTAAGAAGCTCCTCTAGCTGAGGTTGACCAGCATGAGTGTGTGTTGTCCCACATTACAGTAACCTCCCAGAGACCATTACCTTTAAGCAAATGCAGTATTTCAAATCCAGCTGACAAAACAAAGTTTGGGGACTGTATAGCACACCCTTTCCTTTTGAAAAATCCCCATTAAGTGTAGGCACACTTCTTACTCATCACAGCTTTCCTGCAAAACCTTCCTCTGACCTGCACATCAGAGTTGATCCCTTTTTCATCATCCAAAAGCAAAATTTCTTCATTAACGGCAGCTGCTAGTTCATCCACCTGGGCCAAGCTGCAGCTCTTGTTGAGCCTGTATGGACCTTTCCTCTGCCCAAACAGCATTCTGTTTTGGTTGCTTCCCTAAAGTCCATTTGAGATGGACAAAATAAGAATTTCCAGGAGACTTCTTCCCTCCATTCTCTTACAGAAAATACTCTAAAGGTTTTCTTCAGGTCAATGTTACATTTACTATCAAAGCTGTTTCCGCTTTGTCATTGCATCCTATGGACGCATAGTCCTATGAATACAACTACATTTGCAGAGTGGATGTCTGCTGCATGTTTTGACCAGTTTTGACTGGAAAATTCCTGACCTAGAACCTTTTTCTGCTCAATTTTCACTGTAAATTTGCCTGCTTTAACAGCTACTCAGAGTTAACTGCTATGCACTGTAGAGCCCTTCGTGGTCTGAAAACCTCAGAGGCGGCCAGTGAAGGGGCACTGGGACATACCTGAAAGGACACTCAGTGTCTCCTTATGGATGATGGTTAACCTCACAGATTTCAACATGATGGTGCAAAAGGGAGTGAGCAACCAGACCACAGCACGCAGCCCGTGGCCAGGCACGTGCCGAAGGCAGGGCAGGCTGGACCGCTCCCCGACTCTGCTGCTGCCGGGGGTCTTCCTCACCAAGGTCCCCGAGGACCCGGATAGATCAGGCCTAACAGCATCCGCTGCCCACCCTCCTGACCCTGTCTAAGTTACTCTCACACTGCCAGACATTGTTAACAGACTGTGAAAACCAGAGGGACCACTGCTGCGCTCTGGTGTGACTCCTGCATAGCACAAGCCAGAGTTTCTGCCACTAATCCCTGCAGCAGAGGGAATTATTTTTCCCTTATTATGTGAACATGTATCTGCTGGGACTCAAGCTCGTGACATGCTGCATCACGTAGAGTTACCAGCAAGGAAAATAAATGGACTGTGTGTCATGCTCAGAGATTAATTAAATGGCTATTGAGTAGCCCAGCTTCCTCAGCTAGCAAAAATCTTGAGGAGGTACTGGGACACATCGACCTCCAGTGATGTGTCATAGTATCACTGGTCACCATCCTCCCTCACCAAGGTCACCAAAACATTTGGCAATGCACCGGCGCTTTCATATCCCCTCTGAGAAGACCGTGACCAGCAGAGCCACCAGCTGACACCTTGTTCTTCTTCACAAATCTTGAGGTTTTAATAGGGCCCTGGAGGCAAAGGAAGGGAGGAGTTGAGCCCGTCGCGGTGTGCCCTGGCATTTCTGGAGGCACGTTTACTCAGACACAGACTCGCTGAGGGCTGGTGTTTGCTGACATCCTCTCCTCATCAAAGCGCCATCGGAAACAAACCTGCCAGCTGAAACACCGTGTCCTTCATGCAAGCCAAAGCAAGTACCAGCCACATGAGGACTGACTTTATAACTGGCATCAGTTCTTTCCATTAGCTCACCCAAACAGCCGCAAGGCGTCTCCGAAAGTCACAGCCCTGACTTCGGTGGAAGTGAAACAGAAAGATGCACGCAGGAGCTGTTGGTGGCAGAGGTAGCCTGCAAGGCAAGCACTGCAGGGGTATTAATGTACCTGCAGAACAAGTTCATAAATTATTTCAGCAATTCTCCTGCTAATCCTCAATTCTGAAAAATCTGTGGATGAGCCGATAACCTGTGCAAAGTGTACAAGGGCAGGAGGCATGGGCAGAGTTTGTGCTCCTTCTTCAAGCATCCCAAGGGCCCCATGGAACCCCCCGGCCATCATGCCACAGCGCAGGGTTGAGCTCGCCCGGTGCCTGGGACACAGCCCCTCCATTTGGGGCTGTCGGGACACATGTAATTCCCAGAGCAGCTCTTCTCACCCAGCCCCCGGCTGGCCAAAAGGGCTGTGGGAGGAGGTGGAAATATTGCAGGGGACAAAGGCAGAGACAAAGGCAGGTGGCTGAGGGGACCAGGGTTGCAGTGGGGTGGTGGCTTGCTTGGATGTGAGTATAATGGACCTAAATACCTCGATTAAACGCTACTGAAAAGCACCTGTCATGTCTGCCACTGATTTCACCGCTTAATTCAAGACTCCTGAGCAGTTCCAGGGCATTGTCTCAAAACAAGAGGGGACGTTACATTGGTTGCATGCAGTACTAAGGAATTGCTGCAGACCTTTATCTTAGGGGCTTAGGAGATAGAAAGCTCTTAAGATGGAAAATACAGTGGATAAAAAGTGGACTTAACCTGAAGGATATAAGTCTGGACTGCCCCACGTGAAGCACAGTGCAGAAAATGCCAGTAGCGGGATTCAGGGAAACACGAATGTATTGCTGCAGCTCAGGGCATGGGGGTAAACTTTTACTTTGTGCAGAGCTGGTATTTCTGAGTTCCCTTTTCATTGCAGAGATCCACAGAAAAGGCCGTCTGCAGGGGCTGCCTCTGTGGATAATGCAGCCCCAGGAGAGCCGGGGCCCTGGTGTCCCAGGTTCCTGCTCCAGTCCCCTGGAGCATCCTCCTGCAGGCTGAAGGGTCACAGGGACAAACCATGTCGGCTTGCACCCATCACTTCCCCTACTTGTATTGTGGTTTCCTCCTCAGAAAAGAGAGGTGATGGCAGTGCCCTCTCTGCAAAAATGTTTTGAGATCCACAAATGCAGAAGTGCAAGTGAAAGCTCGCAGCTGCTTACTGCTACGGCAGGCACCACTGCTGTCCTCGGGAAGGGCAGCAGGGCTGCAGGACTTAGCCTGCTGATTTCTTAGCAGTTGAATTTGCAAAGAATAATTAAATACCTGAAAAGCAGAGGACGGGTACCAATTTCCTTTGGTTTCTTCCTCAAAATAACTACATAAAAAAATGTAAATGCTTTCAGATTTCAGCCATGGGGAAAAATCCAGGAAGAGTCTGTTTCTCCTTCCCAACCTCACCTGGTTGCACACCAGAGGAAGAAGGTGAAGATGAGTCATTCTCCCCTGACATTCGCCAGGTCTCATCTGTTTCATTTCCATCCCAACCACAGAAACGATGCTCTGCTTTCTCTCCGTTCATCCAGTCTCCCTTACCTGGCACTCAAAGGTGCAAAAATACACAGCGTGGTTACGGCTGGAGCCACAGCTTGCACAATGAATAGTCCCATCGCTCAGAGAAGGAAAACCTAGAGCAGAAAGACCATGACATTGCAGAGGGCATTCGCGGAAACAAGTGGACTGGCAGTTATCTGTCAGACCATGAGTGCCCACTTCCAGGCTGCTTTGAGCATCTAACACCAGAGCTCTAAAAAGCTCCGTGGCTACGCAGGGAATTTTGGGTTTCCCTCTTTAGCCCTGATGCCACAGCAGGAGCATGAATGTCTCCCTCTCTCCTTGCAGGTGGAGTGGCTGTGCTAAAGGACCTTCTATCATCTCATGTTGTTTTGCAGACAGAGGGCTGTCAGGCCTGGCTGTCGCTTGTCCTGCCTTGTCCCCAAGGCAGATCAGTGTTGGCAGAGAGGTGGAAAATCACTGCCTCCCCTCTTTGCTTTGATTCGGGGAGGTTAAAATAAAAATGCTTAGTGGCAAAATTTGTAGAGTTAACTACAAGAGATCGATAGCTGCTAGATTTTTATATTGTTTGAGGCTACTCAGCATGAGGACAACAGCTGCTGTTTGCTTCTGAGAGATGTCTAGAAAGAAACCATCACTCAGCTATTCGGTCAGGTGCTTTTTATCAAATGAGAAGTCATTTGCTTCACACGGAAATGCTCCTAAATTTGGATTCACCTCATCAAGAGGGTACCAGGTATCTGCACTGCATGCTGCAAAGAAGATCAGAAGAAAAATCCATCCCTCATGCATTAAATACTGCTGTAGGGAGGGTGGGCACCGGTGGGGTAAAAAATTAGTGAATGCAATATCAACAGGAGGAAATGAATGTTAAACAGTGCTGTGTGCGGGTACATGTGTGACAGCAGTACATCCTCTGCGGTAAGCCCTGTACAACCCTATTTTTATCACTCTTTGACCCAAATACAGCAAACCCAACACTCTGGAGCTGTCTCCACACAGCAGGGCTGGTTCTTGAAACGACGTCCCTGTTAAAGCATCTGCACCCCTCACACCTGCCAGCTTATCTTCAGCATCTCCGGAGAAAGCGGGCAGTTTTCCAGCCTCCTGTGCAGGAGAGACAGGATTTACGTTCCTCAGTGCCCTGGGCAGCGGTGGCTGTGTGCAGGCAGAGGGCTGAGGGGGAGGCAAGGCTCGGGCTCTCCGCGGGGCAGCAGGGAGGCAGCGGCGAGCAGGGACACCTCGGTGTGAATTTTAACTAACGCGCCTCGGTTGGCCGGTGTGACGTGGCCTGAACTCACAGAGACAGACCGGAGATGGTAGTAGGCAAAGCAGCCAGGAATGAATTAATGGAAGGATAAAACACTTGCTGCGGAAACGTGAGAGACTTTTGGAGAAACAGTGAGAAGGTTCTTTATTGAGGAACAGCCTCGGCACATCCAGACTGGCGAAATGTGCCCACGTGCCTGAAGACAGAGACCCTGAGGAAACCCTGCACAAACCGTGCCGGGGAGGGCTGTCGTGTAAACACAAACCCACCCAGGGGAGGACGTGCTTTTGAAGCTAAAGGACAAAGCTGGCACAAGGACAGATGGTTGTGAACCGGTTGTCAACAATCTTAGGTGGGACACTGCAAGGCCGCAGCTAGCTGGGAGGTTTGAGAACAGGGCAGTGGGAGCAAAAATAATCCATTTCGGGAGGAGGCTTGATGAGTTTAAGGAGGGGATTTGTACAAAGTCGTGTTTGCAAGAGGCAGGGTCAGCAGGCAGTGACCACGAAGCGCCAGCCAGTGCGGCGATGCTGCTGTTCGCGCTGGTCCCCGCAGGGGCAGAAGACAGCCCCTCCCCGGCGGCTAGCCGGCCTGCCTGGGCACGAGCCGCACTCCGCTCCGCATGATTTCGTGTGAAGGGGCCGCGCTCTCGTCCGGCAGCTGTGGAGCTGTTCGCCAGTGATAGAGCAGCCGAGGAGCTGGAAGGGTGCCCTGGGTGTGGCCACCGCCTATCACAGGGACCAAGGGCCTGAAATGGCCGTCATTTGCTTAACCTGCTATAAAAACAAGATGGAAAGCAATTCTTGGAACTGCCGCCCTTCTCCATACGCTAAACCAGTAGGAGTGGAAGAACAAAACCTCCACGTCAGCACTTCACAAGTGTACATCAAGCAGAAACTCGGGATCAAATTTTTCACCGAGACTTCCTATGGTCCATTGCTGTTCTGGCCGTCGTTATATTTATTTTTTGTTGTTGTTGAAAGGTAAATCTTACATTATTTTATCATCAGTATGGGGTGTTCTCAGCCTGTAACAGCTGGCTTAGGTTGGTTCTTCAGGTCATATCGACCCTGAGGTAAAAGTTCATAGTCCCAGGCAGTGCTTGTTCTTCTAAGCAAGTTATAATGCAGTCAGCATCTTGCCTTTCATGCTGTCTCCTGTGCATGGGTTTGCACATACAAATGACTTTGCTGGCTGAAGTCACAGAGGTTGCATTTCCGCAGCCAGAAACAACTGAGAGACAAAAAAAAAAGCTGGCTAAGCATTAGTCTCATGATATTTTTTGAAAGGAACTCTATTAACCTAAACCTTGTTTTGCTCACTGAGCTTCTTAGTGCTTCTCCTACCGTTTACATTTGTGAATGTTAAAAAACACCTTACATGCCAGCATTTATGTTGATGAGTTGTATTTAAGAAATCTACTCAGTCTGAAAAATGTGGACACATTCCTCTACTTCCATTTTATGGTTTCATTTTTGCAAAATCACAATCTTGTCTTCACTGGGCACTCAATGAGAGCAGCTGCAGCGTCCTGTCTGAGCAGTTTATCAGACACCTCACAACCTCACATCTTCAGGAATTTAACACCAGCAGCTGAAGATGTATCAGCACCCTGTAAACATCTGCCAGTGCTTTCTTGGCACTGTGAGCAAACAGGCTGTCCTCTCCATCCGCACAGGCCAGGCCACTTGAAGTGAAGAGGCTGAAGATTTTGCAAGATTGCATCCCTGATAGCTTTGGAAAACCACGTGTTGTGAGATGAAAGTCAGAGCTGGGTTCTCTAGCTAAATGACGGAGCTGAACCCTGCTCCCTACAAATCCACAGGCAATAATCCCTCTGACTTCCTGCACTGCCAAAATGCCATTAAACTATGCTTATTTTATTTGTTCTACTAGCTGTTTTGTAAAAAGTTGAAGCCAACAAAGAAGTCAAAGCCCTGCTGCTTTCAGTTAGAAAAGTGACAAGTCAGGTTAGCAATAAAAGCCCTCATGAAAGTTCCCTCATGAGGAACTGTGTTTCCTGTTCCGCACCCCATGACAATACAGCAGCCGCTAAGTACTGCAGCTTATTTTGGGAAGTGTGTCATGCACTCCAGTTACCTATAGAAAGCAGCAGATTAGGTGGTGCCCTGTTTCTTTTAAGACCCTCATGAGATTTAGGAGACCTGGTGCCCAAGCACAGGAGCACGTCAGAAAAAATGGGTAAGTAGAGAAGAGAAGAAATGGAATTGCTCACACCCTGCAAGGCAGCAGCCGTGCACAGCGGAGAGTGAGGATCTGGAGCGGCGTACAGAAATAGAAAGCTGGTACCGTCCCTCCCCCTTCCTTCCCAAATGAAACCTACTTCCATCAAACTGCAATAACACTGCAACTAAGGGGGCATGTGGCTTCGTGCTTCAAAGCAGAACCATCCTGGTGAGATTAAAAAGTCACAGCAAGTATCAAATCAGAAAGAAAATCAAGGAGCGGCACAAGACACTGCTAGGTGTTCCCAGAGGTGTTTTTTCCACCCACAGGGAGGAGGAGAGGTGAGACAACCTGCAGCAGAGAGTGATCTGCTGCCTTGAAGGAAAGAACAATGGTCCACGCAGACAACAGACACTCCCAACACGCCCAGCAACTCATACAATGGCTGGAAGTATCCAAGTGCCTGTTGCAAAGAAATCAAGTTTTTAATGCTTTGACATGAGGAAAGGGGTAGCTTTCAGCCATATGAGTTGCACAAACAGCTGGGGTTGCCTTGTACTCGTCTGTTAGCTGGTTTCTCCAGGTGGGCTGGTGGCCTTGCATCCCTACGGGAAGTGGGGACCTGCTGGGGAAGGAGCTTCTCCCTAAAGGGTGACTTCATCTCAGGGAGAGGCTGAGTTTAAGGTAAGGTTGGCATCATGAGCAGGGGTTGCGGCGCAGGTGTTTGTACGGGAAGGTGTGTATCTCACAGAAAGGCCTTGGAGAAAGCAAAGCTAGCATCTCAATATTTACATTTAAAAATCATATTAGAAACAGAGTCAGTGATCTTCCTGGGGAAGGTTGCTCTCCTGTTGGTTGTGGTGGCTTATCTTCTCAATGCCTCCATCCAGACGCACCCGGGGTTGGAGCCGAGGTAGGCCACTGAAGTCAGGCTGGAAACTCCAGTTCAGCTCATGGGTTCAGACTGAGACAGGTACTCAAGTCATGCACAGCCATCTACCCTACTCGCCAGTGTCACCAGTCTAACCCCTCACTGTGCTGGGTATTGAACCGATACATAGAAAGATCTAATCGCTAACCCAGGAACCGGCAACTCAAGGACCAGATATCAAAACAAGATTTTCCAGGCCTGTGGTAATGATTGCCACCCACATCCATCTTCCTACTTTGAAATATTATTTCCTTCCAAGCCAGAACACAGATCAGAAATATAGAGTACACAGAGAAAGCTTCACCTTAACATACAGCCTGGCAATCACTAATATAGGTGATGCAATGCACCATCTACCTTAATCCAGATTATGTGGAAGAAAATGTATTCATTGTCAATGAGCTACACAAGCCTATAAAACCCCAGAGAAAGAGTGCTCTTTATTGCATGAGAAGACTAGCATGCCATAATCCAAAAGGCACTCTTATTTTCGCAAGTAAGTAACTAAGGAAGGGTGTGGGAATCAGAAGGCTCAGCAACATGAAAAGAACCAAGATTTTCATGGGTTTCTAGTGAGTACGGAGCCTTGTTAGAGTGCTCTGAGCAGTACTTTGTCTTCAGAAAATGTTTGGGAACTACCTCTGAATGACGCCTCTTCTGGAGGTTTCAGATCAAGTAGCTGAAATATGCCTCCTTCTCTGGTTAAAGACCTTCCCTCCAGTTGCCAACCTTGATAAATTCAGGGAAGAGAAGTTTCCATCTGAGTCCTTTCCGACTGTTGAACTTTCAGAAGATCACAGGATCAGAAGGGGAACAGGAAAGGATCTGGGGGTTGCAGGCTTTTCAAGCATCCACGTAAGTTAGTGGCACATCAGGATGCCTGGCTGGAGCCACTGGCACTTCCATTCACATGATGGTGTGCAGCTCCAGGAGGCAACAGGAGCGGTCACCTTCTCAGGGGGCTGGTTGGCAGTTGGCACAGCCTTGGTCAGTGAATCACAGGTGGTGGCAACCAGCCGTGGCTGACACGCGGAGCCATGGTGGAGGAGGCTCGGCCCAGCACAGCAAATACAGCTCTCGCCCTAGCTGCAGGCAGGCCAGAGGCAGAAGCCAGCGGCATGAGTCCTGCACTTGATGTGTGAGATCAGACAGGTCCGGGCTTATGCAGGATCATACGCTGAACATGAGTCAACTGTGTGATGCTCTTGCAAGGAAGGTGTTCTTGGCTGTATTTACAGGACTGTAATAGCTAAAATATGAGAGCCAATTATGCCATGCTGCTAATTGCTAATGCCTCCCCAGCTGTAGTCCTGTGTCCATTTTTGGGAATAGTACTTCAAGAAATAGGCCCAGGGCGACCATCTATGGGAGAGCCACCTAAGCAACAGAGATTTAAATAACATGTGATGTTATTCTGCAATGGAAGGCTAAAGCTGTTTGGGTGCTTAATCTATAAAAGCAAATGCTAAAAGGGGAGCTGAGGAAATAGCTATTTTCTGTGAATAATAAGGGATTAGTTATTTATTACTGATGATTACTTGATTACTCTGCAGATTCATGGGGATAAAGTAAGAAGAAAAAAAAATCAGTATTATTTAAATCTTTAGATGAAAAGAACAGTCAAGCTGTTAGGAAAAACTTGCTAACTATAAAAGTAGCAAAGACCTAGAACAGGCTACCTGCAGAGGATGTGGATTCTCTGAGAAGGTTACACAAATATTGGTCACTCATGATCTGTTGATATTAATCCTCTCTTAATGCAAAGGTTTTCATGAGATGATCTCCTTAGGTCCCTCGCAAGCTGATTTTGTGACTTAGTGCCTGCCAGACATCTGCTTTCAGTGCCTCCTATTAAAAAAATGCCTTCATTTGGTGGCTGTGGGCTCCTGAAAGGTGTGCTCCCACACAGTCAGTGAAGGCATGTTAGAGGTGCCCAACTAAATTTTAACATCCTGTGTACTAAGCATAGTGCAGCCTCTCACATGGACTGGTCTCCAAAGCCAGTTAGGAACACGGAACAATAACACAACCTGAGCTCTCGGGGTGCTCTGAAATCAAACTCATCAAGGTCAGTGAAATCTGCTGAGACTGTGAAGAAATTAGTAATGGTATAATCAGAGTAGGATTTATATTATTTACAGGAAGTAATATAAATGTGAACCCAGATACTGAATAAGGAGCTTAAAAAGAAATATTGAGTAACTTTTCATTCATTGTTAAAAAAAGGGTAATCACAACCGGCATGCACTGGGCAGCTGAATTAAAGTGCACGTCCTAAGTCAAAGTACACTTCCCAAGTTTTGAGGGCACTTTTGAGGGCTTTACTTAGCCACATTACCATCATAGCATGGCTGCTTGTCTGTAAGAATTTAACAAACCTTACAGCTACTCTAAAGTGGATGGTGCATTAATTTCCAAAGAAGAGAAAGCTAAGTAGAAATACGTGACATGTGCTAGCGCATCCACAGAAGACTTAAGAATGAAGATACTCAAGGACTCAAAGGTATCTTTGGGGTAATCAAGACACGGCAACATCTCGTATAGCTTCCTTCAGAAATTGTCTCTTCTTCTCATTTCCAGCCTGGCTAATTTCTATCCACTTGTACTTCTGCCCACACCATCCATTAGCTTAAGTAATTGCTTTTTCAACTTTGATACTTAGCCTGCTATTTAGAGAGTAGTCATATGTTTTTTCTCAGCTTTCATTTTGCTGGGCTACAGAACCCAGCTCTTTTAATGCCTTCCACTAAAGCAGGTCCTTCATTCTCCTGGCCTGTTTTGCACCTCTCGTAGTCATTAAGCTTCCCTGAGTGGGAGTGACCAGAAGTGCATATGATATTTCAAAGAGGGTGTCCCTACTGCCCTGTGCAATGACAGTAATGCTTCCCTTTCTGTACTGGAGCTATCATCTCTGGTGTATTGTAGGAACATCTTCATCTTCTTTGTGGCCATATCATAGGGATAGCTGTGTAGAAATACTCCAGAAAGCTCTCTGAGAGGTAGTGCCAAAACTGAAAGCAATACTGCAATGACCACTCAAATTTCCTTGTGAAGTTCTGTGCAGCACCTGTGAGTCAAGATCAATTGACCCTGCATTAAATATAAATATTGCATCTGCTAGTCTTCAGTCATATAGCATCATCCTATATAGCATCATCCCATAGTAAGCAAGTGGGAATGAAGTTGCATCATGAACTGGTGGATGTGCTGGTGTGTGGCTGTTGTTGTATCATATGATCAGAAATAGCGTAGTTACGGAAAGTCCAGACCTTTTCCATGCTCAGGTCCTTGAGATACTCAGCAACTGACTTTGCTGAATAGCTCTCTGAATTTATAGGGATGCAGCCTTATGAGCTGAGATCAAGAACAGATTTCCCATGGTTTATCCTTGTGCTGACTCAATTCCTGATTATTTTCTATTACCAACTCTTCAGTGGTGCCCTAACTGCTTAGCAAAACCTGTCTAAAACATTGTCATCTTTGACTATTATCATCCTTGATTATTTGGACTCTCTGATCGGGGCCCTGACCCCAACCTGCTGGCTGCGTTCCCAGGTTAACCTCAGACCTGACTCATCACCAGACTTGTCTGGCGATCTGGGCTCCTGGTGGAGCCTGGATATTGTCACTGGACCTGCCCTGCCCTGCTGTCACGCTGGCTCCCGGCACTCCATCCCATTCTCCATCTCGTCCCCCAGCTCCTTCCATCAGTTGAGTATATCAGCAGTAGTATTTTTTAGTCACTATATTGGCTGTTCTTCTACCCTCTCATATTTTCTTATCTGTTGTAACAACCTCCTAATGTCCTCTTTTTCTGTACCAGGAATGTAGCTCATAAAAGCCCTCCCAGCTGCCTTGCATCTTAATTTAAACAGTTTCTTCATAATTACCAGAGCCTTTGTCCCAGAGATCTATCACACAGGAGCTCATGTGGTGTGCATGTACTTTTTCAGGGTCTCCAGGTCTGACCAAGTGAGTAAACTTGATCTTTGCCAGAGACCTCAGCTAACAAATGCATCCTGAACATAAGCTGTAAGGTTTCCACCAGGACAGAGTAAAAATTCAGCCATTGGTGAAATGGTGGAAATGATGTCTACAAAAGAATTAGTAACTTGGGGAGCAACTTGTGCTTGGGAAGAACAAGACGGACCAGAAACAGAAATGAAGAAATTTGCCACAAAACTGAATTAAAGGGTTATAATGAAAGACAGAGACAAAATATATCAGAAACACAATAGCCCTGTAGAAATAAAAGAGACAATAAATTGGCTTCTGCTCTGAAAAGAGGGATGCTGAGAAATGTTCCAAAACACTGAGCTGGAATGAGGCTGTTCTGAGGCTTTCCAAAGCAGCCGCTGGCTTCACTGCATTTCAGTAATCTTTTTTCTTTTTTTTTTTTTTAAATTATTTGTGTTTGCCCTTATTGTTGTAAACTTATTTAAACCTTGCAGGGAGCCACCTTACAGCTAATATTCTGCAGATTCCCAGTGATCCCTGGCATACTTTTAGAAACTCCCAAAAGACAACCATTGTCAGTAGATTTTAATTTGCCGTATGTATTTTTTGAGTTAATAATTTGAAGAAGGTTGGAAACCACAGCACACACACTATATGAATGTTCGTTTGTGAATATATGTTCAGTGTGATGTTTTGTAGGTTATTAAATATTTTTTTCTTAAGAGTTTAGTACTCCTAATAATTCAAATTTGAAAGCACATACATACATTATATCAATGTAAATCGTCCTTCTACACCGAGGCCACACTTCATAAGCAGTCTTCTGTTTTAACTGATGATTTCAAAGATCTTCATCACGAATTGCGGTCGACTCTCCCTGGAGAAGCTTTTAATCTAGTTTGGATACTATTAGACTTGCCTGAATAAAACTCATGCTTCCAGCCAAGTGAAATGATCAGTGATAGCTTCTGATCTAAAAACCACTCACACATGTTCCTTCAAACAACACCACACCTACTGTTGATGCAAAAAACTCAGCAGAGGTTGAAAATATTTCTACCCCTTTTCTGCAGGTCACTCAAAATTATCAATTACTAGAATATCCGAATGGCAAAGCAGGCTGGGCATGAAGACGATGCCATGAAGAAAGTACTAAAAATACATAGTTTAGGATTTTACAATTGTATTGCTACAGATGTGACATTCATTGTTTTAGACATCGTTTGAAACAAGCATCAAACAATGTACCTGTAGTGACTCCTACTTCCGGTTGGAAGTTTTAGCCTCAGATATGTTTGGAACTGGAAAAACTGCTGAAAAAATTGAAAAAGACTATTAAGGATTTGCTTTGGATTCAGAGAGTAGAGATTTTCAAAGGAGCTCAGCCTGTTTGGGTGTATTTGCTTGTTAGCCAAGCAAAACAGGAGCTGAGAGGCAATTCAGCTGTGACCTATAAATGTATTCCAGACTACACGCTAGCGGAGAAGAAAAGCTTCTCATGAATATGTTTATGCTGGAAATTAGAAGGTTACTCAAACCTCACAGCAATGATGCTTTGGAACAAGCTTTCACTGGAGGAATGAGGCAAAGCCATTTTAAGTTGCAGGTTGATTAGCTGCAAGGATGATCCCATAGTTGTCTGTGACAAGAAATGACAGGGTGCGTGGGTCTATGGATGGGCTCCTTTTCAAAACATGGCCTTACTTGTCACAGTGGGAACTCTGGGATGATGAGTATTCTGGAAAACCTGGCTTTTACTAGATGTCTGAAAATGAGCAGAGGCCATTCACTAATATCCACAGACGGTGGAGGACTCCAGACCTCCTTTTCATGTGGTATTAACATGAGGCACCTGGAAGGTAAGAAGTAGGCATTTGATCATAGGCTACGGACTGATTTGAAGAAAACAATGTTATGAAGAATTTTCTTTAAAAAAGCTAAGAAATTCAGCATAAATGATTACATGAATGATATCTTACTCAGACTTGCTACCAGTTATTATACTATCACTTCCAATTATCAGTTTATTACAGCATATAGCCTTCATGTTGCACATTGTCTTCTGCAAGCCACACTGATATTCCAAGCGCAGGCTAAGAGTTGCCATGACCAGACATTTCAGAGAGAATGAGGGTAATTTTGGCATCCCTAGAGATGGGTGGCACCGACTTGCCCAAGGGCGCACCAAGGCTAACCCCCATCAGTTAGAGATGGGACTGTGCCCGAGAGGAGCGCTTAGGGTGACTTAGGGTGGAAAACAATGTTGAACTGCAGGGTGTAGACTAGGTATAACTGCAACAAGGCAAAAGGGAGCTTTCCTTTGCTTGCTTTTCTTATGTGATAAAACTAAAAGTAGTCAGTCAAACACAGCCTGACAACTTTATTAGTTTTTTGTTTTGTTTTGCTCCAGCCTTTCTTATCTCTCTGCTTCTTTGGGTTTTTGATTTGGCTTATAGACCTCTTGGTGGTCATGATCACAGACTTGGTTTCGGGTATCTGTTCCGGAGTTGATACAATTGGGGAGCTAAATTAGACAGGACCATATTAAGGACATTGCACTGCATCATTGTGTTTTTTCCCTCATGAGATACTTTTGATTAGCTGCCTGAAATACAACAGGTTTCACAAGGAACTCTTGTGGCGCAGAAGTTTGTCTCGCAAAACTAATTGAGGAGAAATGGCCCAATTAAGAAACTCATTGTACTTTTCCATTTCTAATGGCAAACTCTGCTACAATTTGTGTCCTGTAGGAAGAGTCTGCAGACTTAGAAAGGGTCCTCATTATTTTTGAGCTGACAAGCAGCACAACTCATGTATTCATCTGTTCAGCAGTCCCCAGAACCAAATGCTGCAGAGAGAAAGGATAAGTGTCGTACAAAGCCTTCAACAAAAGCACACCTCATCCTCAGCTTCTTCAGTTAACGACCAGCTTTCAGCTGACATGGACACGCCTACTAATATAACTGAAAGCATTATGTACATTGTTGTTTCACGTAGCAAAACAGAATGATATCCAGACCAGTCAACAACTAGTACATGCCCCACTGTGGCTCAGCAAAAGTTTTAAACATAATTTCCCGGTTTGATCTAAAACAAAAAGCCTGACAGTATTTCAGGGAATATTCCCCCAAGAATCCACTTTCACAATGAAAGGTCATAAGCAACAGGGGAACAGGTACAGAGCTCACTCAAAACATCAGCTCTGAACATTTGGTCATGTTTCTGCCAGCAGTTTCCTTTCGCAAGAATGCTTTCTCGGACCCTGCCATTTAAATGTCTCCTGCTGGCAGCCGGCTTAAACGCCCAGACCTTCGATCCATGAGTTCAGTCCTGAAGTCCTTCTACTCCTTCAAGTTCTCAGCTGAGAATTCTCCAAAGGAGAGGATACGCCTATATGGAAATAAAACGCAGAGTTTTTCCAGTTAAACCATTTCAAGCACCAAAATATGCCTGTCCCAAACACACACAAAAAAATTCTCAGCAAGGCAAATTCTCTCCTTTGACGAGTAAGCAGCTGATTAAGACAAACAGGTCAGCAGCTAGCTGAGCAACGTCTAGGGCGATTGCACCAATAATTTACTGGTCTTTGAAGAATATATTTCCTTCAAATAAGCCATATTGTTAAAAGGGAGAGAAAGAAGATAGTGAACTTACCCACAGGAACATTCAACCTTTATAAACCTTACTCTTATCCCGTGTTTTCTGGGTAAGACTTTTCCTGACTGTGTATAGTACTTCAACATGACCACTTGTGCTTTTTATTGCATGAACACTTAACTATGTAACACAAAAGAGCAATTGAAAGCAACTGGTTTATTTTCCACATATGAGTCATTTGTATTGCCTTCATCACATCCCATTACTAAAGCAGCAAATTCCTACTTGTCTGTGGGAGTTGACAGTGCCACCTTCTCTCCTACTTTCTCCTCCAGAAATTGAACTATGCAGAAGGTTGATCTAATGACTTATGGCTACTGAAAATCTTAAAATTTGTTCCCTAACCCAAGGACGCGTGACCCACTCATTCATTTTGCAGTAGCTCTGGCCCACATGAAGCTTTTCTACAAGCCGATTTGACTCACTAAACCCACAGAAAACTCCCTCCTCCATTTTTGTTAAGTTTGTTTTCTCCCATTTTGTTGGATTAAATCAGATCATAGGAGTTGGCCAAGCAGCAGAAACTGCACAAAGCCAGCGGCTTTCTGGGCAGAAATAGAATTTCTGATTTCCATCAGCAGCGAGCTGATAACTTGGCTCACTGCATCTTTAGAAAACATACTGAGCCCTCAGAACAAACATGTGAACGCGCCTCATCTACACAGTTTAAAGCCAGATTATCTTAACTCCTACTAAAGGTTCTTTAATCCACGTTGACTTTGCACATGAAAAGACTTCGTAACGTAACATCAGTTTTGCAAGCTCATCTGTTAAGGCAGCATCCTTCAACAGAGAAGTGGCAAGATCTTGAACAGCCCAGCATTTTTGCAGCGATCATCCAGCTGAAGCCTAGCAATATGCAAAGCTATCGCTGACGAAAGAATGCAAGCAACAACTGATGTAATGATTGTAACGCAAGGTTGAATACAGAGAAAACCAAAAGGCGCCAGATTTAGTAAGCAGAGGTAGGAGTGGTTTCCACACAAAGAACTTTATTGTCATAAATACAGCAGTGAAAAGCAAACTTTTAAAGAAGGAGGGGAAAAAAAAAAAAAGAGAGCTTTATGTCTATGTGTTTAATAAAAACACTTTTTCTAAGACAAAAATCGTTTACATTCTGGTAACTCACATTCAAAAATAAACACAGAAAGGCAGCAGGGCATAACATTCAAATGAATACCTAGTAAAAGGTGGTAATGTGTTTTTATTAATAATCAAGAATATAACACTGCAATATTTAATCTTGAATTTGTATATACAAATGCCATATCCTACACAGCAATAAATCAAGACATATACACATAAGGAGCATGTACACTAGTTTCTGTTAAATTGAAAAAGTAGGAACCATACTTAACAAAAATCTCCCCCAAACTGGTAACATAGAAAAACCACTTTGAGTGATACAACAACAAAAATAAACACTGAAATAACTAAAGAAAACTACTTTAAAAAGAAATATAATTAACAAATAGCAATCACGACGTAGGATTACCTCTCCCCCAAATATCCAATCATTTATTTTGCTCTAAGGTAGATTACACAGCACACAGAAAAGCTATCATATTTCAGGATAGTACTAAAATGCAGGCTTTTGCAATTTGGTCCATTTATATTTTGCTGATTATTTTAGCCTGCCGTATCGGAAAGAAAAGTTGTGTTTCCCTCAATCTTTGGATATAAAAAACAGAGAAATTACATTCTGCAGCACAAAAGCAAGATTTTGAGAAATCTGTGCATTTTTTTTTTGGTTAAGCATATTTAGTTTATTATTTTCATTCATGCAAAAACTGTGAATTAATCCCATTCCAGATGAGGATTTTCCCATAAAATTTAAACAATCAATTTATTAGATTATAGAATAATGGAAAAAAGCTTAATCCACACAGTATCTTGCTACTGAACTCTACTCAGTTAGTCAAAATTACACTAACCTTACACATTTGCCTCCTTAGAGACACAGGCGTAACAATTCATTCATAAAAGCTAAAAGACATACAAATTTAAAATAGAACAGATCTGAAAACTATACTTCCTCATTTTTATGTAAGATGTTCAAACATTTATAAAGCTACACGTGACCTCGAAAGAACATGACGCTAAATTGTTAAACAATCTACAAGTAACCACTGCAGACCTGACAGTAATACTAAAGAAAAATGAGTAATATTATTACGCTATCAAATTCTTTTATTTCCTAAAAACGTAAGTGCAAATCAGAATTTGCAGTTCAAACATGTAGAAAGCTTGAAATGAGTAAAATAATTCAGGTGTTAATATTCTGTGTTAGCCACATATTATATAAATATAGATTGGAATTTTAACTAGGGGAAGTGATTTTTTGAGGTAAGGAGAAATAAATTCAACAGGGTTATATCTCTGAAGGAGCAGAGAGAATCCTCCAACAAACATTCTGTCATTGCCAAATTGTGCCTTAGGCATTGTACTTAATTGAAAAAATAGATCGTTTTTGGCAAGTAAAATTGCAAAGCAATCACCTGTACGATCACATACAAAACATATTCACACTCTGAAGTTACACAGCCTTTCATCAACACCTCAAAGCATGTTATGGAGCAATAGAGTTATATTCTCTCCTTCTTGTAGCAACAGGCACAGAAGACCAGCCCAAAGTCCCCCATCTCCACATCAATGCATTTGTTTTTAAGCAAAATCCGTATTTCCCAAATTTGATACTCATTCTTAGGACTGTATAGAACAATTGTCACCTATTGTATCATGTTAATTTGACATATATTATAGCAGAATTATATATATGTGAGAAATCCAGTTTGCAAAGATTACAAATGTATCAAGCTGCCAGTAAACAGTTCCTATACCTACATATGACGGTGCAAGTTAGTGGTGTCATAAAGGCACTTGTCTCTCACAGACAGTATTGTCTTCTCTCATCAGTCAAAAATAGATCTAAAAATATTTATTTTAACATCCGAAATGGTTTTTACTCCTTAAAGCGGTGCAAATCATCATCTATAGAACAATAATTCATTAATTCAACATGAAAGAGCTAAGTGCAAATTATCCATAATTAAATATATCTTTATAATTAATTCATTTTGATGCCATGCTCTCAAAAAAATGCCAAAAAACATGCTATAGTAGAAATGTGATTGGCACTAGCAGCCACAAATAAAAAGGCAGGTGCATACAATAGTACAAGCAAGCTTATTTACACGCTACTAAAACAATTAAGTGATGAGTTGCAAGGAGAGACATTTGCCACAAGTCTTTTCCAAGACTTGCTTGAAGCCACACCTGACTAGTATGAAATATATAACACACATTTACATCATTAGGGACATCTTTATAGCTAGCTACCTAATTTTACAAAAATAATTCCAAAATGCTCGTTCACTTCAAAGTGAATTCTGTTTCTGTTTTCAAAACCAGATCTAACAGCAGAGTTTAAAAAGACACCTAAGCAGCTCCTAAATAAAGTTCAGCGCAGTTTTCAGGGGCTTATGGATGGCAGTGTGACATCCTCGAAATCCCATTTATCTGGTCAGTATATACGTACAGATTTTCCTCTCCAAGTCTCAGTACCTTAAAGCAGTAATTTGAAAGAGTGTCCACCAATAAAAGACCTGTTTTTGCAAATCAGAGGGCTCAGGTATTACAAAAAATAGATGTAATTGGCTTTGCTTATGTAAATGCTAATTTGCAGTCGGCATTATAGCTCCATTAACTAACAAATCTAAACAGCCAGAAAGGTGTGATGGATGGAATAAATCAAGTACAGCCCATAAGCCAACAGGTTTTTTTGCCCTTAATACTTTCTGTCGTAACTGCGCATTAAGAGTATATCCAGACTGCTATGAAGTTGCTGGATGGAGCCTTGTGCTTGAATGCTAATTTTCATGTCCGGTCTTCTTTAAATAGTTTTGCCAGTACTCTACCATAAGGAAGTTTCTGCTTCTTTGAAAAATCTGCATTCACTGAACATTGCACAAGGTTATTAAAACAAAAACAGGAAAAAAAAAAAAAGCCATTTGATCAAGTATTAAGCTATTCCTTCAGAGAATCGCACTTCCTTGCTTATAGCAATGGCCAGAATTGCTGATGATGTACTGACAGTTGCCATGGCAAGCGGGTGACTGCGTGGGACAGCAGACATATAGCCAAGTCAACTGCTTATGCAATCTCTGTGATTTAAGCGAGCACAGAACACACCACTTTTATTATGTGCTGCCAATGAGCTGCATAAAGTGCCAAAGGAAAAAATGTTCTTCTGTGTTAGGCCCTGGCTGTTTCAGTACTCCCATTCATCTGTTTTCATGTCCAGATAGTAAAGAATATTCTGTGCAAGCTTTACTGCTTGCTTTCTGGCAGCCTTACACCGCTCGTCACCTTGTGGATCAACAGCATCAAGTGCTAGAAGTTGTTTCGTAAGAAGTTCTTCCAATCTCATGTAATTTTTATCCGTTCTGTTTCCATCAAATGAAATCACCTCCTGCTGAATTTGAGACAAGTTTCCAAGAACAGTCCAAACTGCTTTATGAGACTGATGTTCAGCAGCAGTTTGCTCAGGATACATTTGCCTTTTTTCAAGTGCTTCCTTCAAATCAATATACGTTATAAGAGTTTGAACTTCTATTACTGCTCTTCTCCGGGCTTCTCTAATACAGGGGTTTTTTCCTGGACTCACCTCATCTAAGCGGGCAATCAATCCCTGCAATTCTGCTTTGGATCCCAAATACAAATCAGAAGCGTTCTCTGTTTTTAAAAGTAAAGAATTAACTTCCTTCATTTTCTTGCGGATCTCTTCTATTTTTAGAATGGACTGATTTTGTGCCAAATCATAAGCGTGAGTAGAATTTGCTTCTTCTTCTAAGTCCAGGTATTTCTGCAATTTATTGATCTCTTCCACTACTTCCTTTCTGTAATTTCTTATTTCCGTGCGACCACAGACATCTAAAGCATCCAAATCGGCAATGAGGCCTGTAAGCACACAGGATAGATGCCTGCAGGTATCATTACTACTCACTCCCATTAGAAGCGCAATAAGAGTTCCTCTTGCTTTGTTCACATCACACATTACAGAGTTAATTTTGGAGACAGAAGGATGCGCATCATTAGAGAGTGGCAGGGACAGCTGTTGCTTTACACAGCTTTCTATAATCTCCTGAACAGCACATACTTTTGTCAGAGTGCGGTATCTTGCTTTGCGTAAAGAAACCTTCCCGCCGGTTTTCACCTGGGTAAGCCTCAACACAATGTCCTGAATACCTTCTTCAAATTCATCACTTATACAGTTACCTCCTTTGTAAAAAGGTGTAATCTGGCGTTCCACAAGTGACTGTGCCTCCTTGAATATAGCCTCTATTTCCAGCCTGCGCGGATGGTTTGCATTTTGTTCCAGTTCCTTAAGCAGCCTCTCTGTTTCCTGAGCAGCTCGCTTTCTGGCTTGCTGAATATCCCCCTTTCCTTCGGTGTCTACAGAATCTATTTCAAAAAGCTGTTTAGTAAGACTCCGTTCTAATTTCTTGTAATCTCGATCCGTAGACAGACCACTGAAGACAACCACTTGCTGTTCTATCTCTTTGACTTCTTTCTGTATTTCATGCAACCGTTTTATGGATGGGTGTTGGTTACCCATATCCATTCTCTTCTTTCGTCCAGTTTCAGATGAACTACAAGGGAAGTAAGAACAAGACTTGCGATTAATAAAGTGCTATGCACACGTCACAACTTCCACAACATCCTGAAGCACTTCAGCATTACAGCTATTTTAAATATCGCTAGCAATAGGAAAAAAACACTTGGCTGATATTTCATAGCCATTCCTCTATTGTTTCATACCTCCTTCTCCTGCTCGGGCTACAGGGGCGAAGCTTTAGTTACCACACCACCAGCTCTTAGCGTTTACCCACAACCCTCAGCCCTCCCTTCCCCACCTGCTCTGCAGCTGAAGGCAACGCAGAACAAACCGGACACCCGCAGCCCAGGGGAAAAACAGCGGCAAAACCCGACCGCCCTTGGGGTGCCACAACCCCAGGGCAGGGCTGCCTTCCCCCGCACGGGCCCCACAGCCGACGCTGCCCCCTCAGCGCCCGCCACCCCCGCGGCCCCCTCCAGACCCCCCCACGGCAGCAACCTCCCGCCCCCCCCCGGTGATCCGGCCCGACAAAGCGGGGAGAAGAGATAACAACGGACCACCCCGGGGAGCGCGGAGGCCCCTGAGGAGAGGCTCGTCCCCGCCCGCCCCCGGAGCAAACCCCCTCAGCGCCCCCGCCCGTAACGCTCCCTCCCGGCCACCCGCCCGCCCTGCCCCGGCCGCCTCACCCGCCGGCCGCCCTGGCCGAGGGACCCGCTGCCCGGCCCGGCGCTACGCTGCGCCACGGGCCGAGCGGCAGCGTACCCCGGGAGCCCCGCCCCGCGGCCGGGCGGTGGCGGAGGCGGGAACGGCGCGGCCGAGGGACGCGGCCCCTTCCCCAGCACCGCCCCCGACCGCAGCGCCGCGCTCCGGGCGGCCTTGCCTTTGCGACACCGCCGTAAAGCGCCCGTCGCCGGCAGGAGGCGGGCGATGGCAGCGGCCCGGGTGCTGCGGGGGGCTGGCTGCCGCCGCTCCTGCTGCCACCGCCGCCTCCTCTCCTCCTCCTCAGCCGGCGGCGGCCCCACGGCTGAGCGCGGGGAGCGGCAGGAGAGCGCGGTAAATCCGGACGGGAGCGGGGGGGGTAGCTCCTGCGTGCCGGAGCCGGCCTGCCGCGGGGGAGGCCTCGGAGCCTCCCGCCCCTGCGCAGCCCGGAGCGGGGAGCCCTGGCTGCCCCCGCGGTGACGCTCGGCGTCGCTGGGCGGGTGCGTCCCCATAAAAGCCCGCGTTTCCCGCGGCCTCTCGTTGTTTATGTATTTTCCAACGCCCCCAGTGTTTGTAAACGCGCTGTGCGGATGGGGCGCTGAGGCACAAGGGAAGTAAAACGCTTTTAGAAACGGAGCAGTACGTTACGGGCTGTTAGAGCCAGTGCTTCCTAAACCCGGCCTGAAAAGCTACGTGCTTGTGCGTGTTCGCAAGGATGCACGAAGAAAGCAGGGCTTAGGAAGACTTGCATACTTAGAATCATAGAATCATTAAGGTTGGAAAAGCCCTCTAAGATCATCGAGTCCAACCGTCAACGCAACACCACCATGCCCACTACACCATGTCCCTTGCAAATCCTTGCCATCAAATATTTTAACGAAGTGGAATATCAGTGATGCAAAAATGAAAAAAAAAAAAAGGTTGCTTTTAAAAAAAAAAAATCATGATTCATGTTTGATGGAAAAGAGTCAAACGTATCTTCTTTGTAGTGCATTTCTAAATAGAAGTAAATTTTAAATGTATCACATCATTTTTGGTCAGGGTAAATGAATGTGCATAATTTCTGAACTTGTTATGCTTATATGTTTTAAGATTGTATGGAGTTTTGGAATTTATTTCAAATCGGGATGTTCTTCAAAAACTCTGCTGAAGTGGTCATAATGAATTCTGCCTGTATTTTCAAGGGCCTGGATTTCAGCCCCCCCGCACACTCCCGTAACGACTGGATCGGCCCCCCCGACAAGCACTCCAACCTGCGGCCGGTCATCTTCTACGTGTCCCCCGAGGAGTCGCCCCTGGAGCGGCGGCTGCGGGAGGTGCGGCAGGAGGCCCAGGCCTGCGACCAGCGCTTCTGGGCACGGCACAACCGCGCCTTCCGCCAGGTGAGCCTGCCGCGATGGCCAGTGCCACTCGGCTCCTGCCCACCCACCTGAAATCGGGGGTGGGGGGGTTTGGCCTCCATGAAGTAGGGTTCAGTTCTGCCTGCCATTACTGGCTGGTAATTGATACCATTTCTTTTAATATGCACTGTGTCTTCATGGAAATTACTTTTTTGTCATTCATTTCTTCAAAATAACGTACAAAACTAAAGAGCCTGCATATTTTATTGCTGTTTAGTGGCATATAATGATACTTGCCTTTTTCTTACCTTGCACTGAAAATATAAAGTTGTAGCCACTAGCTAGTTGTAGCTAGTCTAAATTTACCCTCTTTTAGTTTAAAACGATTCCCACTTGTCCTGTCGCAACAGGCCCTGCTAAAAAGTTTGTCGCCATCTTTCTTATAAGCCCCCTTTAAGTACTGATAGGCAGCAATAAGGTCTCCCCGAAGCCTTCTCTTCTCCAGGCTGAACAACCCCAACTCTCCCAGCCTTTCTTCACAGGAGAAGGGTTCCACCCCCTGATCATTTTTGTGGCCCTCCTCTGGACCCGCTCCAACAGGTCCATGTCTTTCCTGTGCTGAGGGCTCCAGAGCTGGACGCAGCACTGCAGGTGGGGTCTCACCAGGGCAGAGCAGAGGGGCAGAATCCCCTCCCTCGACCTGCTGGCCACGCTGCTTTTGATGCAGCCCCGGATACGGTTGGCCTTCTGGGCTGCGAGAGCACATTGCTGGCTCATGTCCAGCTTTTCGTCCACCAGTACCCCCAAGTCCTTCTCGGCAGGGCTGCTCTCAGTCCCTTCATCCCCCAGCCTGTATGGATACCGGGATATAAGTTTTATATGTTAAATAAGTTTTATATGTTTCAGTAGAAGACTTGCATGAATTAATTGATGCATGCAGGTAGCAGGATCTAAGTGATAAAGTTACCGGAAACTCACTGGATTCAGGAAAATGTTTTGTTGATGTTTCCAAGTAGAATGAGTATTGCTTGTTATTTCAGAGGGTATTAAACACTACACTGCTATGTGATTAAAAACAATGGTTAACCTCAAGGCCTGAATCATTCTAATGTGGAAAAATATGTTTTAGGAAAAAGAAGAATTTATTTATTCGAGGCTCAAAGCCAAGGGTCTGGAAGTGAGAGATGAAACAGGTTAGTGAGATCTTTGTTTATAGTTTAGGATGAATTCTGAATTCTGTTTGACTTCGAATTTTGTTAGTTTATGCCCTTTGTGTTCTGTCATAAGTAAATCTTGAGGGTAGGATTTAGAAGTGTTTTCAGGAGCATGATAAAAAAAGAGGGGAGGATCTCTTCAGAGGTGTGCTCGTGGGGTCAGATCATCTGTTGCACTGTTCTTCCCCTAATTCCTTCCCCACAGCTGGAGGGAATGCGCTGAAATCCTAGCCAAGTAATACAATCATTCTGTAGTCTAAGGAGGAAGGGGCTTTTTGTTTCACACCTCCTAACCCAGTGAGCTAGCTGAGCTAAACATATAGAGCATTTGCCTCAAGTGCATGTTATGGTTGAGCAGATAAATTCACACTCTTTGGCTACAGGTCCATAGTGTATACAATGAATACAATATTTTTCCTTGAGGGAGAATAAGACAGCTTCTGAGGAGATAGCAGCTGCTATCTGCTCGTCTTTGCCTGAGCACAGTTGCTATAAAATAGTTGCCTCTCTAATTCATTATGTGAAACTGAAAGCAAGATGCCTTCATAGTAACAGTGAATTGGCCATTGTAGTATGAGGTTGAACATTTTGTTCATAGAATAATGATCTGTTTGAGTTTAGTAAAGCATCTGCTCTGACGTTCTGTGTATCACATACCATTATTTTTCTCTTCTATTTGTGTCCTGGTGATCAGTATGTGGTTGAGAAATAATTTTAATTAAGTTCTGTGTTGTTTAGAAAATGCTTCTTTTATATTGCCATTTTGGGTTTGTTTTAGTCTTTTTGTTTTGTTTTTATACCCTAGAAATAAAAGAAGAATAGTAAGCATGGATATCCCTTAGCAATAAAATTATATTGGCTGCATCTGTTGATTAACTCTGTTTTATAATACAGCTGTGTGTATACAAAAACAAGAGTAATAACAATATACATGTACAGTTGGAACAAAACTTACTTTTTTATATAAGTGACTCTATGATCAGTTCTGCTGATACCAGTATGAAGACACAAATCAACTACAGGTGTTAAGTAGGCAGCCTTCAAATAGTCTTAGAGTAAATTTATCCCATAGTATGTTAATCCATTGTAATATATTAGATTTGTAAATAATGACAAATGGAACTGATCAATAATTTACATTTCTATGATCAGTCTCAGGAGCTTTAAAATGCATTTTGAAACAGTAACAAGTTGAGTATCACAATTCCATCATATCCGTATCCCCTGGGACATTCAAATTTGACCCTCATTTTAGAAACATTGAAAGTGCCAGAAAGTTTGTATAGGAATTATCTGGTAGAGTTGAGAATATTTGCTGGTTCTCAGGATTCTACATCTGTGCTGTAGCCACAGGCTTTCCTTTCATGTTCTGTGGAGAGAATCCATGTCCTCTTAGGTTCTGCTTGTGAGAGTGGCATATTCAAAGTCATCTTTTGTACTTGCTTCTTCACAAAATAATTGTCTACTGTATTGTTAATAAATCTGACATCTCAGAACATATACTCTTTGGTATAAGTTACTTGAAATTTATCAACAGAAAAAAATGTACATCTGAAAATATCATGTCAGTCATGGATAGTGTTCTTTCTATATTTATTGGCTTGCTTTAGGAGGGAAATTTAAATTACCAAGTGCTCTTACTGGTGCTGTTTGGACTTCAGACCTGCGAGAGATTAATTTTACTCAAAGGATAGATACTCCTAAATCTACAGACTTTTTCATACGGGTCCACTAGTTCCCTAAATAATCTAAGATCTGATAAACATAATCACTTTCACAAGTAATAAGGGCTTAAGAGTTACACCAGCTTCAAGATGACCAGTATTTTTAATCTGCTGTGCTCCCTAGATAAGTTTTAAAAAGTTGGAAGATAAAAGCATATTAACTTGTTCAGGGTTACACAGGAAGCTTGTAGGAGCAAGGAGTCAGACCTAGCTCTCATGCATCTGCACCCAGTGTTTTAATCCAAAGAATTATCTTGACATTGTTACACCAAAACTTATTTTCAGGTCAAAAAGCAACACTGAATGCAGAAGAAATGGCTGACTTTTACAAGGACTTTCTAAGTAAAAATTTTAGAAAGCATATGCAGTATAACAGGTATGTAGAAGGTATTTATGTTGGCTGTTATATATTACGGTCTAAGTGAAAGGCATAAAATCAAACTTAAAATTTGAACTTTTCTTTCCATAATTGGTAAGGCAGCATCTAAAACTATCATTTTAGAAATTTTTTTTTTAAATGCTGTTATTAGCATTTGACAGAAATTTGCATTATCATTTCAGTTCTTCTACTGCTTATTGCTGGATTTAGTGGAGAGATGAATCTCATGTCTGAGATTCAGAGAGACAAGATCAGGAACTCAATTTTTTTTCTCTTATGGCATGGGTCTTTTCATGCTGCTAATTGAAACTGATAAATATGTGAGTAAAACAGTTGAAATTTCTATATAACAGATTCTAGTTGACTTAAATAAGGACTAGTAAATGTGATTCATCTCAAAGGAAAATTGTTTAATGGGAATAATATTTAGCATTCTTGGGTTTATTATTTTGCAAGCATGTAGTAAAAATGAAAGTGATTAGTCTTGAGTTTGAAGGGTTTTTGTGGGGTGAAGCATTAGTAAAATGATCGCCTGAACTCATCTTGTGTAGAACCTCGGCTACAACTAGGTAAGCCCACATCCACCGTGCCTCTTCACAACATCTACTGCATTGTTTCAGTGTTACTGTTTGTACAACAACTTGATAAACTGGATTTGGGATCTGAAACAACTGAAAAACGACTTGCAAACACACATTACCCTGCAAGTAGCTGTGCACACTTGGTAGAGGGCTAGAAATGGGAAAGGAATGGGACGCTGGAGGAGAATAGTACTTAATACAGTTACAGTAGCACTGTCCACTTAATATGAAACCACAACTTCAGTTTCTTCTCTGTATCGATTAAAAGATTGTTGGGCTCAAAGGTCTCAAGTGTTACTCGGTTCCTAATGGTGTAATGCTAGTGAGAATTCTACACTATAGATCACTACAACTGATCTATAACAAATTGTGGTTTAGCGTTCTTTGTACGTGTTGTGCATATACCATAACATACTATACTGTAAGATCAATTTTACTGTAACAAATATTTAAAATAAGTATGCTCATCTTGTCTTGCCCGTGGCGGGGGGGGGAGCCTCACCAAAAACCTAAGCAACAGCATTAGAAGATTGAAAGTAAAAAATTCTTTTTAATAAGAGGATTGTTGTTCAAATTGCCTATAACTGATGAGTGAGAAAGCAAATAGTTTATCTTAGAACTGGTCACCAGACACCATTGTTGTAGTGACCTCGGGATAGTGTTCCATTTTCACAGTAGGAGTTCAGGCTTTGTGCCTAAACATGACCTTCCTTGTGCTGCCTTGTAAAATCAGGTAGTGTAAGCTGCATAATTGTAGTTTCAAAATGGAACTGCACAGCCCTGAAAGCAGTGGAGCTTTTTATAGGCATTCTGATTTTGAGGGGTCATATTTATAAAAATCTGTTTATGCGTTCAGCTGTATGTTCTTTTGCAGTGTTGCCAGCTGGCCTGAAAACTGTGGCCACTGAAGTGTTGCAACTTCTAAAATTCAGTTAAAATTGAAGCAACGACTGTGGATAGACGCCATGAATATTTAGTTCAGGGTACTTAGACTGGAAATACAATCTAGTTGAGGAAAAAAAAATTCAAGAAGGATATAGGAAATAAGACATGAAAGGGGAAAGGAAACAGTTGCAATGTTAGCATGATATTTTGATTTAACATGACATTTGAGGGGGTAGCTCAGTGCTGCTTGTCAGCATGATTTTGGCTACTACCCTTACTGAGAGGTTAGTATCTCAGGTTTATGTTAGATCTGTACATGCAAGGTTTCCCACAGAGATCTCAAGAGAAGACCTAAATCCCAGTGTTTAGTATTCCCTGCTAGTTCCACAATAAGTGTATTCTATTGCTGCTTGTGCAGCATTTTACAAAATGGGGGACTGATCCTTGTTGGAAACTAGAAGGAAATTATTAAATTAGTTTGTAACAGGGGCAATAATTTGAAGCAAGTTCTCAGAGGTTAAAAACGGCTGATACAGACTATCTTATCTGTATCTTGAATTGGCTCCAGAAGCCATGCATGCTGCATAAACACTATTTAAAGGTATAAACACTAACTTTGGCAATATTAAAGGCATCATCTTTAAAGTGTACTGAGTTAGAAACCTAATGTTTCCTGTATTGGATTATATAACTAGTCTTTGAAGTGTCATTTTATTTTATTTTCCCCCCCTTTATAGGTGACGAACTATGCCCTTTCCAACACACACATCTTCATACATGCACGAACAAATCATACCCATAGCACAGCATTGGCAGGAAATTCTTTTAGATAGTTTGATGATCAGCTTTACTTCTGAAACATGAGATATGGTTACAATTATTTTATCTTACCTGATTCCAAATACAATTGATCATAAAACTACCCATCCCTTAACTTTTTTTACAGTTAAGCTCTCAATGGTTGTAGCCCTATAGTCTACATGTAATCTGTTCATGGATGTGGATATTCACATAGACCTTTTCATAGGTTATTTAACTCTAATTAGACAGGAAAAGTATTGCCACAAAGAATGGAAAAGCATGTTGTCAGTGAATTGTCATTTGCCAATACCAAAGGATATTTTAATATAATCGTGTACCTTTCTCCTGTTCTTGTTCTGTATGCTGATGATTTTCCCGGCTTTGGAATCCTAGAGATTGGTATAAACGTAACTTTACTATCACATTCCTCATGGGACAAGTAGCACTGGCGAGAGCTCTGAAGTGGCTTCGTTGGAAAAAGAAAAATGTTGGAAATTAGTGATAACAGCTTCATGAAGAATGCAACACTAGCTAGGCCTGCTATAAACTTGTTGTTTATAGTGATGTTCAGAATCTGAATGACTAATGTAATAATCGCTTGAATCTGTTTATTAAACTATGTAAATAAAAGTTGCCATTGGTCTTAATTTATAATCACTATGTAGATTTCCTTTACCTTTTATTCCAAGAATATCTAAAATATTTCCCAACCAAAACACAACTGAGAAAACTATCACAAGCTGTTCCTCGTTTACATTAAATGGAAGGGATCACAACTGTCACATTTTTACCACAGAGTCATAGCTCCTATATAACATGTGATTCAGTATGCTGTACCTGAACCAGAGAATGATGTCTTCACCAACCATATTAGTATATAAAGACAAAAATGCCTCATTTTGTGGCAGTTGTCTGTCTGGGGCAGTAGCTGTCCACAAGTAATACAATATGGCTGAAGGAACAAGTATGATCTGTGAGTATATATACAATCAATTTAGAATGCTCTTTTCAGTGTGATTATTTCCTATTTTTAAGATTTAAGATATGTTTTAATGTAAATTACTAATGCAATAGGATCTTCTTAGATAATTTTGTTTTAATTAAAAGAAATGTGCCCCCCTTGGACAAGAGTTCCTCTAATCTATGATTGGTAAAGATTTTAGTTGCTGAGCAATAAAACAGATGTATTGCCAGTCACTTAATCTTGGTAGAAAAGGAAACTGATACTTGGTTGTATGGAGAACGTTAGTACTAAGAAAGTACTAAGTGCTTTCTACTGGTTCATTTCTTTCCAAAAATGTGCTATTCTCACCAGTTTCTCTGAGGCATTCGGAAGAACTCGCCTGAGGGGGATTTTTCTGGCCTCAAGGTGTGTAACATCAGTTGGAAGGAGGTTGGTTTAAATAAAGTCTTCAAATGTTATGCCATGTATCCATAATTTAAAAGAAGTTCCGTTCCTCACAGTGTTCTCCCTGTCCATTTATACAGTTAAATGATTTTTTTGATACAGTACCTCCTAAGAGGATTCTATTAAAAAGAATGTATGTTGTCAAATGAAGTGTGTTTTCCTAAAGCTATGCTGTAGGGACAGTTCTGCTTTTGGAAATGTCAGCTCAGTGGCCATTGACCTGTTTTTCATATCTAAACATGACATGATTTATTCACAGGCTTTTTCAGATGGAGCAGAAAGAGCTTTGTCAGTATCGACTGTAATAATTCCTTTGCAAGATGAAATAAATTTTAATGATATGGTAGCGGATCACACTGTTTCATACAATGATGATATCATCATTGGGGCTAAACAATCACTGAACTGTGGTTTTAACTGTTGTGTTATTAGTAAATGAAAGCAGTCATTAAGAGTGTTTACTGAGGTGATAATCAACACTTCTAGGAAAATATTATTTGTGAATGTTACTGCATCAGTACTGTAAAAGTATATTATTAAAAAGTTACAAAATGCCATGTTTCTTTAGGAAAATAAATTTTTGAAACAGACTACGGTGGGTATGTAATGTAATTCATCAGGGCTTTACAGTAAATCATATCTTACAGTATATAAGCTTTGACCACAATGCAAATGCGCACTTTAATAAATAGTTCCAATGTAAAAGAATGATGGGATAATATAAGAAAATATCCCTGAAAGGCAGAGACCTCAGAACCCCAATGGACTGGTGGTTGATAGCCATATGTTCTGACAGCCTATGCATAAGATCCCTGAGGTAGTTTCACATATGCTTCAAGTGGGTAGAGGTCAATCAAAAGAAGCATTTTCATCTTCTGAGCTGCCCACTTCTATTAACACAGACATTTTTGTGTCTGCCTGCTGAACCAGATCAGGAAATTGAT
Organism: Calonectris borealis; assembly: GCF_964195595.1. Lineage (NCBI taxonomy): Eukaryota > Metazoa > Chordata > Aves > Procellariiformes > Procellariidae > Calonectris > Calonectris borealis. Next base: position 11,968,857 of record NC_134316.1, on the reverse strand, counting down.
TCACTGCTAGAACTAATCCAAGAAAAAAAGCATTAGATGTCAGTTGAATTAATACATCTCATCATGCAGATATAAATGTTCTACTGTTGGCATAGGGGAGATGTGGGAATTCAGATGGAGGGTTTGGATTGTGCTTCAGTCTATTCAGTTAAAACTCCTTTCTGGACATGTAATTTTAGTGTTGGTCACCCAAAAATAATATAATCAACATACAATGGATCATGCTAGGATTCTGCTCTGAGCTGCTTGTAGGTAAAGTTCATGCCTTTATGGCATTGCCTTGATTAAGATTCTGTGTGGGGTGCTGGGTCGCTTTATCTAAAGCCTACTGAAGGAGTGAGGTATTCATCTATTAGGTAACTGTTGAGCTCTGATTTAGAATATCTAATAAAGCCACTGTGAAAAGATGTTATTAAAAATAATCCATCTGAAATTTTGAGTCTCATTACCAAAACCACATACATTTACTGAGATAATTACATTTTCTGAACAGCCAAAAGCCATATCATTTTTGCCAGTGTTGCATTGCTTTTGATTTTTTTTTTCTTGACTCAGAGCAGTTGTAATAATGCCAGCTGCTTTCAGATATTATTGATCATAAATCCTTTATACATCAAAGGAAGAATAAGGAGCTGCCACAGACTACTGAAAATAAATTTTTTATGTATACAAAGGTCTGCTACAGTAACTGAAGCTAGTGAAATAGATCAGAGAGTGACTTTTTTGTGCACATTTTCTGAGTCTAGGAAAAATACAGGGGAGTGTTCTTATCATTTAGGTATTTAGCCAATCCTATCAGAAGGAACAGCAATATTTTATATTTGGTAAGATGGAATATGAGAAGAGTAAGAGGAAGTGTCAAATGGGGATTGAAAGGCAGACCAACTAAAGGTTGATTTGAAGTGATTGTAGCACCTCTATATATGATTAGTAAAGGACTGTACATCTTTAAAAAAATGCATTTCTCAATTTCATTAGGATTTTTGAAGTAATGGTAGCAACTACTGAGCAGGTAGCTTCTATATTTAACTGAAAATTCTTGGTGATAAAATGTAGTTCAAAATTCAGATTTGTTATTTAGAAGCTGACCCTTCCTGGCCCCATTTTAAGGGGACTGTTCTGCTTGCAATTTTTAACTTCCACTATCACTAAGCAAGATTGGTATCCTACAGGACGATCAGATTTAGCCAAACAAGAACTTAATTTACATCCTGCGCAGAGCCCATGGGCCAGTCTTTTGCATAAAGGCTGGGAGATTGAATTGCTTTCAGGAAAGGATAATATATGCCCGTAACTGTAATATGCATGAATAACATTTTCATATTAAAAATTATATCCACTGATTGCTGTAAACTGATTCACAGAATAATAACCCCATAATTGAATATTCAGGTTCATTTCTCAAAACACAAGTTACTTAATTTCTTATGAGTTTATTTCTTAAAGAGTTTAGAAGTACGTGGAATGTAATCATCTTGAAATACATATAATTAATATTCACTATTATATAAATCACTTCTTTGTGCCTTGAATTTGTATTCATTAATGGATTAAGATTTACCCAAGTATTGTGAGATTTAGTTGATTGATATATTCAAATAGCAGATGCTGTGGAAGTGCAAAAGGAGTACTTACGGCTAAAAATAGTAAAGGCAAAAAATTACATGATCCCTTTGTAAGTGTGATCTTACTCAGGAGAAATATTATTTTATAGTACTACCCACAGTCAAAATCAGTTTTATAAGCCATGTCAATACTCTGAAGACACAGTCCCTGTTTCATACAGCTGCTTGTGTTTTACTAGTTCAAACCAGATACCCATTTAATTGAGTTTCTTATATTTTGCAGGGAGAGGCACAGTGATTTTGCTTTCTGGTGTATGCAGGTTCTCATCCTTAGGGGTGGCCCCAGGTGTGTTGTGAAGGGGGCCTGAGATGGCAGGAGACAGCAAGAATGACTGTATGCATCTCCTGAGAGTGCCAGGAGGCAATTAGCATTCAGTTTAAGCTGGAGTAGCCCTGAAGCTACTTTAATGGACCATGGCTGGCATGAGTTTCCAGCAACCTCCGTGCCAGTCAAGAATTGCTGGCATTCAGCAGTACTCTGTTCACACCACTGCCTCCAGAGAACCCACTGATATGATTCAACTGCAGAATTGGCTGTGATAACTTTCGTCAGCTGGGTCAAAACAACATTAACAGGCAAAATGCTAGTTTCATAATCATAAGAAATTCAGGTCACTACTCATATCTCATTGTTAAAGAACTTACTGTTGACAAATTTTAGCTCCATCTTTGTAATAAATTCCTGCCGTGGAAAATTTTTCATATGATGGATCAGTGTGTAGCATACATTGGCTGTTTTTAAAGGGTTCCAGAAAAGTTACAAATTTTTCATTTCTAAAATTATTTGAATAATTAGAAGTCTAGATTCTTGGGGGGGGGTGTTTTGCAAAACAGATTTTGTAGTCAAAGCTATATTAAAGGCAAAATCCATGAATTGCAAATTTCAAAAGAGATTAATTGACTGCCTTGATTGCTTTCCTTGATTTTATTATTCTGGAGTGTCATATAGAAAATAGATGGTATGACACAGCGTAAAAATTCTGTAACAAACCAAGTCAAGACAGTTCTGACCTTAGTAGCTGTAGAAACTACAAATACTTAGGTAGAAAACTCTTATTTGTCCAAAATTGTATGAGGCTGAAAGACAAAATGGAAACTAAATTCCAATGAACATGTAAGAAAATGTCTTCTGGATTTACCAATCTTCTTCTCACATTTACCAAAATAGTATTTCACTTTTAATGTCATGTCTGGAAAACTTCCAGTTCCCTCAGGCCTCATGAAAAATTTCACCATGAAAAACAGAACAAAATACTAAGCTGACATATGAGTAAATAGCCACAGGTGCTAATTTGTGTCAAAGGAGAATTCAAGCTCACTTCAAAGAAAAAATCAGCTTTGCCATAGGACATTATAGAGCAATTTTAATTGACAAGAGATGCTCAAAATTAATTCATTTGCTGTGCTCCTCTGCTGCTTCTTCCCTGGTGCTGCTTTTGCTGTTGGGAAAAGAGGGGTCTATTCATTGTGACACCTGGAGACTTGCTGGAGTGCGTAACAGTTACCACGGTATCGTAGCCATAAATCTGATTGCCATAGGACTGAGTAAAATAGGCTGATGCTGGGAGAATGTGGCTGGAGAGTTGCCACTGGACAGGCCATGTTTCCATCTTAGGAAGATTTTTCTCAGGCTTTTGAATCGTGACATTCACACTTTCTCTAAAAGCAGCAAAGCAGCTTATTACTTACAGTCTTGAGTCTATAATTTATAGGTATTATCCAACAGCCACTTAGCACTCAGTGTTCAATTTCATATGTAATTAACAAAGTCATTTCAACTTTTAGTTCTATTATATGTTTACATGTAAATTAGAAAAGCAATCTCACTTATTTACAGTATGAACTTTGTTTTGGGGCACTACCCAACAGAGTTCACAACCAATAATTCAAAGAGAAAGAAGGTAAGTGAAATGAATGAGAATGCCGGTAACACAGTATTCCAGCCTCCTTTGCAAAATGAGTGGGATGGGAAGTGACAAATGTGTGAACCTTCCTTTAAAGATATTTAGAGTGCTTTCTGCATTGGTGCATGATAAACCTGGCGGTAACATTTTTATGGTTATGTAGTTAATTATAAGGATATGGGGCATGTTAAATTGCTGCCCACAACAGAACCATTTACTGGATAGATTTCTGGTCAGTGCTATACACTGATGAAGGAAGATACTATTATTCATCAGCCTGTTCTGTGTGAGTCATGACAGTTTTCAAACATATGGTGATGGTGTACTTTGTGGCCCTTCAGCATGTAATAACAAGTGTAACGCTGTGTAGGCAGTACATTTCACTTTCATGGCTAATTTATATATATCAGTTGTTCCCAGCTTTCTCCTAGTGTTTATTGAGGTATGTTTCAGTTCCTGTTTACAGTTACATTATTTTCAATACGTGGGGTTTGATAAACTATGTAAAACTGCACTATATATGTCTTTGAAACAATTTCAATGTATTTCAGCTTTCATTAAAACATAATTATTTTAAATATTAAGGAATAATTTTATGTTAGAATACACAGATTCAAAATCTAAAGTACTGCATTTGGCATGTTTCAGCATTTTCCCAGAAATTCCCCAGGAGACTGTTTTTAACTGATGTGACGGAGTGAACTGCTCCATGTAATCAAAACACCTCCAACAGTCCAGGTGTTTTAGGTGACACTGGTGTTGTAGGGAACCATGGTGGCACAGATTTTTTTCCTTGAAAGAAATTACTACAAGCTCTACTTTCTGTGCATTGTACTATGCCCAGCTGGCCACCAAAGTCAAAGGTCAAGGAGTCCTGCTTTAAATTCCTATTTTCAGTGATTTGTCCTCTGAAGGAAAATGGTAGGCTTAGAGTATCTGTGATGATCTACATACTGATGAGGTATCTGCCTTCTCCTTAGCTAGGTTCTGCATAAATTACAACTTAACACAAGAAAACCTTCAGAACATGATGTGATGCAGCAGTACCTGCCAAATTTGACAAATTAACATCCCCTTACTGTTTTTTTATATACTGGTCTCTAAAACATCTGTACACAGATGTATGAGGAATTCCTTTCTTCAGAAATTGACACCAACAAGGCTAGTTTCCAAGGCCTCCTTTCACATCCCCTACTACTGGGGGTATACTAAGTGTGGATGGGCTAAGTTACAGATGGACCCCGTGGAGGTCCTGAGCAGAACTATCACATGGAAGCCAGGTCCTTGTGGTTGTCTAAATCACACCGGGAGCAGGGAATAGTACAGGTTTGGGAAGGCACAAAGATGATCTAAAACCATTCTCTCAATCCTTTCTCATCTGGGCTATCACACTCTGTTCTACACCTTTTGGAGACTGTCCACAGATGGAATTCTTCACAATATTTGCTCTCAGGTAACTGACAGACAAGCCTGTAGAGATAAAACACACCATCCATCCTGTAGGAGCAAATTATGCAATCATCTCACTAATGTTTTAAGTCTAAGACTTGATAGCAGTGATGTACATACCTTGTTTTCTTCTGTATCACTGTGAAGATACAGAAGAAGTGAGGAGTGTGTCCATGGCATGTCTTTGAACTTAATACCTTTCAATGGATTTCTCTATGAACTGGCAAGAAAATGTTTCATTAAAGCAGATAAAAAAAGGTGGAATTACAGAAAAGATAGGAATTACAACATCTGAAACTGAAGCATAAACTTCACAGTACATACTTGCTGTGGGAAGAGGGAGGCAGCAAGGAGAGAGAATTCATATCCAAACCCCTGGGAATAAGATCATCTCTCCTTATCCTGCATCTGCTCTATTTCCCAGGAGACGGGATGAGGAACAAAATACCTAGCACAGGCAGTTCTGTTTCCTATTGATTTCTAGAGTGACTCTGCCCATCTCAGCCCCACGTACTGTATACCATCCATCTAGCCACAGGCATATTCACAGAAGCCATTTTCTGTAGAGACATAATTGGTCATTGGCACAGAAACTACAGAAACAGTTGTCACACAGCAGAAACATTTCCATTTCCCTCTCTCTTGGGGCAAACTGTATTACCATGAATTCCCCAGCCCAGTGCAGCTGAGTACTGCCTTGGTTTAACTACCCTCTTAACCAAGGCAAACTCCAACAATGAAAAGCAGATGTAAAATGGCCTCCCATAGAAAATGAAAAATTGCAATATCAACCTTGGATGCCAAGTGAATTTGGTGTAATTCCATATAGAGTATTAGTTGAGGAGGAGAGAAAAGCATTTAACAGAAGACCTGAAAGGGGGGTAAGGGTTTGGCAATTACTGCAGCACGTGCAGAAAAGGAATACATCAAGTGAAAGGGAGGTTACTGATAAATCAGACTCAGGAACAATCATTTTCAATAGTGACCATGGCACAAACAATTGCTGCACATTAGGCTCAAGAAAGATGAAGTAAAATGGGAGCAGCGAAGGGCGAGCTGAATAATCAGGGACATGTAGAATCTCTCTTAAAGAGATTAAGAGTTCAGTTTGTTTAGTCAAGCAAATTGATGGTCAGGAGGGGAGAAAGGAGTGCAGAATCTCCTAGGCAGGTGAGTGGAGGAAGGACTAGCTAAGAAGGTTACCCAGAGAAAAATCTTCTTTCTCTACAATAATTTAATCAAACGTATAAAAGAGAAGTGTTATATTCGAAGACCTCCTTAGAAATGCAAACACGTAGAGAAACGGGGCTAATCACTAGCAAAAGCAAAGAGCTGGAAAGCAATGAGACAATTTGGCACAATATCTATACGTATATATTATCCTTGAGACTGAACACTGGAGGAGTGAGGTTCTTGGGCAGGAAGGGCAAGATGCCTGCTTGGTTTTCAATAGAGTTTGATAATTACATTTAGAAAAAGACCAGATGAGGTGGTTATCTGTAATGCCTTTTAGACTTTTGAGACTTAGTTCTCTTTCATCGGTAGGTGCAAATTTCCACTTGGAAAAGGTCACATACAGGCATACACTGGCATTAGCATTTCTTGTGATTAGCATATGAATGAGCTTTCATAAAAGGCAGCATCTGAAAAATCACAACTTGCTTCTTTTATAATGGCATGTAGGAATCTCAGTGAGAATAAATAAAATACATCTTTTGTATCTCCATGAGAAAGCACCAGTTTCCCTGGTGCCGAGACAAGTTTATGTCCCAGTCCATGCCTCTGCCTGATGTTAGTTGAAAAAAAGGAATTACTTTCTTACACTTTCAAATATTCACTTCTCAAAAAAAAAGAAAAATCACATACTGGCTAATGAAATTGTCCCAGATTTACACTGATGTGTGACTGAAATTAAAATCATTGCCCTCACAGGTTTTTTTTTTAGGGAAAAAGTACTTTTCACAATGAAACTCTGGAAAATTTAATGACAAAAAGGTATCTAAAAGTCTCCTTCACTATGGAAAAAACCCTACAATCACCACCAAGATTATCAAGGTAAGAGTCTCACCTAATCTAATTGCAAGTAATCTGGCAGCAAAGCCTGATGAGTTAGCAAATCTCCATAAAGGAATGCTGACAAACCATGTAGGTAACAAACAGCTGATGTTCAAAGAAAGGGAAGGGGATAATGTAAGTAGTAATAAAGCAGGCACTTAGAAATCAGTAGAGGTGATCCTTTTGTTTTCTGCTTTTAGCTAAGTGTTCCTGGGTTTGAACACAGACTATCAAAGATTTTGTGTTTGGAAGAGTCTGTCTGTCGTGTTTGTGGAATAAACTTTTTTCCTATCAATACTAGGCCTTATCCCAATAGAAAGGTAAAGAAAAGGAGCACAGTCATAGTCAGGAAGTAAAGGTATGGGAGGATGAAGAGAAGTACTATATCACACACTGAATGTTCTTACTCTAGTAGTGGCCAAGATTGTGATAATCCACCAACAGAGTGTTTTTTTATTTCCTCTGAAGGATTTAATACACTTCTGCAATGGTTCAGTGACTGAGGTAGGTGAATACAGAAATAAATGTAATTTCCTATGACTCATACGCAGTGATTAGTAGTTCTCATAACCTTGAATGAGCAACTGAAACCCCAAGAGAGAATAAACTCACTGAAAAGTGAGAGTATAGAGGAAGGAAAGGAGGAGCATAAATGGAGCGCTATCTTTCTTCATGTATAAGCACTAAAAGTCATCAGTGTGAATATGGAGTGTAAAAATTCATCAGAGTGAATATGGAGAAGAGAGTCTTTCCAAGCTAGAAAAGTGCTGGTAGTCAACTATATGCTGACTACAGAACATCTAAGCAAGTAAGGAAGAAAGTTGCTTCATCTTTCAATGAAATGAGAGCTACGGCAGAAGTAAAGAAGGAACAGAAATTGCTGGTTGAGCAGAGTAAGTACGTATCGGTGTGAGCATTCCCTCGCAGAGGTGGGAACCTGCTCCTTGAATGCAGGGAGTAAAGATACAAGTCTAATTATCATCATACGCTCTTCTCTGCAAGCCCTTAACCTGTTGGGAATTCTTGATGCTTAAAAGTCGGATCTTGGAAAATACTGACAGTGTCTAAATTCATATAGCAGAGAGTATTATAGTTTGTCAAAGGGTGCAATTCTTAGCTCCTTGATCACTTATTACTTTGAAGAGCACAGTGGAAATTAGGATATGTAAATATAGCTGTGTTCCTGAAATTGTCTGGTATTTTTCTTTATGTTCACATTAATATTGACATGCAAATTCTCTAATAGTTTCTAGCTTTCAAGTGGTTACTTTAACTGTATTACCTGAGGTTTTTACGTCTGATTTTCATAATAGAACTGTTTTAAAGCTAATTGAATGGGCTTCTTAAAACCTTTCAGTATCATTTGGGCTTTAACAATAGCACTGCACTGTAATAGCTGGGAGATGAAAAGACTTCTGGTTAGCAAAATGTTAATATCTACAGCAAGCATCCTGCTCTGTTTAAAAAAAGTGACAGAAATAAACTAATGAAATGGCCTGTTAAGAGTTGAATTAACACTGCGTGCTTTATTTCCTTGTTATTTCTCTGTGGATAGAAAACGGCAGGGAAAAGGATACTGGCTTTTATTTGTTACAGCTTTCTAGAAATCCCTCTGTGACTCTGAAAAAGAATTCACTTGCATGTAAATAAAGCTTATTGACTTAGGAAGCAGGATCATGATCAGTGTTTATTTTACTTAGTACTTTAATGCCATGCCCAACAGTGGGTTCCCGATGGTATGTTCAGGCATCTTGACTATGACAATGAGTCATGTCAAACAAAATACAGTCCTTTTACTCCAAAGGACCTGAACTCCCTGATAACAAGGTAGCTCTGCATGCAGTAATTGCACATACGCACAAAGGAGGTAGGCTAAAACTGTGTCTGGGACTGCGTACTTGACTCTTGAGCACTGATTTTTATGTTTCCTCTTTTCCATAAAGGATGTTCTTGCAGGAAATACAAACTAAAAGCATATGCAACTGTCAAGTGATTGTGATGAAAAGCCAGACAGGTTGCCAAATCTGGCCTTTCAATATTTATTATTGCCAGGATGCTTTTAAACAGCACTTTAGCAGCAGTTGAAATTATTCCAATGTAGTGCTTTATTGTAGCCCATATTTATAAAATGAAGTCATAGATTTTATAGACTGTAGGATTAGATTTAAAAAACTTTTGTTTCTTTTGGAGGAAAGATCTTCTAAGCCAGGAGGATAATTTTTTTAAATAACAATGGTAAAATAAAACAACCCACACTTCTTAAATGAAGTGAACCTGAATTTCTTTATAGAGGCTTGCTCTACTTGTGGATGTCAGTTAAACCAAATCTGAGTTTGCTGCGTGTATTTCTCACTCTGTTGCAACTCAAAATGTAAGAGCTTTGTGCTGCATTAGTTGAACTGTTTGCTTTTTTCTCCCCCTCTATGAATTACAAACCTACCTCTCCCTTCTGGGAGAGGAGGGAAATGGCTATATTGAGAATAAAGAATCCAGCATTGTAAATAATGTGCTTTGGGGTTTTGTTTTAATATCCACTCAGATGTCTGCAGAAAACCACAGTGACCTTGTTGGTGGCAGACAAAGAATATTCTAGAGACAGCATGTCTAGATCACTTCATCCTAAAAGCAGGTCATATAGCATAACTAGTTCCCTAAGAGAAGATGGAAATGTGGGCAGTAACAAGTTTTTACTACTAGATGAACTTGGATAATTCTTATGTAGATGGGACAGGAAAAACAAGATCCAAATGGAGAGCAACTCTTACGATATTTCATGTGAAGCAGAAGCCTGAGGAAGAAGCACCTCACCAAGTCTCTTCTGTGTCTATCTTCTGCTGTGTGCCATAAACAGAGAGGAGTAATACTGCACTTTAGTTCCATTGAACTAATCAACCTTCCTGCAGGAGGGAGCTTATAGTGTGTGCTGCTTATGTGGGAAATTGCCAGCATGCACATACTTGATTAGCCAGCGTATTATGAATCAGGGTCATAGCTGGAGTAGTTGCTTTGTTCAGAGATGCTCAGATCCCTCGGGTGAGCAGCTAATTGCAGGAAATCTTTTAAAGCAAATGTGTGATAGGAAGAAAGCAATGAATATTGTTTATTCAAAAGACGGGAGTGGTTCCTTTGAATCAGTTCTCTTGCATAATTATGTAATTAGGGCATGTTCTATTTTTAATTAAATCTCTTGCATATTCATGAAAATTCTCTGAACCTGTGGACCAACTGGCATGCATCTTACTTTTAAAATGTAGTTTGTATAAAGGAATGCCCTTCAATCTTTTTTCTCCCTTTCATACTTACTGTGCAAACACATATTTCACATTATTATACATCATTAGCCTATATTGCCTGTCAAAACTGTAATATGATGATAAACCAGTAATACAAAATTGCCAGAGGAATGTTTTAAATGGAGATGAAGAACACAAGAAGCTGCTCCTCTGAAATACTATTATCACAGTTGTTTTTCTGTTGGACAGCTTGACCTGTGTAAGATACCAATCAGTGAGCGGTATTCAGCAAGTATATTTCAGTTCCCTCAGCTTTTCAGATCCAACAGTGACGCTCTGTATTTGCAGTCTGCAGACAATCCATGTTCCCCTAACTTTGTTTTGTTTCTTGTGGGCTTCTGTGACTCTTCCTGTTCTTCTGCCTCTTTGACAACTGCATTAGCTTTGATTCCTCTTCCGTCTTCCTGCTTGTTCTTAGGAGTCTTGCTTTCTCACCTGACTCTCGTTCTCACATCTGCCATTTTGTAGACTTACTCGGTGTTTTATGTGAGGGCAAACAGATGTAAGCTCTGCTTTCCTTGTGTATTTTAGATATTGGCATTTAGGTGAGGCTGCACATTTTGATTTACCACTATACTCCATATGTTTCCATTAGCTTATGATTCATACCCTATATGTACTGCAGGAGTTACATAGGCAGTTCGAGTAGATGATCGTTGTAGGTCCCTTCCAACTGAACTATTCTATTCTATTGTATGTGGAGCTCAGATGATAATGCACCATAATATTCTGCCCAGACGTTAATAATTCTTTCATAAAGTTAGGCTGTTCCCCGATGATTCCCAGTGTACATTTTACTGCTTTGCTACATTTAACTGGCTTTTTCCATCTCAGACCTCAACTCCTTCCATCTTTCATTTCTTGGCTTAACGTCTACCTAGTGGAACATAAAGCAACATGTAGAAAATACTGTGACCGTTCCTTCTTCTCTAGCAAGAGCGGGAATGAAATTGAAAGCTCCAAAGAAATAGTTCTTTTGATACGTGCCAGCAAGTCCTCATGAGTGTCTTACTTTTTATGTGTAAACCTGTAGAAGAGTAGGGATCTTTCACTTAGTTCAATGTGGAGCAAAGACAAGGGCACTGAAATATATTAACAGCACATAATTAGCTCTGAGGGTAGACCCAGCCTCCACCACAGTTTGTACTTCAGCCTCAGTCTCCCCCGTGTAATCTGCACTGTGAGCCGCTGCGCGCTGCAGGGCTCTTCATGTGCGTTTGTCCTGACAAGTCCTCCTGTCAGCCTGCTTTACAGAAGGACACTTCTTGCCAGGACACTCAGAACAACCAACACGAAAAGCGCCCGCGGTGGTACCCCACTCTGGAGCAAAACCAGCCCAGCGTCACCGAGGGTGCCTTGAGGAAACGCCGGGCTTTGCTCTCCGCTGACACACCCTTCGGGCAGACAAGGCCTTCGCGAGGCATAGCACGGCCCCCGCCCGTCTCCCCCGGCAGCCTCGGGGATGTCAGTGTGGGGCCTCGCACCTGAACCCCTGCAGGCCTCATCACCATCACCCCTCTCCCGCCCGGGGCCGGCCCAGCTGCCGGGGGCCGCCTCGGGGCCAGCCCCGCGCTCTCGCCCTCGCCCCCCCGCCCGGCCCGCTCCTCTGCGAGGGGGAGGCATGACGTCATGGATGGGGGGCGGTGGGAAAGAAGGGCGCGCGGGGCCTTGTGGGAGAAGAAGGGGGAGCCGCCATGTTGGGCGGGGCGGGTGGGAGGGAGGGGAGCGCGGGGCGGGCGCAGGGGCGGTGGCAGCGGCAGCCGGGGCGGTGGTGGCGGCTGCCTGCAGCTGTCAGCGCCGGCTGCTCCGGGGCCGGGCCGCGCGCCGACTACCGCGGCCGCCGGGCTGGGCCGGGCCTGCCAGCGCCTCAGCGGAGGCACTGAGGGCGCCGTGGTGCTGACCCGCTTCCTTCCTTCCTTCCTTCCCTCCTTCCCTCTCTTCGGTCGTCTCCCCCCACCCCCCCACCCCCCAAAAAACCCTTTTCCTTCCTCTCTTCCGCCCGCCCATCGCTGACATCCTCCTCCGGTCGCCTCCTCCCCAGCCCCCCGCCCCGCGCTGCGCGGCCGCCGCCGCCTCTGCGAGCGCTGCGCACATCGCCCGAGCCTGCAGCACCGAGCGGTGAGCGAGCGGAGCTGCCCGCGCCCGGGGGCGGCCCTGCCGGGGGCGGCGAGGGGGGGTGGCGTTTAATTTTTTTGCCTTTTTATCTGCCGTTACGCAGAGAACAAAAGGCTGCGCGGGCCGGCTGGTCCCTCCGCAGCGCCGCTGACAGCCGGCCCCTTCCCTGCGCGGAGGGCTGCGGTGGGTGGGTTTTTTTGGGGGGGTGCGGTGAGGTGATTTTTCGGTGGTTTGTGTAAAGCTGTATCAGTTACAGTCACCGCTCGGCTGGGGGAAGGAGGAACCCCCCCGGCGGGGATGGGGATCGGCTCGGCTTTGTCCCCTTTTCCTCCCCTGGCTCCCTGCGGTGCTGCGGATCGGGCCGGGCGCCGCCCGGGGAGGGACCCTGGGCAGAGCCGGGGGCCGAGGGAGGCTGCCGGCCTCGCCCCTCCGTCGTGGCCAGCTCTCCGTGGGGCGTGCGACGCTTTGTTTTTACTTCGCGTACTTAGCTTAGGTGGTTTATTCTGTTGCCGATTCGGAAATGGTGAAAGAAGAGGCGGGGACAGCTCTTTCTTGGGTTTTGTAAATAGTGACCGGATTTATACGTTGTAGGTCACCTACCATGCTGTAGTCGGAGGCGATTCGTAGACTTAGGTCTTGGTCAGATTTCTACACTTCGAAAATAAGGAAGAAAAGCATTGGTTAGGAACACGTTATTCTAGCAAAATGACATGAATACATAACTGACTTTATTGATAACTGTATCTTTAGGGCAGAGATTAATTAGAAAGGCACTTTAAAATCTTACTCATTCTGGCTTCGTGTTTCTAATATTTTTAGATAACAAGATACCTGATTTGTAGATCTGCATAGCACTTGTCTATAATCAGAAAGGAACTTCTTGACTCCTTATTTAATTCTGTGTTCTAAGCATATTGAAGCATATTTTAATGACCAAGCAGCATCACCTAGTGTAATGCTACTGCCTGGCTTTTTGAAGGCTACTAAATCAATGATGGTGCTCTTACTCTTTTTTTTTCCTCCCTGTTAATGATTTCCATTAGTGTATATGATGTAAATGTAGCAGCAGTACTCAAGTACTGCACATGGAATCAGAATACAGAATCAGAAAATAAAAACAGCTAGAAAAAAGTGAGGGTTTTTTAATAGTTTGCTTTGAACAGCAAAATGGTGAGCAAATGTCATTCATGATATAAAATACTTGCACAGTTATACATAAAAATAGATAAAATGAAGACTATTAAAATGTAATTTTAGTGTTCTTACAATTGGCAGAAGGTTTAGTAACAATTACTCTGGGAAGTAATTGTCTCTTTCACTTCCACTTTTGTATTTGCACTTCACTTAAATAGGAAACTTATGCCCAAAGGGTGTGCATTGGAAGCTAAAAAGGAACCTTCGAGATTTAGACAGCTTAGCATTTTAATTAAAAAAAAAACATCAAACAAAAAACCCCCAACAAAACTAAAAACAACACCTTTTTGAATGCAGAATTGATTTCAAACTCTTTTGGAAAATAGCTTTATTTTAATTGATTATGAATTCCAAAGCTTCAGTGAAACACGATAAGAGGATATTATAAACCCAGGATTATAGATACAATTGAAAGTAACAGATTCAGCATTTACTGGCAGCAGAGAGAAAGCTGATCCATCTAGTGATTCTGAGCAGAAGACCTTGTATTTTGTAAGTCACTTGCACAATTATTTTTGTGGACGCATGGTTAAAGAGGACCTTTTTGTGAAATTACAACAGATATGGAGAACTCTAGCAGTCCATTTAGATATGCATTTTATATAATGCAGAACCATGTGGGTGAATGCAGGGAATTTGCATTGTCAGTTCCTGAAACTCGCACAACAATGCAGTACCACTTCTGCATCATGTTGCAGTTAAAGTTTGGCAACCTTTCTGTTTATGAAGGATGATGATGAAACTGGACAATTCCAGTAATCAGAAATTCTAACAGCAATTTGAGCTTAGATTCCATTCACTTTCTAATCAAAGAAAACACGCTATCATATGTAATTAGGAAAGAGAATAAAGTTACCCTCCAAACGTCTTGTGAAATAGCCTCATTTACTATTTGACAAATTAGTATGATATGCTAACAGTGCCTTATTAATGGAAATTGTTTTTTAAAAAGATCTGTGTTTGACAAGAGGAATTGCATACAAAATTGTTAATTAAGTTTGCATGAGTCCAGAATACAATCTTCTGAATGTTTTTGACATGCAAGAATCAAAATAATACTGTACAGACACTTAAAGCATATAAGAGCAATTGCTACTTTCTCTGTTTATGAAGAACTTACCACGATAATGTCAGAAAACCCTCATTTGTGTGCTACTTTTATGCAGTATATATCTCTCTGTATATCTATATATGTGTATCTATTTGTGTATACACACATACCTACATGTGTCTCTTATTTAATTGGGAGTTTGGGGAAATATGTAGCCTCGTATTCAGTTCTGAGTCCATTTAATGCAGCTTCTGTTGCTCTCGGGACGAGGGCTTGTGCGGTTACTCTTTCATCTCTTCCTCTGTTTGGCTTCTCAGGCAGACCTGCAATTGGATTTATTATGGGATTAATAGCATCTCTTCCAATGCATAGCTCATGATTATTTTAAAACATAATTCAGTGTACAAATACTTGTTAAAATAATGTTTTTATGAGAGAAATGGTAAATAAGGAAATTCGGGTAAATTCATAAATAAGCAAAATATACTTCTGTATTTAATGTTGAAGAGCATAATAGCAGACAGTGTTGGGGACAAGCATGCTAGGTCTATTTAGATAAACATCTCTTGCTGTCTGTCTGCATCCAGGGTGTTATTCAGTATGACACAACTATCATAAAAATGGACTGATTGCATCATCATTGCAATAAAGTGGCTAGTCACAGGCTTTTCTCTTAATTCAGCCTGCATAATACTTTGTGTTTCCAAAGTATTTTTTAATTGTTTTATAAGAACATCGTATTTACCTTGACTAAAGTTTAAGAAAACATTTCTTTTCAATGTTAACTCTCATTTTTCTTAAAATAAAAGGAAATTTTATTAGACATGTCTAATAATTAGACATGTCTAATAGATACTTCGTGGTTACCAAGGACCGGTCAAAGACAGATTGTTCATTCCAAAAAGAAACTTTTGTTACTTCAAAATAGAACTGATTATAATAGTACTTCCTGAGCAAAGTCGGCTTCAGGTATTTTTGAGGTATTGAGGCTTTCCCAGTAATTTCTTTAGTGAAATGTTTTCCTTTCTGAAAGCAGGATGTAGAAATAAGTGTGGTTCCTTTGAAAAATTACTTAATCAATAAATGCCTGACCAGAAGAAGGTGCACTTATGCTGGCTTAGATTTGCTGAGATGCTTTGTTGTCTTCATCTTATGGGATTTAAATTGGGCACTTTTGTTAGAGGGTCTCAGAGCCAGAATTACAGATGCTTTCAGTGACAGAGGAATTATTCCATAGGGTTTTGTGTGAGGTGCTTTGCAGGCATCAGGCCTAAGATGACACTGTAGTTGGGTTTTTTTGTGCTAGACAATTAATATATTTAATAATGACAGGCCATAGCGAATAGGCAAGCATGAGGACTGAGGACGTATGTTTCCAGTACCTATAACATATTTGGGAATGTGAACAAAGGAGTTGTTCTCAGAGGACTAAAGCACAGTTAACGCTAGATATGCTAATTTTTATAACGCATAAAGAAAATTAATCTCTGATAGTTGACAGTTTCTTCAGATTCAGTCAGCTAAGAAAACAGATACAAGTAACAGTATCTGTGTGTTGATTTAATCACTGTTTGTTTCTTTGAATCCAGCTTATGTCCCATGGATTCTGCTATTTAACTCTTTTTAGTGCAATCAGAAACAATCTTTACTCTTGAAGCTGTGTTTTGACATGCACGTAGAATTAAATTGAATTTTTTTTGTCAAATAATTATTATTAGTCGTCTTTTTTGCTCAAAATTAGGAAGCATTGGATCATGTCATCTTCTATTCCAAATATGCTTTCCCTCTGTTGTCTACTTAAATCTACAGATTTTTTACATGGTTTCTCAATATCAAGTCTTGCTTACAGGTAAAAGCAGTAAAATATCTTTTGCGGGTAGACTCACTTAAAGTGAGCAGTTTCCTCTTTTGATTCTTCTGTAAATATCTGCCATAAAACCCATTCATCGCATTCAGATTGTGTTTCTGGGATTATGTGAGAACTATAGCCAATTTTATTAAATTTTAAAGTGAATAGAGCAAAGTATGTAACCAGTCTAGTCAGTAGTACTGCCTTCCTCACATATCGGTAGGGTTGGGGTGGTGGCTAATTATGCCCTGCTTACTATGTGATGATAACCCTATATTTATCTGTATGCACCCCAGAAAGCCATTTAAAATGTTAACATTGCACTAATTAACATTCAGAGGGTAAAGAAATGTCTGACATAAAGCTGAACTTTTTGGTAGTATTTAATATGTGCTTTTCTTATTTTTTGTGTGTTATATGTATTTCAGGAAACAAAGTTGTATCAAAATCAGTCTTTTTAAAAGACAATACTTACATTTTTTGGAATTATCAGAGAAGTGTATATCTTAATTCTTAGTATTTTGCATTACATACAAACACTGATGTTATATTCGTAAACGGTTTCTTAAATCCTGTGTTGCTATTCCTTTTGGCAGCATATTACTACTAATATGTTATAGTATTCTAATATTGTGCTTTGTCTGGAGACAGCACAAGTACTTAAATGTTAACAAAAAATTAAGATTACTTGCAACGTGCTATGATTTGTACGTGTGTGCCATTCCACAGTGTAGAGAGTGGTGGTTTTAAACTTTTTAAGGGATTGCAGTAACTGCATTCCTGCAATATATCTTGAGTTTGCTCCTTCCAGCTGACGGTAGTTGAATGATTTGCAAAGCATGTTACACAGATATACAGACTAGCAGGGGAGGAGGGGGGGGTGATTCCGCTTCCCTACCCCCCCCTTCCCCCCCCAGCCGAATAGAATATTGTGTTTGACTGCTTTTAGGGATGTTCCTTTATCAAACAATGTCAAGCTGAATACTGTAGGGAAGTCACAGTTGTATCTGTCTCCCAGCTTGAGCAGCTTCCATTTCAGAGAGACTGCAGTTACTCCCTCATCCCTCTTGTCTTTGCCACGAGTGGGTTTTGCTAAACCCTCACCTTTAACATTCCATTTGTTCATGTGCTAAAATGGGATATTCCTCCCTGCCCCCCCCCGCCCCCAATCATATTTAGTGTGTATTTAGAGGGAGAAGGGTTAAAAAAGTGGGATTCCTCCCCCCCCCCCCCGCGCCCAGTGTAGTGGGTGGCTGTGTGTAGTCAGGTTAATGCAACTAGTGGGATGGCAATCTGTGAGGATATAGGGGAGGTTATAGGTTTGAGAAGGGAGGAGGACAATAACCTCTTAAAATGTTTCTGCTGACAGAATAGGAATATATAGTCAGTCTCTAAGGATATAGTTGAACTTTTCTTCAGTCTCAGTGCTGGTTTATGTAGTTCCACACTCCTGCCGCTTGTTCCATGTCCTCATTCTGTTAACACAGCTTGCTGCATGGCAGCATGGGGAAATAGGTGAGTTTTGGCTGTGTTTGTGTCCTGGACCTTTTCCTTTTCTGTCCCCTCACCTCTGACTGAAAAATAATCCAGTAAAAGGCGCATATCTTTGGTTTGTTTTAGTATGGACAGGAGTGCTTCTGCTGGCATGATGGAACATGAGATGTATGGCTGCATGAGAAGCATTACCAGGTTACTGTCTCTAACCATAGCCTTAGTGAGTGAATGCTCATGGTCTTGTGTTTGCAGGAAGCCAGACCAGATGATCCGATGGGCATTTCTGTCTCTAAATTCCTCTGTACATAGAAGGCAATAATGTGTGGAAGATATAAGAATGCACTATTGTTTATATTTACCATTTCCCTGGATGTAGCCCAGTTGCATTCAGTATAATTAATATTACTGTATTGAAAATATGGAAGGGTGCAGGAGTCATGATGATGTTTGGCAGTATGCTAGCACACGTGATAGTGACCTAGAGGTCTTACTAAAGTATGAATGAATGAATGAATCTTCAGGAAGGTATGTTAATTTTGAGGAGTGGTATATATTGGGAAGGTTTGGTGTGGGAGCCTGATCACTATGCCTACCGTAAGGCAGAATTACGTTTAACAGAGAGGATGTGATAAAACTGCTCTGTAGGGTTCTGTAATGGGAGCATTCTGGAATGCAGAATGCTGGTGCTTGGTGGGCATTCCTGGGGGCTTAAGAAATTGTGCAGAGATGATGGGTAATGTTTTGTTATGGTACTGATAGGTGTCTTAGCCAGATGTCCTCATTTTTCAAAGATTTGTTATCCATCCTCTATCTTTTGAAAAGGCAACAGGCACCACAGGGTGACTTTGACTCAGTGTCCCAGTAATTTGCTGTCACCTATTACATCTCCTTTCCATTGTTCAGGAAAGAGATAAAGGCAGATTAATGATTCAATTACTCTGCTTTTAAGTCTTTCTTACTCAGTTCATATCAATTTCTTTCACAGTACTTTTAAGTTAAAATTATATACTGCATGTTGATTTTAGAGCACACTTAAAGTATTGCTGTTAGAATACATCATTTAACTTAAAAAAAATTTCTAGGTTTAGAGTTTGTGCAGAATGCAAGTAGAGGGCAAAGATGCAGAGCATATTTTTGAAAGCAACAGTCAGTGGGGTTTGAATTACACTGTCTGCTTGTAGTTTGTGTGGCTATTGAATCTTGATCCCCACCCAGTTGTTGTGTTAACAAATGGCCTGGAAATATGCTGGCTGACTCTTTTTTTTTTTTTTTTTTTTTTCCTTCTTCTTTCCTTTTTTTCTCTCGGCTTGTAGTCTGGCTGCGCATGGAGCAATACTTGCAAGTGCGTGATATGTTGCTTTTAATGGCACAGTTGTGTTAGGAAGTGACTGTTCTGCCATCCTCAGTAGGGGTATGCTTTCAAAACAGATTTGTCCAAGCAAGGTGGTTTAAAAATGTAACTTTTTACTTCTGTTGTGTCTATTTTCCAGTTAATGTGTGCTCTGATTCTGTGTCAGTCCACCAGAAGAGTGGTGTACTGCG
The DNA here is from genome assembly GCF_964195595.1 of Calonectris borealis. Lineage (NCBI taxonomy): Eukaryota > Metazoa > Chordata > Aves > Procellariiformes > Procellariidae > Calonectris > Calonectris borealis. The sequence continues at coordinate 11,949,286 of NC_134316.1, read as the reverse complement.
GCAGGATGGTGGGAATTGTCATGCTAGTGTTGTTACCACAGCTGGTATTTCAGGAGTCCCAAAGGAGCACCCAGTGCCCCAGCACTAGCTAAGATAAATCATGAATGTGAAAGATCACTGGAGAGGGGCCTAAAACTATGGTTGATCCTCAGGTGTGAGTGCACTGACTGTTAAAGTGCCTTTGTCAATTGCTGGATTAGGGCCTGTTATGCTGCTCCGTATCTCCTGGCCCAGTAGAGTTCAGACCATCTGAGTAAGCCCTGCGGCTTATGGAGTGCTTAACAAGGAAATTATTTCCAGTCTTACAGCAAAACAGCTCTCTGCTGTAGTAGGTAAGAAACAGTGAATAATACAAGGTTGTTTTTCTGGATGATTGCATCATTTGCTATGCTTTCTATGAAATAAAATTTGTAAGGTGTAAAAAAAACTATTAGTCTGATAACTGGTGATTGCCATTGAAAGTATCAATTTTGATGTAATATTTAATGGGGTAGAATTAATTCCTTCTCAATATTAAGGACACTGCCTGAACAATTTAATTGTGCAACTCTTTTTCTGTAGTCATTTTGGAAGAATTAGGTTGGTGGGTTTGTATTTTTTTTTTTTTTTTAATGGAAGGATAAGCTTTTTTCCCCTAAAGCTTGAAGGGAGACTGTGCACAGTTTGTGCATCTTAATGTAAACTATTAGATAGCTTCAAAACCAGATTTAAGGATTTGTTAAACCTAAAGGATTAAGGATTTGTTAAACCTAGTGTGTGCTGAAGTGATGTTAGTGGATGTTCCTTTTATGTCTGCAGAAGAAATTGCTGGTTTTCTCGTTTTGGTTCAAATAACCCTTCTCTTCAATATCCTCGAGCGTGTAAGAGCATCATAGATCTGTACTCACAGTAAATTGACAGCAAAGCTTCTCAGATAGATCCAATAACATGAGGCAAGATGTGGCCTTCTCTGCCCTTCCTGCATGCATTTTTTTAATGGTTATAGGTATGCCATAAAAAGTAGATTCGGTTAAGATTATAGATCTGATGGTAGCAAGTGAAAGCTGATGGAGTTTTTAATGTATTATGGAAGTCTGATTTGATGGGAACATGCCTGTGCTTTTACCTAAGTGCTATTTAGAGTTAAAGATAAATGGATAGCATAAATGGTTGCTTCCTTTGATTAGTCAATAAAGCACTTCTTGTCCAAAAATAACAATGCAAAATGAAAGAACTAGAGTCAAGCTCAAAAAATGTTTTGTCTACATATTGACAGCTTAAATTGCAAGACAAATAACTTTGAAAACACTTTGATGTTACTGTACCTCTCTATTCCAGTGTCAGAGACACCCTCACCAGCTAGAATCAGTCTGTCTTATCAAGACTCAAGATTCACTGAAGACATGGTTGCACAAGTTGGCAAGTCCATGAAGAGCCAAGTGCCATTTTCACACAGAAATAAACGTAGATTCTTGGAATATTGAGGGTAAAAACTGTGGAATTTGATAATGATGATGGATTTGTAACTCAAACTGTCTTGACAGTGTTTCTTTCAAAATACAGTCAAAATTTCCTTTCAATCCACTTAAAGTAGGTGATTTATGAAGCATGTCTTCGTAACTACAATACAATTTTTTTGAATAATTAGCCTTGATTTTTCCTGATGTATCTTTGATTCTTTTGACAAGCATTTTTAATAACTAAGGGTAAATATAATGACTTTCTAAATGATTCAACTTCTGCCTTCTGATGCATTTAAGTATGTTTATTCTGTCTTTGTAACTACTCTTAATATAGTCACGATCATTTGGTTAAAATGATCCAGTGAGGTGGGCTTTGTGGTCATAAGCACAAGGCAAATCCTGTGTGACCCAGACTGGTATGTTGTGGCAGTGTTTTAGTGAACAGGCAAAATGCTCTGCTTTCTTGAGGTCCATTGGTGGCTGCTTGGAAGTGTTTATTAGTGCTCACAAGAAACTAAGGAACTGCCAGCTTTGAAGATCAACAGACGCTGTTTGCTGTTGACACAGCAGTAGTACAAAAAAAGAGACAACTCCCTTGCTCCAAGGAGTAGGAGACTTTGCGATTTGCAGTCTGTCTGTCTTCAGAAATAACTTCATGGACATAATGAAAATTAACAAGCTGACATTAGAGCTCTTTGCCCAAGACTACTAAACAGTGGAAGAGGTTTGTGTTCAGTTTTATTATTCTGGAAAAGAATGGGGTTTTGATCGTGCCAGAGGTCTGAGGATATTAAATAAATATGTTGTTTCAGATTTAGAGTAATGAAGGTATGTACCACCAACCTGTAACAGATGACAGTAACCTTGATTAACAAAGAGTTAATAAGCATGTACCTTCTTGAAAGTACGGCTTTTGGTGTAGTTCCTCTAGACTCCTGACTGGGTCTACTAAACTGCCTGTAGAGACACACACCTCAGATTTCTCTTGCACTTGCTTCACCTTTGACAAAGAGTACTCTGATGTGAATACAAACGCATAGAAGGATCTTTCTTACATCCAGCTTCATTTGAAACCTGAGATGTTAGAAGGACTTGGGTCTTTTCTTACGTGCTTATGGTACATGCGGACTGATTGTAGGATCCAAACAGAAAAGTGGAAGAGTAAGAGGAAGAGTAATCCACTGTGATTTTAGGATATGTCACTATTCTCTGTTTTAATTGCTATCTATTTTTAGTACTTCAGAAAGGTAAAATGTAGTGGGTGAGATATGCCAGAAAGAGGATACTTTTCCTTCATTCCTTTTACACAAATAATGGGAGTAGGTGAAGTAATGTGTAGGGGGGTAGCTGTATCATCTGAGGGTCTCTATCTGCTGCAGTATGTGAGCAGGAAGAGCAAGGTGGGATTTAGCCACGGTCTGCAGCATTATGGAATTCCAGATATGGTTGAATCTAAAAGAGATTTTGGAAATAGTTAGATTGGCAAGTAATCTGGATAGTCTACTGTGAAAAGCATACAGATTTGACTGTATCATGAAAATTGAAACGCTAGTGTTTATTCAGTGGAGTACTGTCAAGAGATTGACACCATAATAACCTTTTCTTTAAGAGGAAGAATAATCTGTGTAGTTACAGGATGCTTTTATGCCACTGAATACTTCTATACTCTGTAAGGATTTTTTAGTGTTTCAGCAGGAAGTCATAATTTTAATGGAAGTAGTTTACTTGCTACAAAAAAGGAAGGCTGAAGGCTGAAATTACTCTGAAGGGTTTTTTTGGCAGTTTTCCTTGAAATGTGCAAAAGTATTTATTTCAAAATAGTGTTAAGATCGTTACTTATAAGAATGCAGACATGATTGCTAAGAAACAGTATATGCTTTATTAGTGTTGATGTAGCGTGCTATAGAAATCTAAATAAAAAGACTGCACTGCACTGCAAATCTTCATAGCTTTTGCTTTCTCAAAGAGAATTGTCAGCATCACCCTTACTCTACAGGTTTTATAGGAGCTATTTTTGCTATCATCTCTTTTATTAGCAAATATAATTTGTCAGCCTGCTTTTCTCCTTAGTAATTTCTTAATTTTCCAAAGAATCCAAAGATTTCCCCTGAAAGGTATGATTTTTTTTTTTAATAGCAGGCTGCGATGTTAAAAGATTCCAAGATTTATCAAGGCAAATGTACAGTGACTGTGTTCTTCAGCTAAACAAGTACATAATCCTCTTCACTTAAACATAGTTTAATGCAGTGGATGGGCTTATTGATAGCCACTGGGGTTTCCTAGAATCTGACGCAGTGTTTTTCAGAGGTGGATGCTGTTGTGATGTCGGAGTAGAACATGTGGCCATGCAGCCTCTTCCCACTGATGGTGGTGTGGAGAGTAGGCTGCACTTGGCATACTTAATAGAAAAGCAACAGTCATGTTAGTCCGGTGGAAGTCTCTGCCAGTATTCGAGTTTTTTGGTGTTTTACACTTTGTAGTCAAGCTGTCCTGTGCAAGCTTATTGTGCATTTCTTCAGAAATTCATGGGTTTACCTTTATAAATGCTAAACGTTTACAAAGTATGAGTGTTTGTCCAGTTTGCTTACCAACATAGTTGTCTTGTGGTGTTAAGGTTGTAGGTCAAATTACAAATGCGATTCTGTGCTTTTATTAGGATATGTGCCCTTGACATTAAAGGACTACAAGTGTCCTTTTTATGGTATTTACTTTGCATACCTTCATTTCAAACCAAGTGGAAGGGCAGACTTCTGCATTCAGGCTTGGCTCCAAGTTGAAGGCTGGCAGAAGGAGCACAGTAAGGTTATTTGAATTCAGATGCTTACTAGCTCGAAGTTGATAGAAAAAGTGACTCCAAGGGGTTAATCCTTTTTTCAAACACATTGTGTGTTCTAAAGGACTTCTTGGTAGTTTAATGTTCGTTGCTAGTCATGTGCAACTCCATCTTCTTACGTGCTTTGCGGCCTCCAGTACGTGCCGCTAATTGTTCTCACTGAGTTATTTTTAAGGTACGTGTGTGCTAAATTTTAAGGTACTTGTGTACATGTGTGCTAAATTGTGAAGACGCTTTCTGAGATCACGTATTTGGAAACCTGAGGCAATACAGAAGCGCAGCAGTATTCTGTTTATAGAACTGGGTCAGCAGGCGTACCTTAAGTCTGACCTCCAGCAGGACACTGTTTGCAGGTGCAGTTCAAGTTTTTCTATTCTGTAGAGGCTCATGTGGATTCAGATACAGTATGATGAAAAGCGTGATAGGTAGCATTGGCAGTTCAGCTACAGTCCTGAATATGTCAAGAGGAAGAAGCTACTCTGTTTCTTTTGTGGGTTAGTGATGAATGTATTAGGATAAATTCCTGAGTGTAAGGGATCCTTTTAGTTAAAAGGAGGGCAAGTCAAACAAAAAGAGAAAGATTATAGATTTCCTTATGTATGGGAATATGACTTGTGATAGCAGAAATAGCCTCACAGAGAAAGAAAAATTAACATCTTAGATGAAAAAAAATACATAAATAGCCATTGTTCTTTCAGACTTGCAGATTTCTGACTGTAAACTGTAACAGCAATATATTCAAACTAGAGTGGTTCTTCTCCGAGTCCTTTTACTGATACCTTTCTAAGTATATGAAAGACATCCGTGGGCGATTCATCCTTGCCATTCTGACTAGTGTGTGTTGCTGAGCTGCCTTGTTAGGAAGGGGTGCAGTTAATGTAGTGTTTGACATACTACTCGTGTCCCTTGGCAGACTGTTTTTCATCTCTTGCCTTTGTTGGTGATTTTGTTTTTGTGCTTGGAAGGCTTGTGATATTTTGAGGATTGTTTGAGAAGGCAGTTTTCCACATTATCAAGATTAGCAGTTAAAACAGCTCATAGTATTTCAAGATGGCGCATTCCATGATGTAATGAGATGTGTTCTTGGTCTGAGCAGGGAATTAATGACTTGTAATTTGTTGCCAATACAAAATGAAACAAGTGCATGCCAGATGTAGGACACGGAGCGTTGCCATTTAATTAAGGAGAAACTAAGAGTGAAATTAGGGGTAAAAGCCCAGAATAGACTGATTATTGTTACGAAACAGTGAACCGATAGGTACATATTGGAGATACAAAAAGCTCAAATTAGTACATACTATATCTTTGTGGAATTTGCAGTGCTTGTAGGTGACGGGGCCTGTAGGTATGGCTTGAGCCAATCTTCTTGTAGCTTTTGCTGTTAGGAAGATTATTTACTCTTTCTTGTATGTAGCCAAATTATTCCATAATTTTCAGCTATCCTGTCTGCTATCTGTATATTCAGAGGAGAAGGTTTAGGGAGAATTTGACTTGTCCCAGCAGTTTATAGACTTTGGTTAGGTTTTTTTTATTGTATTTTAAAACAGTAATGATCAGACACAAGCTTTTAGTACTTGAAACCTGACTATTAAATAATGAAAATATCAATACTGAGAAAGGGAATTCTTAGGGATATATAACAAGGAAATAAAAATAAAAAATTAGAACTATTTTGTTTGTTTGCTTATTTATTTATTTGTCTTTAGGACCCATGCTAATCTTTAGTCAAGGAAAAAAAAATCTTGTGGGTTTCTCAGAAGAATATTTTTCCTTGATAAGTTTTCCTGCGCAAAGAAGGATTCATATGATTATGTGTTTTGGCTCAAGAATTCTTTGAGGTGATCTGCAGGGAAATGACAATTTAAAGTAGCTGAGAAGGAGAAGCTATTTATGTTTAAGAGATCCTTAAATACAAGTTGAAGAGCTTAAGTAGCCAGCTCTGATGCGTGTATGTCCGTAGGAGAATTTAGGCACAAATTGTGACATCAGCATTACTAGTGCAGTTGGTTTGACAGTTTTATGAATAACAAAATACTTAAAGTGATTAAAGATACAGCCACTTAATTCATTTGTATGTGATGAGATTATCCCAGCGGTTACATGACTGAAAGACAGTAGGCTTGGTTCTGTTTTGTTTATGCTTTCTTTGGTTCAGATTCTTGCTATTGTCAATCCATTTCTTTGATTGGAGTTCATGTTACAAAATTCTGCAAAAACGTCTTTAGTAGGTGTCATTGTAGGACTTTTTATGTTGATCTGTCCAAGTTCATTAATTTTTGTGCGTTTGAAGAAAATTGCTTCATTTTTTTTTAAGTGTTGGAAAGTGTTAAGTTACTTTTGTACTTTAGCATAGTCTATGTTGTGATAAATAAACCAGGAAGGTAATAGTTAGGTAATACTACACAGGCACATATTTAATATGATACATAAATTGCTTAAGCCAGCTGGCTAGTCTATAACTCTGGTTGCATTGCATATTTTTTCCCCTCACGCAAAAGTCTGTTTTCCAACTAGACCTTTGTGCATCTTAATTTTTTGTTTTGTTTTCAGTTGTACACTGAATTAAAAACTAGTGTGTGAATCTAGAATTCCTGTCCTATAACAGGAAAATTTGCAGTGGACTGCATACAGGATAAAACTGACAGGAGCTTAAGAAGCTTTTTTTTTCTGTAGGGAAAAAATAGAGGAAGAAAGAATTAACATTTTTGAAAAGTGACAATAGAAAGGCATGGTAGGTTTTGTCTCTTTTCCTCTGTATACATGCATGACTACTTCCTGCATACAAACTTAACTTTTTTGCTTCCTGTATGGGGTTTGCTGCCTTAGGGTGTGCAAAACTGATTGTATGATTAGGTATTCAAATATGGTCCTGTTTGATGAATAGGTAATGCCCTTTTGTAAAATATATTTTTAAAAATAAATGGAAATAGCACCACACCTCCATGATACTCTTAACATATATTAGATATTTATTTATTAATCTTACTCCTACAAAGAATCAGATCTGATAGCGTGATATCCCCCCGTTTTCTAAATTGTTCTCCCAAGGACAATCTGTAAAACTCTGAACAACATTGTCCAAATTTTCTGTAGTGTTCTATACAGAGATCGTTTAAACAGACACCCTGCGAAACCTATGCAGAAAGATTTATTCCTTTCCTGTCAGTGGGAGAGATGAGGATTCTAACGATTTTCACTAGAGCAGACTTGGGAAATCCTCTCCCTGGCTGCATGGACCTTCAAATCAATCTGTGTCTTGATGTAGCTTTTGACTTGACACCAGCTCCAGTCAGTTGCTTGTATTGGTAGCTCTGAGGCAGTGAAACCTTATAGCTACATTTGGTTTAGAATGAGGTGGCTTAAAAGTCTGGCACACTGGATTGAAACAAGAAGCCTGTATTTGTAAAGCAGGTCTACTGTTGTGAGGGGCTTTAAGTATGGTTTTGCCCCATTGGGTTTAAACCTGCTTTTCCTTTCTTCAAAAACTTCTGTGCTGGCTTAGCCTTCATTAATTGCAACTTCAGTGTATTTAGCCAGAGCTGTGTGCCTGATTCTATCTATGATCTGACAACCTTTTTCCCTTACAGTAACAAATTAGTGTCCATTTCACACCTTAGATGTAATTGTGCACACAGATGTGTCTTTTGGCTGGATTTCATATGTTGGATAGGTACTTCCCAGGTTACTTCATTCTTTTTGCATGAAGGCATGACCATTGCAAGGCCTAATGTAGTTTTTGGTGTTACTTTCTTGGTTTTGTGTAATCTTTTTATAACAGTGAATGGCTGTTAATTTATCTGTATTCATCACCTAGAATTCATTTAACTTCTACTGTGGTGGTGAAAATGTGCAATTTTTTTTAAACAAGATCTATACATGTATCACGTACATACATGCACACACCTGCCTTCCATCTTTGGTGTAGAATGACCACAAAATATTGAAGCACGCAGAAGGAATTGGTACCATTGTTCACATAAGACAGACAAATGATCACATACTTAGTTTTTTTCTACAACATTCCAAAATAGGTATTTAAAAATCATATTTCTCGAAACGTCTCTAATACAAAATGGAAGCCCCTATTCATTAGATGTCCTCTGCTGTTTTTATTTCTTTATGATCAAAGGTTCAGTTCTTTGCATTCAGGATGGAAATTGGTAATTGAAGGCGTGAAGGCATGCCAATGATAATTAGGGTTGAGCTGTATGCTGAAGTTAGTATAATCCATAACAATTTCATACATGACTGTGCATGTTAGAAGCATTTATTTACAAATTTGGCTTACCTTAAATTGCAGTTCATTTTTATACACAATTTTAGAGAGTATGTGCTTTAAAAATGTCATTTAAGCATTCTGGGTAGTAATTCTCAGGTTATAAATGGGAAATGTATAAATGTCATTCTGCTCATCAGGTTTTGGTGAGTTGATTTCTTATGCCATGCTAGATTAGATGTTATATACAGATGTATATGCTCTGTATTACATGTATTTGTGAATATGAAGTTCTTGTATTAAACTGTGGTAAAATGAAATTCACTGCTTCCCCAAATTATCTGTGTTTTCAGACAATAGTTTATTACAAAATAAACCAGTGTAGTGTACAGCTCTTTTGTGAGAAATGGGCATGCCTGTTACATATCACGTTGCAGGAGATCATGATAGAGAGGGTAATTAGAGTGTATATAAACAGAGAGAGCAACCTGTGTGGGTTTTGTTTGGTTTTTTTTTTTTAATGTAATACAAGAGCATAAGAGCACATCCTTTGGCTGTTGTCAGGAAGTGGTGCATATATGCATGTTCCTTATAGCACTCTTATTCAAGATTTAAGTGGTTGTACTTTTCTGGGGCTTTCTTCTAAAACTAGACTTGTTTCTGTACAAAGTTTTAATACAGTTTGGCTAATTAATTTTAAATGTTAGTTTGTCAAAGCTTCCCCAGGTGTCTTCATATAGATGTGATAATTTATTGCTTTTCAAAAATTTTTCGTACTTTATTCTAATTTATACTTCCTGGTACACTCGGGGGTATAAATATCTTAAGTAGAAAGGAACAATTCCTCAATTCTTTATTTTCATTATAAACATTTTTCTGGTGACATTTAAAAAGGATCAAGTGATTTCTGTGTCTTCTATTTGTATTTTTACATTGTTATACTTGTCACTTCAGTAACAGCATATATAAAGTTACCTGAGTTTCTGAACTTTTTGGGGTATTCATTTGCATTTGGTAGAGGTGTTTACAAACATCCAGAAATTTGCTAGCCTTAATGTAGTGCATGAGGTACTGACAAAATAGCACAGTGAAATGTTTCTTGCAAGGGTTGTGTTATACAAACCATTTTTTCCAGCATGAGACAGCTGTTGCAACTTCATCAAAACGGCTGCATCTAGACCGGTAGACAACTGAATGTCTATATGTAACTGTACAGTTACAGAAATGAATGAAAAGTCATCTTAGGGGGCAGTTGTTATTTTCAAAATATGTAGCGATAATAGCTTTTGTAGCACTTGAAAAAGGATGAAGGTGGTGTTTCCTTCTTACTGGAAAAGGACGATTTTTCTCATGATAGACTGATTGATAAACCCTTTTAGAGGGTTGGCTGGTATTTCTTCAAATTCCTCAAGCTCTGGTTTGTGGATATTTGTAAAGGTAGTTGTAGATCCGTGGCACCTGCAAATAACTATATTACAGTATCTTTTATACACCAGCTACTTTGTTTGCTTTTGCACATCCTGGAGATGCTTCAGTGCTCGTTAGAAATTATTCTGCTGTATTGTAATACAGATTTTATTTTTGGTTGTAGTTTGGCTTATGAAGTAGTGCTAATATTAACTCTGGAAATAGAAGCTGGAAAACTTGAAACACTGTTCAAACCCAGGACTTAAAACACTGTAGAAGTTGTGCAAAAATATCATTACATTCTGAATATACATTTCAAATTTGTATGTTTTAATGACTTCTTAAAGGAAAGCTTTATTCACTTATAGAGAATTGCTTATTTTATTTTTACTTCTGGATTAACTAGTGTACTCTTTCATTTCAGAATGTATGAAAACATGTCCACAATGGTGTATTTAAAGGAAGAGAAGTTGGAGAAGCTCACTCAAGATGAAATCATTGCCAAAACTAAGCAAGTGATTAATGGACTAGAGGCACTGAAGAATGAACACAATTCAATTTTACAGAGCTTACTTGAAACACTGAAATGTTTGAAGAAAGATGATGAAACTAATCTGGTTGAAGAAAAATCAAACATGATTCGAAAGTCACTGGAAATGCTGGAGCTTGGCCTTAGTGAAGCACAGGTAAAATTGCAGTAGAAATAAAGCATTTCAGACTTTGAATGAATTTTTGGTGTAAAAAAAATAAATGAAAGATCATTATTTGACCTATAATTGGAAATTTTGAAGTAAACAGATCAGTTTTGATGGACTTACATTTGCCTTACTGAATATTAGCAATGTGCTGGGACATTTATGTTGTTATTGTATGTTAAGGAAAAAGACTGTTGTACTTAATAGAGGTAGAGACTGGCTGTCTTGCTGTGTTACAGAACTAATTATGCATTCAGTATTAAAGTACTCCTCTGTACTTCAATGAGAAAGTTGCTGTTTTCTGTTTAGACTTTTCCACAGCATTAGACAGGTAATGTTTGAGCAGCTCAAGAACTGAGCATTGGCATTTTAACTCTGAATTATTGCATAGAGAGGTCTCACAAATAAATGAATTTGCTCCAACCTTTGAGCTCTGCCGTAACCTTAAATTGATATTTTTATTCCCTTGATTCTGAGATTCTTTATAGTGGTTCACAATGTTCCTGGAGCTTAAGAATCTCTAATGTTTATTGAACATTTTACCAAAACAAAATTGAATCTAAAAACATTTTAAAGGCTAAGAATCAAGTCCAGAATCTGAAAAACTTTCACTGATGCGTTAAAGAAAGGACTCTGAATTTCTGTGAACTATCTTAGTCGATAAAGATATCGTCAGCAGAAGATGAGTGAGAATATGCATGTTAAGTTAGGATATCAGGACTATATTTACAGTCCAGCTTTAGGGTATTTTGTACTAGGTCAAAAACCTGAAACGATGTAATGTGACACAGTGATCAGTATAAAATGGCAGAGTGTTTGCAAATGAGTTGAAAATGCCGGCGAGTTAACTTTATATTAATAGGCTTTATATTGGTCTGTAACTGTGCTCAGTTTTCTCATCTGGATCGAGCTATTATTATTCGGTGATCTGGAAGTTGTGTGCATTGGATGGTGGTAAATTGAGGCCTGAGAGAATGAACAAATATGGGTTACCAGACATGGGAATGTAGAACCCCTGGACGTTATGGTATAGACTGTCAGGCCTTAGTATATTGTACAAGCTTTGATCCCTTGTATTGGCAGAAAATACTAGAAGACATATGGAATAAAATTGCAATAGTTGAGTTACCTTTAATGGGTGTTTGTAGAAGATCTGTGAGTGAATGAGTAGCTTCTCTTTCCTAACTTGGACATGGTATTGGGACTCCACAAAGTTAGTTCTGATCCTTGACACTATCGGATTCAGCAGCCTCAGTTGCAGATGCTATTGCTTTCTTTGCCCCGCATGGTGTTTTGTGAACTGTGTGGCGAGGAGCCAAGAAGTCTGCATTTACTGCCTTTGTTAGGAAAGCAATTACGCTTCAGACTACTACTCAGACCTGATAAGCCTACTCTCCCTGCATGCTTTGGGTTGCAACAATGTAGTATTTTTTTTTTTTGATTTGCAGTGTTTAAATTAAGACATGGAAATATTTTATAGATGTTTTGTGACATGGATGTAGGTCTGATGGCACGTGTTATTTCCATGAAAATGAAACTGACTTTGCTGAAGAAGTAATCAAACTTCTCTTTCAGTTAATTCTAAAGAGTAGGATTACAAAGGATTTTAGTTTGCCATTGTAGCTTGTAGAATGTTGTTTGAGTATGTTGACCCTATTATCACAACTTTCCTAAATATACTTTCTGATGTTACAAATGCCACCGTTTGAATAGGCCAAGTAATTTAAATTATTAACAATTTTGAATATGTAAATAGGTAGGTGCTGAAGTCCAGAGATTTGGACTGGTATTAGGAAATTATACCTGGAGTTTTATCTTACCTTTATACGAAAAAGTAGTTTCTAAAGGCTTGATGTTTGTGGTGGGTTTTTTTGTTTGTTTGTTTGTTTTTTAAACCTGAAATTTCAGCTAAGGATACCATCTGTTTCACATGAAATATTTCGTTTAAAAACACTTCAAAGTAACTTTGTTTTAAAGAAACATGAAATTGAGGAAATGAAATACTAATAACTTGAACATGTCAAACTCATCTAAAAGAAGATTTTTATTATCACCAGTTGCCCATTCTTACAAGGTGTGCTTCCTGGGATTGCTATCAGCTGGTCTGTGTGTATCAGTGGGAGATTACATAAACAGTGAAGGGAGAGTATCTTCTGTACATAGTGGTTGGCTTTCATTTAGCAAGCTCCTCTTTCATTTAACTTTGCTTAGCAAAAAAAAAAAATCCAAGTAGACTGCTTTTATGGCTGTTCTGTTTATTGTCCTTAATGTGACTGTTCAAACACATTGGATGTCTGTACACTCAAGCTTATGATATGTATATATGAAGTGCTTATATAAATTGTGTGTTCAGTTGCACATTCAGATCTCAGTAGGGTAATTGTCCCTTTGAAGTGTTATCGTTATGCTGAGGTGTTCATCCTTGTGAACTGTAAGCACGTATATGAATCCTTTTCTGTCTGAAAGCTGCTAAATTAGAACTCCTTGTTAGTTTTTAGGTTATTTGTGTGATCCTTCAAGTTAAAAGCATTAATATTCCATTTCATGTTAGTGGAACGAAGATTTCCATTTCAGTAATCTAACTCCTAGTTCAAATTTTTCATGTATTTTAAGATTATATGTAATCTTCAGGGAATTCTGAAACAGTTTGACTTCTGATAGCATTATGGAAGACAATCATTGGTAAAGAGTTCCTCTAGGTTAAATCTGGCTGAACAAATGGTAAAAAAGTTCAGAGCAAAAGTGAGAACCCGATGTATAAAGAAGAAAAATCTGAATGCCTACCAGATTTCACAGCTGACATAGGTTTTAAATAATAAAAGGCTTTTATGTTAAATACAGAACTGAGTTTTAGAGGAAGTATGTCATCTGACTCCTTCTGCTTTTTAGGTAATGATGGCCTTATCTAATCACTTAAATGCAGTGGAATCAGAGAAACAGAAATTGCGTGCTCAGGTTCGCCGGCTATGCCAGGAAAATCAGTGGCTACGGGATGAACTAGCCAATACACAACAGAAACTACAGAAAAGTGAGCAGTCTGTGGCTCAACTGGAGGAAGAGAAGAAACATCTAGAATTCATGAATCAATTAAAAAAATACGATGATGATATTTCACCATCAGTAAGTAGCTGTGTAGTAAAAAGCACCTTACATTTATATATGTGGTGTAATCTGTCTAGTTACCAAGAAATGACAGATATAAGCTTTTTCTTTGTCTCTAACATCTCTAATGACATAAACTTGTCATTAAAATGCTTACCTTGTACCAGTGTCACATAGTTTGCAGAAAGATTCTGAGAGTTCGGTTCATTCTTATTTTAAGAGTAAATGTTTTACTGTCTGTAGATAATAAAATACATATGAGGGTCAAAATCCATAAATACTTATTTAGTATCGTACTACCTTAAAAAAAATATGAAGAACTGAACTTCAGGCCAAAAATTTCCTTCTCTAAATTCAACAGTTAAAATAAGTGGGAAATGTAAGCTATTAGAGGTTCTGAGTACATAGCAGACTTGGCTTATTTTGCCTGCAAGAAAAATACCTAATTTTCCTGTAGTGAATTCAGTGTGTAGCTTTTATATCTGTTGAGAATTTACGCTAGGATAGGATGTTACTGAATCCCCTTTCATGACCTTCTGCCAGACATTGTGATCATCTGCATGTTTTCAGTCGTGTTTAGCTAGCCCATTGTGTTATATATTCTTAGATTCAGAGAGAAAATGGATAAAATTTTAATTTACAGAAGTAACTTACCACTTAAAAAGACTTCTGAATTACTTGCCCTTCTTGTTATCCTTTTATTTTGTTTTCTTAAGTTAGATGGCACTGTAGAGAAATACCTCATTTTGTGTGTTCAGACCTTCTCAGCTGTGTCTTGGAAAGAATGATTTTTCATAACCAATTATTTCAGCCACATAGTGGTTGAAAATGTATGCATTTTAGTCATGCTTAACCGACTGCTTGACTAAATCCTTTTTAACATATTGTGAGTAGTGAGAGATGTTTTGGCAGTTGCATGCGGAACTTTTCAGTGCTATTTCATGAGTTGGTATTTGTAGCTGAATGCTGCCAGTGAAGCCTGTTCAGAAAAGAGGCAGGAGGAGGGAATATTGGGATTTTGATGTGCTAATTGTTGAACTGTAATCTGCAGATGGCCTAAATAGCACCACTATTTGAAGTTTAATTGGCAAATAGGGTCAAAGCAAGCAAAGCATCTTTATAGTTTCACTAACCATATGGACAGTCTCTGTTGTTAGCCTTTGAAAATAGTCAATTGTTGTATATTCAGTATGAGGTTGGAATCAGCACACTTAAAATTATGAACTTCCCATCTGAGATCTAGTCCCATCAATCTGCTGTTTTTGCAGAGCACCCACTTTGCCACCATTGAACTTGAATGCCAGCAGCAGCAGTTGATTTTTTCTCATCTGTGGAAAAAGGTGTTGGATGGAGAGCCAGAAAAATAGGAATGTGTTCTGCTCCTGGGTTTTCTCCTTATCAAGATTAACATTTCTGAGAACTTCAACTATTTATATTGTGTAGACTCCACATTTAAGAAACAGGATTGAGGGATGATCTGTTTCTTTATTTACATGATTGTGGGATTTAGAATGATCTTTGGAGGCTTAAAATCAATATATACTGATGGATTGTGCAGAAGTTAATATTGTTCCAGATGGAGACGAACTTTGTTCCAAGTGTTTGTTTTCTTTTTGAACCTTACAGATCACAATTGCAAAATCTATTATTTGTGCAGAAGTTGAGTACTCAGAAATTGAGGTGACAGAATTAAAGTTGCTGGTGCAACTTTATTCTCCTTCAAGAGATGAATCTCCTTATTATTCTCCCTTGCTCGTCTGTAACTGCCTTTATGACTAAAAAAAGTACAGGGGGCAATTCTGTATTCAGTAGCGCTTACTCTTCTCTGGGTACTTTCATTACGTATAATGTCTCTGTAAGAATAGCAAATGTGTTCCTGTGTGCTTAAATTGAGACTGAAATCTAGGAGACCTGATTTCTATTCCTGGCTCTTCTGAAGGTGTCCTGTATTGTTTTGGGACAAAGTATGTAAATACATTTGAACATAAGACCTTCACTAAACTTCTATGAGAGGTGTTATTCTTGGCAATTCCTAAGTTCTGGATGTGGGGTTTTCCTTTAACATTGCTGATTAAATGGACTGTCCCTTTATGCCTTAGATTTAAGTGTAACAATTTGTTTGGGTTTGGGATTGTTGTATAGGAGGATAAAGATACGGATTCCACCAAAGAGCCTTTGGATGACTTATTTCCCAATGATGAAGATGACCAAGGACAAGGAAGTAAGTGCACTTCAAATTACAATGTTAGTGTATTTCTGCAATGCAGAATATAAAGATGCTCTTTGCAAAAATGAATCCGTGCTTGGGGTCCTCTGGGACACAGCGGAGTGGTGAATGCTTCTGCTAGAATAAGGAAACCAGTCATTGATATACATTCTGTACATTGATATGAATAGAACCGGGGCTTAGTTTTTTAAAGAGAGTTTACTTGCTGTTGTAAAGTTCCTGGGACTGACTTCAGTACAAAATTGGTGCCACGGTCTTTCCTGTGGGCCTCAGAATGGAAGAGATTTGTACCAAGGGACTGTGACAGATTCTGAAACATTGAAGCTTTTTGATGGTCTGCGCAGATGGTGAATTCTGTTAATGACCTTTTTAATGATCTGATTTAACGTTTTGGGGCAGGTTTCAGTATGAAGTCTTTCTCATATAATCTTTTGTTCTTTGCTGAGGTGGTCTTCCTTAGTTTTACTACTCATTCTAGAAGTATTGTCTTCAGGTCAGAGGGACTGATGAATATGCAGTGAAGTTTGAGGTAGGGGTATGGTAGTGTGGTTGAAAGAAGCCATTAATAGGTAAGGCTTGCTTAGTGAAATGTTCTTTGTATGGGTGTAAAGCTGGTAGTGTATAATGTATTGATACTGTAGTGTATATGCAGTGTGCTAGTAGTGTAATGGTTCTTAGTAGACAAATGACTTCAGAAAAAATGTCTGAAGCGTCCCACCTTTGTAATCAGCGGAGTTTCGAATTTCCTTATGGGCACGTACACAAGGTACACTGCATGCTTGATAGCTTGGTAATGCTATCCATAGCCAGCAATGGAAGGAGGACTTGAAGAGTTTAGAATAGATTAGTGTTGACTATGAACTCCATCCTTCCTTCCCGAGAGTTTTGTAGTAGGAAAATTGAATGGCAAAGCTGTCTGTATAGCTGTGTAGTCAAGCTACCTTATTTTGCTTTACAGGAGACAAAGTTGACATTTCAGTAATTTCCTTGATCTCCAGGAAAAATACTGAAATGCTTCAGTGCTTTGGTAGGCAGTGATTGTGGATGTAGGCTTGGAATTGTACAATTCCACTGACATAAAAAGGCTCCCACTTGCTGTGAGAGTGTTTTTTGCTTAATAGAAAGGAGAGAAGAAAGTCAGGCTCACAGCTAGAGCCCTTACCCTGTGTGTTGTCTAGAATTTAATGAAAATGAGTAAGAGGTAATTTTCTCAATCTTCCCAGAAATCTCCCAGGTGAAGAGAAAAAGGGTAGTAAATTTTTGGAGGGAGTGGGAGGGTGGGGGTTGCGACAACTAAAGGTTAGTAGCTACTGGAAAATAAGTGGCTAACCCTGAGAGTTAGTAAGTAAAACCTAAAGGTTGACACTGGCTTTGATGACTCGGTGCCTTTTTTCCTGCAGCTGTTATTAGTGGCATCCAAGGTGTTTTAATCCTTTATGCGCTAACCTTAAGTATTCCTTGGTATAGCAAACAAAGGGTAACAAAAAAAATTGGTATGTTTAGAGAAGGAGAATAAAGGAAAAATCATTTGAGCTTTTCTGCAGGTGTTTTGCTTGTCTACGTTAATGTTCCTTTCTGTAGGGAAACATCGATATTTGTAAGTGCCAAATTATGATATAATCTTGCGAATTGTTAATGATTTGCTGAGTTGAAATAGTTTCCTACTTTCTCCATTGGTTTATTACATTTGACCCTTGGAGCTAACAGAAGTGTAAAATAATATTAATACAATACTGGACAGAGTATGAAGAATAAAATGGTCATGTTTTCACCATCACTGTTCAAGACAGCATGCCTGCTGTGAAATATGTTCTAATACTAATGCTTTGTATTGAAGAAGTAAAATTCAGTGAGTCTCATTTTGTGTCATTGAGCAGTAATGTTAGATGTTTTAGTTACAGTCATGTTTTAAACAACTTGAAATCTTGCGGATTTCTTTCAGTTCAACAGCAGCATAGCAGTGCAGCAGCTGCTGCCCAACAAGGTGGCTATGAAATTCCAGCAAGATTAAGGACCCTTCATAATCTTGTTATTCAGTACGCTTCCCAAGGTAGATATGAGGTTGCTGTACCTCTCTGTAAACAAGCTCTTGAAGATCTAGAGAAGACTTCGGGTCATGATCATCCTGATGTTGCCACTATGTTGAACATACTTGCTTTGGTGTACAGGTTTGTATACTGACATAGATAAATATCAGTTAAATAAATAGTTAATATTTGGCTACAACCTGCAAATGTTCAGTCTAACGTTTTTTGACTGTTGTATTATTTTCCATTCCCTGTTTCTTATTAAAACCTTCAAGAAGGTCCTGCAGTGTTTATATGTCTCCCTATATTTAAAAGTCAAACAAGTTTCTGCATTTTTGCCTCTGCCTTTGTTTTGGGAGTGAAGCTGATTTTGATACTTTTTGGTTTTGGGGTTTGTTTTTGTCTACCAAAGGGCATGTCTTGATTACGCACTTACAGATAATCTCTAGAGGTATAAATTGAACAGCAGTGTAGAATTAGTACATGCTAGTCTTCAACCAGCAAACTACTTTACAGCTACAGGCTTCAGGTTTTTACTTCCTGATTTCTGAATATATTCTCAATTGCTCTTCTTTTGTACTAGCATTTTTAGGCCAGTGCTGAAGTCAGCTTCATTTTTATGACTTTCTTTTCTGAATCCCCAGTATTAATTATGACTCTTTAAAATTTTAGAGACCAGAACAAATACAAAGATGCAGCAAATCTCCTGAATGATGCCTTGGCTATCCGCGAAAAGACTTTGGGCAAAGATCATCCAGCGGTTTGTACACATGCAATGTCATATTCTTAGTTGTGTTTTTCACTGAATTTTTTTCAACTCATTCTAATGTTAAACTCAACAGGAAAATTTTTAAGACCTGGCTTATCTCTAAACGGTACAGGTAGGAGGCCGCAATGTAACATTCTGTGTTTTCTCTTAAATATTTAATGTACCTTTTGAGCATTATATTCAGTGGTGTTTCATCACAAATGACTTGCACCTACTTGATTTCGGATTGCATGGATTTTCTGTGGGAAATTAATTTGAGAAGAAAGATTTTAATTTGCTTACTCAAATCACTTTATTAAACTGAGATTGAAGGTGTACTTCTAATTTGTTTTACTGCTGCTTTTAAATGAAACATAAATCAAACTTTTGTACTTAGTGTTTTAAAATTAATGTGATACCTCACTTCACGTGGCCTGTGTGAAGCAAGGCAGCTCTGAGATGTGTGACATAACTTTGTAAGAGAAGAACGTATGAAGAAAATGTATGCACTAAATGACATTTCCACAAATGAAGCAAAAATATTTCATGATTTCTGTTTTTTCCTTTCCTTGTTTGTGTATGTATGCATTCAATAATAATTATTTCTTCATTTGCAAATTTGAAGAGGTCTACCCTGTGCATGGAAAATTTGAAAACATCAATGCATTGCAGATGTGTTCATTTTTCAGGTATTTGTATCAGCAAATTCCAGTGTAATTAATATTTCTCTACTGTTGACAGGTGGCAGCAACTCTAAACAATCTTGCAGTACTTTATGGTAAACGGGGAAAGTACAAAGAAGCTGAACCGTTGTGTAAGCGAGCTTTGGAAATCAGAGAAAAGGTATAAGTAAAATAATATAGCACCTTTGAATGGATTTTTTGAGGGAGGGGGCAAAGTTAAAACACACTTAACTTTTTTTTTTACATTTCGGTTGGATAGATCTGCCAGAGTTAGCAATGCCCTAGTAGTTAGCAGTGTCTGAAATTCAAAAGAGTAGTAAATTCCAGTAGTCTTTTGGAACTCTTGGAGCACTCTGGGTATATTCTAAATTCTGCATTTTGTACTTAACCTTCTTTACCTTTTTCTTTCCCCTTTGATAGTTAAGTAATCTTTGATTTGACAAGAGCATTGGAATTAAAAATGAAACATCATTAAAATTTTTAAGTTGATTATTCTGTGACTATATGGATATTTATTCTAGTCTATGAGACGGAATGCCTGCATCTTCAGGCTTCTTTGTATAATACGCTGCATATAATTTTCTTATACTACTTACATTATTCTTGTTATGAATTGTTCTGCAGCATTCTCAGTTTGTAATAGAATTGAGTAATTTTCATATCTTTCAAATGCAAATTTTGCTTTTGTCATCCTGCTGTTGAATTGATGAGGAATAAAAACTAACAGGGTGTTTCTAAATGATGCATTTCTAAACCTGATATGATGATTGGAGAATGTTTTAATACAAGGTGTTTCATTTTCAGGTTCTGGGGAAAGATCACCCTGATGTTGCCAAACAGTTAAACAACTTGGCTTTACTGTGCCAGAACCAGGGTAAATATGAGGAGGTTGAATACTACTATCAGAGGGCACTGGAGATTTACCAAACTAAGCTGGGACCAGATGATCCAAATGTTGCGAAAACAAAGAATAACCTGGTAAGCCTTTGTCCTGGTTCCAGATGGGACAGGATTAACTTTCTTCCCAGTAGCTTGGGGGCTGTGCTGTGTTTTGGGTTCGGTGTGAAAGGAGCGTTGATGGTCCATTGATGCTTTGGCGGTTGCTGGGTGATGCTTGCACCGGGAGGGGGGAGCACAGCTGGGGTGGTGGACCCAGCTGGCCAATGGGCTATTCTATACCATGTGACATCATGCTCAGTATAAAAACCGGGGGGGGGGGGGGGGGGGACTCGCCCCCCATTCGTGACACGCGGTCGGCGGTTGGTGAGCGGTTGTGTTGTGCATTGCCTGTTTTGTGTATTCTGTTATTGTTGTTGTTCTCATTGTTATTATTACTGTTCTACTTAGTTTTATTTCAATTATTAAACTGTTTTTATCTCAACCCGGGAGCTTTCCTACTTGTGCCCTCCCGATTCTCTCCCCCATCCCACCGGAGGGGGGGGATGATCGAGCGGCTGCGTGGCGTTTATTTTTGCTGGCTGGGGTTAAACCACGACAGCCTTTTATGAAGTAAATTAAGAAAAAGTAAAATTTTCTGATGAATTGAAATGCACCTTTATTCAGCATGTATTGTATTTATTATTTATCAAGATAAATCAAACAGCGTGCTGATACATCTTTTGGGGGATATTTTGTTTTCAGGCATCCTGCTATCTAAAACAGGGCAAATTTAAGCAAGCGGAAACCTTATACAAAGAGATTCTTACTCGCGCTCATGAACGGGAATTTGGCTCTGTAGATGGTAAGAAACTTAGTCCCTAGATTTGAATGTGTGTTTCATTTTTGTAGTTGTTATGAAATAAAATCTACAGGAAGTTAATTGTATCCTGATTAAAATTGTTATCTGCCTGAGGTAGACTTAAAAAGTGAGATTATAGATGCACTGAAGTACATTCATCATAAGAAAGCATTTAGATTTAGCAGTAACATTTGATTCAAAAGGAGAGTTTTTCTTACATGAGGTAGACTTGGTAGGCTTATGTTTTATGGTTTGTATTCTGGCATAATTATCTTATGCCCAACCAAAGCCAGTTTTGGTATTTTTATAGAGGCAGAAAAATGTATGTCACTTTCCAGTCACAGGAAAAAGTCAGTGCAGGATTTTTAATGATATAGTAAATACACTGGTAATGTCAGTCCTCCATTAACACATTTAAAGAATGGGGAAAATACCCTTAACTTGTGAATTACATTGAATTGAAGTCAAATGCATTTTATCAATATAAATCACAGTGAAGAATTTTCACTGCATTCCATGACAGTAGCATATGCACCACTTAGTAGATGTCAAAACAGTTACAATAAAAGAAATAAAGGCATGTTTTCTAGCACAGAACTAGGCACATGACAAATCGATGGCAGCATATACTGACTTCAAAGCTTCTCAGAAGTAACTGTTTCTCAGTTCAGTTAAGAAAAAAAGAATTGTAAAACTGTAAAAGAAGAGGTGCATGTTTTATTTATCTGCTGCTTGTAGTATGGACAGTAAGCTTTTTTGTGGTGGTAATAGTATAATTCTCTAGTTCACAACTTCATTTCAGAAGGGTGAAAATCAAACAGTGAATACTTTGTAGTTTTATACTTCTGCAAAATATTTTCTTCTGTTTCATCAGATGAAAACAAGCCTATTTGGATGCATGCGGAAGAGAGGGAAGAATGCAAAGTAAGGCCATTGTCATAAATCTTTTTTGGAGCTTTTACTATTTAAGTTACAAATCAGTTATTTTTCTTCAATGGTACTTTTGTTTTAGGGAAAGCAGAAAGATGGCACATCTTTTGGAGAATATGGTGGCTGGTACAAAGCTTGCAAAGTTGACAGGTGGGTAATTTTTTTATAGGACAAACAATGCAGCAGTACCCAGTGTCCAGAAATGTCAGATTAAAGCATGTTTAAAAATGAAACCAAACCAGCTGCTTGCTTAAGACTATAAAAACTATAGTATTAAAAATTCAGAAACCCAGGACTGGCTTTCAGGAACACAGTAGCAGTTTTCAAGTCTCGGGGCTTCTTTTAATCTAGGCTGGTTAGATCTACTAAGTGACATAAAAATTCACCACTTGTGTTGTTGGTAGTCCTTCATGTGGAAGCATAGGTCACCTTTCTTTCTTTTTATACTGTTGGTTGGCATACGTGTTCTCCCTGCTCCAGTAAGACCTCTAGAGAGGGCCAGAAGCAAAAAGGAGACTGTGCAAATAATTGAGCCTTGAGTTTTCTAGCTGGCACAAGAAAAAAAGTTAAACTGCCACAATTCCGCATTATTTGAGTTTCTAAAGCTTGAAGAATATAGTTTTGTCTGAAAGAAAATGTGTACCTTAAAATGGAAGAAGAGAAACAAGGACTTCAGCTTGGACTATACTTGGTGAAATATTTTTTTTGTTTGCTTTAATTTTATTCCTTAACTGCCTTTTTTTTTTAATGTGCAGGTGGTACAATGTAAGAAAAAACCTGCACCTAGTACTGATAATGCTCAGTGAGGGTTTTTCATTTTTTCGGTGTTCGAATTCTTGTATTTAACAAGGAACAGAACCTTTGTATTGTTGAAATCTGCTCTCTTTTATCCACCTGAACTCTGGGTGCAATACATTTTGTTGGTTTGTTTTTCATGTACTAGTTCATTCTAATGCATGAGCAAATCTTTGCTGTTACTGGAGAAAAACTTTGAGGGACAAATCTGTAACTCAGCTAATTCTCATTGTGTCATTGAAACAAAAATGTCTTGTTGGAGTGTGAGACTTGTTAATGGAATGTGCGAATTTTTTTTTTTTCCTTTTTTTGTTCAAGCGTAGTTTGAACGCATAGAAACTGCAAATAGGTTCTAGGTAAAAGCTGATGAAAGGAATTGGTAATTTGTTTTGTGACTAACACATGCTACAGTAATGGTCACTGTGTGCATGAGTAGGCGTATTTTCTGGAAGCTTCACAATTATTCAGTTGGACACACTCAGATTGAGCTAAATTTTCACTTTGAGATGCATCTGAGAAACACAAGGATATAGCACTCCAGTTTCCTCTTGGGTAGATCTAGAGACTAGTTACTAATCTCTGGTTTCAGGGCTACTGAATAATCATAGTGTGAGCCATTAATGCACATTGAAAGGGGTTAACAGGTTTTTCCATGTACGTGAAGTGTATTGTATTGTATTTCAAGAGAGACTAAATAATTACAAAAAATATGATACTATATTAATTTAAGTTTTTATTAGTTTGTGAATTGGAGTTTAATATGTGTGTGTATGTGTGTATATATGTACACTTTTTTTTTTCTTTAAATAGTCCGACAGTAACAACCACCTTAAAGAACCTTGGGGCACTTTACAGACGACAAGGCAAATTTGAAGCTGCTGAAACATTAGAAGAGGCAGCAATGAGATCTCGTAAACAGGCAAGTATGAAAATTCGCCTTAATGATATTTCTGCATTGTGGTCATGCAGATTTTCAACTTCAGTATCTACCGTACATGCAGAATATATAAACTTTTAGCCATGCAGTGTCTGGTGCCTGGTGTCGCCCTCTAATTTCAGTCTGAGCTGGTGATAAACCGATACCATCTTAACGCTTGCAAACTGGTTAATTGCTAAGGCAGTGGCACCATGTTCCAGGGGCATGATTCAAATTGGGAGTGAAATTACGTGGAAAATGGAAGAGCAGAAAACACCGTGTTTGCCAGCAGTCCTCAGTTGGCTACATGTCCTGGGAGAGAGACTGTAGCTAGGGGAAAATGGAGAGTTTCTGTTGATAATTTCCTTTGCCAGTAACGATGTTCTACTTTTTAATAAGGAGCTGTCAAATTAGAAATGTTCTTTTTCTGCACATGACTAACTACAACTGGTGCAGACCTTCAGAAGACCACTATAAATTTATCAGTTGCTGTTCCTGTTACTTTTGCAAACCCATGGGATGGATATTACAGTTTTAGGGGGGACTATTATTCTTTTAATGTGGAGAAGTTCTGTGCTGTCTCTGTGCTCTCAAATCTGCTGTTCGCGTAACCCTTTCTCACAGTCTTAGGAGGTGGGAGAGAGTTTGTTTTTATTGAGGTTTTATTGACTTTTTGTTTTTTTCCTTTCCCTTTTGCATGATTTGATACGATGTCTTTTATAGAAGAACATAAGACTGGACAAGCAAACATGGCTTGTCAGTCAGTGTTAAAATGGAGAGCAAAATAAGAAAACATAAGTAAATAAAAAAAGACTTGGAAAGTTCAATTTTAATTTTGTTTTTATGCAATAGTAAATAAGATTTGGGTTGGTTCCCCCCCCCCCCCCAGAAATGGTGGTGGGTGGTGGTGGTGTTGTTTTCTTATATGTCCATGTAAAATTCTAAACTCAAATTCTAAATTGAAGTAAACTGACTTAGGTGATGGATCATATCTTTTTGATAATGTACTGTTTTTTATTGGTTATACTGATTTGAAGTTGTATTTTAAAGAATGATACTGCAATGTTTGATGTATATAGAAGCAGATTTCTGGAGAAGGGAGAGAGCAGAAAAGTTCCTGGCAAACCTCATGCTCTTCTAGTGAATTCAGCAACTGTTCCCTTTGATATAAGGTGGCATAAGTTCTTTCTTCCACAAAAAATGATGGAAAGCTTGCGAGTGTTTGCCAAATAAATGGAATGAAACTGGTAAGAGGAAACTATGAATCTGGGAGAAAAGTTCTTCAGCAAGGAAAATTCATGGGTTGGGGGGGAAACAGCTGATAGAGATACTTTCTTTTGTTGAGGATGATTTTCACATACTTCTGCTGAAGGTTCGTTTTCAGTGTGTCTGTCATTCAAATGTGATTTGAAGATAAGAAATGAATGTGCATTGCATCTTAATATGCTTTGGTTCTTAGTTTTACTGTTGCCATTACATGTGATAATTTTTTTAGTGTGAACAGATACAACCAGGATAAATTGGCGTAATATAATAGTAATAAGAAGACTGGAAGAAAACTTAGCTTGTAGTTATGTTTGTTTCCTTTCTTTTATATTAAAAAAACAAAACAGAACACCAACTTTTCAAGCTCAGATTTTTACTGTGAAGCTTGGAATTGATTATTTGGGAATTAAGGATGGGAGGATCTTGCTATTGGAGAAGTCTGTTTTAGAGTCCCTGTTTAATCAGCCCACTTTTGGCTTGCCAGTACCGCTTGGAAAACTGTTCCATGTCTTCGTTGTCCATAGAGTCTGCTGGAGGCTTGCTGCTGCTACTTTATTTTTATTAAGTATGCTTCAGATTTTCGTTGGTGCATCATATACCACCTATACCATTATACCATAATATATCACATTACAGCACTAGATTTGGACACGTAGGAAACAATGCTGACTTACTAGCAGCGTTTAACACTACCTTTCTATTTTAGGTCATTAAAGTAAAGGAGGACAGACAGGGTTAATGCATGTCCCCTTTTGAGCTAAAAGCAAAGAGGTACTTTTGTTCCCAGGTATGGAAAAGCATTAGTCCTCTACAGCTCTCTTCTCCTTCACACATCTTTTGTTTGCTTTAGCTGCTGGGATGTATACGCTAGATTTCTGAAGACCATCGAAGTTCTTTGTCCTTTATCTTTCATGACAGAATTGAACAAACCCAGGAAGTGCAGTTCCCTGTCCCTTCATTGTATTTTTTAACATGTGAGGTAAATGAGAGGTAATAGCTTTGGAAGAGAGCCTAGAGGTTTTTTGTGATACATCACCTCCTCAGTGGTGATTTTAAATAATTTTATGCTTTTTGTGTTCTGTGCTGCTAAAGGGTTTGGTTGCAAAAGCCATTTTGAGTCTATACTTCTCTACTGTCTGAGAGCTCTAGCCACTTTTCTGCACCATACAGCTATGTGGAAGTGAAAATACATGTTGGTTTCATGCTTCTTTGTGTGTAGAATTCTATTAGGGAGATCTGTTCTGCTCTTCAGTTAGTGGAAAGCAGTTATGTGGGAACCAAGAACCTGATTTCTCCGTGACACTAAAACAACTTTCATTCTTATTCATGCACTTTACTTTTAAGTAGAATTTTGGCATGATTTTCACTTTCTGTATTGTGGTAGACTTTATGGATTTGCCACACAGATCCCCTACTGCATTTGCTGCTGACGCTGCACAGATGCAGAATATTTTCTTATGTGTAAGGCATTCATCTGGGATCTCTTCCTGTCAGCAAATACCGTTTATGATGTGGAGTAGGTTTATTATAAAGAAAAGAAAACTGAAAATAAGTATGATTTGAGCTTTGTTACTTTCTAGTTTCTGTGTTAAAGATTTTGCCTTTATTTTTAGTGCAGGGTTTTCATAGAAAGTATTTTAGCACTTTTAAGATATTTAAAGGATTATTTGGTAATTGATGGGCAATCTTTAACACAAAGTAAACATATTTTATTGACCATACATCTAGTCTGTTCTATTATGAGCTTATTTTCTATTTGATTTCTTTCTGAAGGATAAATTATACTACTATGCCAAGTGTCATATGTCAGTATTTTTGAATAACACAACCTGTGTATTGGGTATTAGATATTCAGATGCCTGTAATGTTCTTTCCGAAGGTGGGTGAATACTGCACCATTTGATAGGTGGAAAACTGAGAATTGCATTGACTCTTTCGTGATCTATAAATTGCTTAAGTATTAAGCTGAAAAAATGGCTTCAGGTAAGTGACATGAACACCATGAGGCCTTGACAAGTGATAGGGAATGAGGAAAAGAATGGCAAGTCACTGAATTCTCAAACTACAAAACTGTCTGTCCACTTCATGCTGTGTTGATTGCTGCAGTGTTTAAAGGGCAACTCGACTGCCCTTCGAAGGCAGAATCAGGGTAAGGGAGTTATGGGTTTGATTGACTTCTTTCTTGATACGGTTTTCGAGTGTAAGTTGTAGATTAATACAGCTTGTAATAAAATAAAACCTTTTCCTATCTTACCTAATTCTCAGGGTCTTGACAATGTTCATAAACAGAGAGTTGCTGAAGTACTGAATGACCCTGAGAGCATAGAAAAAAGGCGAAGCCGAGAAAGCCTCAATGTTGATGTGGTAAAGTACGAGAGTGGTCCTGATGGAGGCGAGGAAGTGAGTATGAGCGTAGAATGGAATGGGGTAAGTACAGTACACAGTTTAAGAAAATAGCCTAGATAAATTATCACCATAACAAATATGGTTGTCCATTCACCAGCCTATCATGTTTTCAGTAGTTTCTTGGTTGATCTACTTTGTATTTTGTAATTTTGCAGAATCAATTAAGAAATGAAAAGCAATGTGTTTTTTTTTTTTCATAACATCATGTAAAAAAATTGTAATATCTTAAAATTTTAAAACAACCTTTCTGTTGTTGTCCTGAATGGTGAAATTTCTTCAAGAATCCCAAGCAGTTGTATTTAAGTTGTTTAATGCTGATTGAGTGTCCTGGTTATGTTCTGGTGTACAATTGCTTGTCAGTGGTTTCTTTTTACTGGTGGAAATATTCTGGCAATTAACTTAATTTTGCTTTTGTCCTTTTGATGCCGTATTTGCCTGTATTTTAAATGTTTCTTTAAAAATACTGCATCTGTATTTTTAGCAAAGAGCATTTGCTATGGAGATGTATTAAGTGTTAGCAGTTTCAGAGTAAATTAAAGTGATCAGTCTAACACTAAAATAATTCCAATCTCCTCCTTACCTAGCTTCTTAGAGGAAAGAACATAACTTTTCAAGCTGCTATACAATCCATTTTAAGAGACAGTGCCATCACATAACAATGTGATAGTAACTTCACATTTCTTAAGTGGAATATTAGTATCACTTTCCCGTATTAGAATTTGACTGGAGTCAGAGCTTGTTCCTATTTGTTTCCCATATATTGGCTTCACTGTATAACACTGAGTGTCATTAGGTAAAAACTTACATGTGATGTGATTACATATGCATTTTTCTAACCATTGTTTTCCTTTATTTGAAAAACAGTGAAAGCTTTCAGTTATTGATCTGGCTTATGTAGTTGTTTGCTTCTGTCACCAGCTTTCCCACGCTTTATCCCATTGCTGGCAATGGGATATATATTGCACTAACTCCCAGCTGCAGTTCTGCTGAAAATATTCTGTTAGATTATAAAAGTGCTGTTGCCTGCTTTTTTATGGGAGGGGAAGTAGCCTACTTTGCAATATTGAGTGTTCTGAAGTTTCTCTTACAATAGGTCTCTTTTTTTTCTTCTTTTTTTTTAGCCACATGAGACAAAGTTTAGCATTCCAAAGAAACCTTGATAAAATGCATACTGCTTTAGTCTTAAAGGAGCATGTTCTTTCCATCTTTGCTTTTGTCTCTTTATTATTGTTTTCTTGGCATTGGTGTTCTCAGTGCCAAGACAGTCAATCAGCATCTATTGTGAATAATACTGCATCATTAATAAAGCCAAAGTAAGGTTGGATAACTCTTTTTTTAATTCTCATTTTGCCCATTCAGTGTTAGAACTGTGTACTGTACTCTTCCCTTAATTTTCACTGTACTTTGCATGACTATATGTTCTAAATGGATTAAACTTTTTTCTCTTATTGACATTAATTAAACAAGCATGCAGGTTTTGGATTGAAAAGGCCTTCTGGAAAAGCAATAGACAGTATTTCTAGGTCAATATTTGAATCAAAATCAGTGATAAAATTTGTTGATCTGAAAAACTAAATTTTGACCTGTCAAGGCAAACAAACTTTTCATTTTTAGTGTGCTGAAGTGGCGTTGCTTTATTCTCATCTTTGTTATTTCTTTTTTTTCCCCTCTTAAGAGAAGGTATTTTGTATTACATCTTTTACATAAAGTGGGCAACTCTCTCTCCCTCTACCCTGCTAGTGTTTCTATCTCAGTGCTGTTCTTCCCTCTACTTTATATTGTGTATTTTTTTTGCCCTCGTGTGTTCCCTCCAGACAAAATATTCTGGTTCATAAAGTATAGTAGAATTTTTTAATCAGGCAGATACTTCTGTGTGCAGAGCCTGAAGAGAGGCCTGCGTTTTCCCTTTAAATTCTTCTGAAGTGGTCAGGCTGACTCATGTTCTTGGGTGTCAGAGAAGAGGTGGCGTGTGTAAAGCAACAAACTTCAACGAAAAAATTATGTTGGAAGATTTATTGTAATGAAGTGACTTCCATATGAAATGTAATCACTATTAAGCATTATATGCTTTGATGTATATCTTACAAAAAGGACTGAAATATCTGTTGGAAGTAAATCTGTCATTAACTATTAAAATGAACGTGCTAAGTGAGGTTGTGTAGTGCATGTTTATGTGTTTCATATAAAGTCCGTCCCTTAAAGTTAACTGAAGATACTTGAAAATGCAAAGAAATACTTTGTCTTAAAAATTCGACGTAGAAATCCCAAGGTTTTTATCCCTCACTATGTTCGTATATTAAAAATGACAGTCAGTATCTGTAATTGGCATTTTTGTAAATTGATCTTGCAGCCAGTTGGAGGACAGATAAAAATCTTCGTGGTATGATAGTGTTTAATTTAAGATAATGTTTTTCGTGTGAGGAAGTATCTTTTATTATTCTAAACCATATGCTTCAAAAAGACAAGCTTTTGGGCACATTGGTCCACTTTCAGGTGTGAAACAAAAGCAATAAATTTCACTACCGTAGACTAGCTGGTAAGAGTTGCTCTTGTTTAATAAGAAGCGTGAAAGTCAGAGCAGCATTGTAGCAGACAACTACAAAGTACAGGAGATGATGATGATGGTGGGGAGGTGTAAGCAAAAGTAATAAGGTGATTCTCATTCTGAGTGACATAAAAACTGGCAATTAATCTTTGCCGTAGAAATGGATATCTCTGATTTTTTTTGTTGTTTGTTTGTTTACACTGGATTTAGGAAAATTTTTTTCATCCTAAGCTCATGTTTGAAAGGTGTTTTGTTAATCATGCAGTCAGTGTTTAACTTGGAAGTTCAATGTTTTTATTTCAGATTTGAAGTACCCAAAAACTTGTCTGCTTATTCCTAATGTGCTAGTTAGAATAATAAAAGTTATACTCTATATCTACCAGATTTGTCTTGCCTTTGTTCATTGGATTATTATCACTACTATAGCATCACTGGTTTAAGACCATAGCAATAATTAGCCTTTTCACTGATCTAATGCTTCTAATTGGAATTTAGACTTCAATTTATTCAATCCTGCAAAACTGAAGTCTGTTTTTCAAAATTGTGAACAATATATGCAATTTAGTTTGAAACACAAATAACTTGGTTAGATTTTGATCTTCTAATCACTTGGTAGCAAGGCATTTTGCCATTTGCAAGAATAATGTTAATTACTGTTCATTCCAGTTGATACAGGTAAAGGCTCTCAAGACCGTTACCTTAAGACTATCAGTAATGGTTTCTGTACTTAACACTGAGAATGCAAAGCATGTAAATCAAACCACAGCATATATTTAAAGGTGGATTCTTTCAGCTGCCTCACTGCATTAGGGAAAGTACAGAAGTTTCCACTTGGATATATACACACAGATATGTTCTAAAAAAATACTCATGAGGTCAGTTGGATTTGAATTCCTTAAAGGAATGAACAGAATTTTGTCTGGAGGTTAGGGGAAGACTTCTTTCTTCTTGCAGTTTTGTTCCGAGAAAAATTCCTGACAGAAGTTAAAGCTGAAATGAATGCACCTTGCTCTGTTCCTTTCTTCTGTTTTTCTTTTTTTATTTTTATTTTTGTGTTAATGTCAGCTGAAAAAAAAAAAATCCTTTCTTTGTTTACAAAATATAATACTAAAGCTATCCCTTCTTAAAGGTGTTTTGTATTTTATACAAATGCTAACTTAAAGAATGCACAGCATATGAGTGATATAGGCAAAACTGTATAAAGATGTATGTTCTGGTAATTGCAAGGGCCTGCACTTTGTACTTAAGGGCAGTCCAAATACTTACTCTGGAAAAAATTGCTTTGAATGTGACCTAGAAATACTGTAAAAATAACTGTTCAAAATTGAAAACTGTTGAATTTTTCCCAACAGTTTCATTCAGTTTTTCTCTCTCCATTTCTGACAGGCCTAGATGCCTTTTGTGATTCTTATACTGTCTCCTGCATGACGGGCGTGCACCATCTTCAAGCTTTAACTTCTCTCTTCAGTACTGACTGCTGTGTTTTAGCAAACCCCTTAAGATTCTTGTCAGAGCTACACTTCCCTGTAAACTGGCCATTCCTTCAGTGCTGGTGTCTTTTTTGGTTTTTCTATTTCTGTACATGTGTAGCTTTGCCAGATATGTATCTAGTCATACAAAATGTTATTACAACCATTGCTGTGTAATACATTAGTAAAAAAAAAAAAAAGTAACAATGAACTTTATAAGTAGCTGTTCACTATGGAAAAAAGGTAGTTAAAAGTATCGCACAAGGTATTATTGAAATGGCATGATGGTGATCTTTACAGGAGAAAAACAAAACAAAACCCATAACAGTAAGGCATGTTCTCCAAGTGCTTTAAAATGTATTTAGAGACCTATTACATGGTTAACATCAATATGGAACTCTGGATGTCTTCACTTATTATTATTCTAAAGTAGCATTGCTGTTTAGTCTTTGTGTGAGATTTTGGCAATTATGCTTTTCTCTACTAATCTTGGTGTTCAGTGATTTGTGTATTTGTCTTTCTAACTTCTAATAAACTCACTCCAACTCAGGTGTCTGTCTTTGTCTGCTTAGTAGTACTTTACTTTCTTCTTTTACAATTCTTCTTTCATAATTACATAGGATTTCTGTGGAGTAGGAAGTGGTCAGTTCTAATCTTACTAAACTGTTGGGTTTGGTTTTTTCTTTTTAAAATAGAATTGTGGTCAGTTGGAAGTTTCTTTGGATCAGCCCAGCAGTGTAGAACATGAATGCAATGTACAAAAAATTCATTTCATCATGTTTTACATTTTCTTTGGTGAAAAGTTAAAATGAAACATAGGAATTTAACCATACATGTTTCTGATCAGAAATATTTTTGTTTAAGGATTTTAGGATAAAACAAACATGTTTGCAAGTAATGTAGATGTTTAGAAAAAATAAAACATTTTTTTCTTAGACTCTGATGGAATGCTTTTGCTTGGGGCTTGTACTCTGTTAACAACAGTGCGCTCATATGAAATGGTAACATGGTGATGGTGAATTGTTTGACTACTGTGGTGGGGTTTTATTAATTATTATGAATCATGGCTTGAGCATGCCTTCACATTTTAGAAATCTTTGTTACAGTTTGGAAGGAACCCTTTTGTTTTGGTAAAGTTATAGCTATATGATATTCTGTGTTTAGGAATTTGTACCAAGGATACATTAATAGCAATTTAAAAAAAATTTTCATCAATGAAGTGTTTTTGAGCCAGGTTTGGGGGAGGGCGACAAACTCTCGCACTTTCACATTTGTTCAATTTTTTTCAGGATGGCACTGGATCTTTAAAACGCAGTGGTTCCTTTAGCAAACTTCGCGCTTCCCTTAGACGCAGCAGTGAGAAGCTGGTTAGAAAGCTGAAGGGAGGAAGTTCACGAGACAGTGAACCAAAGAATCCAGGGTAATTATCTATTCTTAGCTGTGCTGGTATGCCCTCGTTCTGTGCCCCCGCTGCAGTTTAGTGCAGTACCTAGGACAGTGTTTTCTTCTCTGCTTAGCGAAGTGCATGTTGTATAAATCTATATCTTAAAGAAAAATAAAATAGGAAATTGTTTCTTAAAATTATAATGAAAGTTCTGTAACATCTGAGGAAGTATATTTGCTTTTAAGAGTATCTCAATTTTAACAGTATTTTTTCCCTTTTTACTGCTTTAGCCACTTGAAGAATAGAAAAGCCTCATAGGATTATTGATAAATGTTAGTTACCTGCAAAACTCATTTTCACACAGCAGTGAAGAATAATAAATGTTACCGATTTTTACAATAAAAGTTTGAATACAGTAAACCCACAACTAACATTCTTGATATAGCTTAATATCTACATATATTCTTGATACAGCTTTATATATTGCTGTGGGTATAAAGAGAATTACTGACTTGAGCCCTTCTCAGTTTCTATTTTTGGAAAACCCAGATTTCAGAGGCAGAGGAAAATATTGAAAAACTTGAACCTAGTTGTGCATCTCATTAACATTTTGGCCTCGGTGATCAGTGGTAAAAATTCAAATTTTAATGAACCTGACTTCTCACTCTTTCCTATTTACCATATGATTATGAATTTGGATGTATGTAATATTTTTAATAAATGCATAAAAACATATATCATTTATTGGCTGTGGCAGAAAAGTTGAAATATTAGAATGTACTACTACTACTATTTTTCATAATAGCACTCATGGATGTTGCCCCTCAACCCCAACATAATTGCAGTTAGTTTTGCAGGGTTTTTTCCCCTTGCTGTGGAAAACTGGAACTCATTTAGTCAACAGGAAACTGTATGACAATGTGAATTTGAATTTAGGCTTTAAAACAGTTGAATTGGAGAACTTGGATTAACTTCTGATGGAGCAACTAGATCTATGAGTAATATAGTAGATGATGATGATGGTTAACACCTGAGACAGTGATCTGGAGGCAGGGTCTCAGTGTGATTTTGTAAGCGCTCCAATGAAGTTTTGCCTTACTGTTTTTATGTGGCTGTAAAACATTGTGTACAGCTGTAGTGCACATAGAATTCTCTTCCACGCATATTGCTTTCAAATTCAGCCTGATCTGATTTTTAGAATTGTTAATTAAAATTTCACTCTCAGCTGCCAGAGACTTGATGTTGAAGGCCCTGAATCAAATTCTAGGTCAAAAATGCCTTTGCATTTATTGATACGTCATTAAGAACTGCCTCTGAGATGATAGATTGGGAATAAACTGTGAAAAACATGTAATTAGAAGAAGGAAATATGTAAATGTAAAATGCTTTAGGGAAAACAAGCAAAGGCAAGCCAAAATAGAATAAAAGGGATTTCCTTCTTTGTCTGCAGTATTAGCATTTTATACATTGGTTTTCTGTTTCTATTCAGTTCTGTCTAGAGTTCATACATTGTAGTTCAGGTATATTCTTGTATGAATAGATGCATATATTTATAGCTATTTTTGCATTTTCTCCTCATTTTTGTGAGACATGGAAAAGTTTTCAGTTTCTTAAAAGCCAAGAGTTTTATTACTTGTTCTCTGGAGTAAATAGAGCTAACTTTTTCTGCAGGTAAAGTAACTCAGTGATTATAGGTGTAGAAAATTATTCTTACGTATAACTGAAGACATTTGGCTTTGTAATGTCCTGTAAGAACTCCTCTACCTTTTTATTGTCTGCACTTCGGTAGTGTTATTTGACCAACGTAGAAGTAATCTACCCACATTAACATTAATTATATTGTGGGGTCCATATCACCAAATAAAATTTCTTCAAAGACAGACATTAATGTGAAACAAATTTGAAAACAAAGCAATATCTTTCTTGCTTTCCCCTTTTGACAAAGTATTCTTGAGTTTTAGATGTCACTGTTCTCAAAGAATAACTTATTCTTAAAACTTGCAATAAATGTATTACATTGACAGGCTTTTATGTAGATACACACGTTGAGTGTGTAAGACAATAAGCACTATAATTTCTGTTCTTGTAAGATATAGACATTTTTAATCCTAATTTATATTTGCATTTGTTATTAAAACCAGCTAAGATTCCTGGTATTAAACACTAGCTTTGTAGATCATGAAGCATAGCTGTACGTATTGATATTCCAAGAAGTCATTTTGATTTCATTTTCTGAAGAAACTTTAGTAAATAGAGTTAAATTTTTTCTGCTTCTGAGCTTATTAACAGGGATATTCAGTTTTTATTACGCAAACCTCTGTTTTTTAGTGTGTTTGATAGCTGAATATTACAATACTGACATACCAAACATATAAATCATTTTTGCTATGAAGTCAGCCACTCTAGGTAGAAGACTCATGTGCCTCCCTCCTTACCAGTACACCTCTGCATTCCCTGCCTATGTCTCTATGAAGACTTTATTTTGAAATTGATTTACACCTGTTGCTTATACTGTGCTTCTGTAAATAGTAATTGACAGTGCTGCTATGATTCTGAATGAGGAATACTCAAATAGAAATACACTAATATCCCAGCGTGAAAGAAAGACTTAGTTTTCATGTTGTTGCTTGATACAGAAGGTTGAAGAGAAAGAAGTGGAAAACTCATCAGGGAAATTGTTTGTTTAAAATCATACAAAAGCCTTTTTGACAAAGAACAAATCTCTTAAGAACTGTTCTTTGAAACATACAGTACCTGAAGCATGATATCACTTCTTTCTTTCTTTATCATATTTCAGAATTCAGTTCTGCAATAATTCAACTTGGTTAGTGTTAGGTTTGATTTTTCTCTTTTAAAATTTTTTTCATACAGCAGAACAGTTAATATTTGTAATTTAAAAGGGGGGGAAAAAACCCAAAGCTTTCATTATTGCTATCACTTATGCACCAGAAAAACAACTGCATGCTATTTGTGCAATCATGTTTCTAACATGGAGAGAATTAAAAGCTCATTTGCTAGACTAAAGTTCTCAAGTATGTTGACTTAAAAAAAAAAAACCAACCAACCAACCAAAAAACCAACCTCTCCTCCCCTCCTCCCCCCCCCCCCCCCCCCCCCAAAAAAAAAAACCCACCACCAAACCCCCACAAACTAGTATTTCATGCATGATTACAAGTTTGGTTTTTTTTTAATTGGCACTTCAACAAGAACCTAAAAATACTTGGGTAAATTTTTACTCGTGGATTTTCTATTTCCCTGGAATGTTTTCCATAAACCTTTATGCTCTTTTTGAGAGTTTTATGTAATGTTTTGTTTGTGTTTTACAGATTAACTTACTTTGACTTCCATATATAACCTCTGTTGTACATGTTTCCTTGAATAAATGAGAGGTGTATACCATGCATGAGTCCTTGCTTTGTTGTTGCTAACACTCATGTCAAATATTTTAAATTGTGTGCATTCTAGCTTTTGAAACATGCAGATTTAATGCTAGGAAAAAACAGTAAGCTTGTGTTATGTGGCAGCTGTTGCCTGTGTTTGTTAGTGTTTTGGTTTATTATTCTGCTAAGCTTTTGCTTTATGAAAGTATTTAAAACTTGTGCTTGACTTTGACTGTTAGTAGTCTTGCTTCAGTAGAAAGAAAAACTGTTTAATATTCAATGTGATCTGTATGGATAAACCTTTCCA
Organism: Calonectris borealis; assembly: GCF_964195595.1. Lineage (NCBI taxonomy): Eukaryota > Metazoa > Chordata > Aves > Procellariiformes > Procellariidae > Calonectris > Calonectris borealis. The sequence goes on along the minus strand of NC_134316.1, from coordinate 11,912,770 downwards.
TGTTATTGGAAGGCATTGGGAACTTTGCATCAGCCAGTTGTCTCTAAAGCTCTAGGTAGCATTGCAGGATTAGGGTCCTGTGCTGTGAATAGTTCATCAAATATATATTCAAAGTACTCATTTAGTAGTTTTGAAATCATTAAAGAGGAAAAAAAAAAGTGGAAAATCAAGGCACACCTAATATATTCTGAGTAATGGACAGACACTTTGGGATAAAGAACATCAGATATTCCTGTTGTAGTCACCATGATGGTAGGAAGCCTAAGGCTAATCTTGAATTTCAGTATACACACTTTAAAATATTTTTGTTAAATTTTGTATATGTTTGAGAAATGCAGATAAATTATTGGTCCTCATCTCAAACACCAATAGATATTATAGTTAATGCGGTGATATTTCGACTGTCAGTAGCTCCTGTGTAGGTGATTAATTTTTCTTTCTCATTTGTTGCTTTCAGTACAGTATTCTAGGGTTGTTGTTACGACTGCTCAGAGTGTTGTAGAGCCAAAAGCATAACCAAAGTTATAGCAGCAACCATCTTATTTCCCTTCATTTTGAAATGTTTAAAGTGAAAGATTTTAAAATGCTTTTTGAAATAGATTCTACAGACTTACCTAGATGAGGCAGAAAGTACTAAACTGTTTGTTGTAGCTTTTCCAAGTTAAATGCTGCCTATGTGACAAGCTTATTCATGTTTCACATTTTTTGCCTAAACTAACTGAATGTTTTGATGCTTTTGTAAGAAGCTGCATAAAATTGAAACTGAGAATTAGCTGATTAAAAATCAATGCTAAGTCAGTGTATTAATTTGATGTGCTTTAAAAATTGAGATTTTGAGTTGAAACTAAATCAGTTGCCTGAAATGTTTAAGCTCTGAGGAGCTTGTATTTTTTTTTTGTTTTATATGTAATTTAGAACCGAATATAAACATATTCTAAATTTTGTAGTTATCTTAAAGGGTATCCCTCAGATCAGTTTCGGGGCATTGTTCAAACTCCCTTAACTGTGCATTGCTCGTTGTTATACTTGTGTTTTTAGAGCTGTTAGTTTTCAGCTATTCTGATTGGTTTATCCTTGCATGTTCACTGTCCTGGTTGCAGCATGAAGCGTGCCAGTTCTCTGAATGTTCTTAACATGGGTGGCAAGGCTACTGAAGATCATTTTCAAGTAAGAAGCCCTACAATACTCTTACAAAAATAGATATCATTAGTAGGGATAAAAAGAGTATGATAAATAATAAAACAACAAACTCCTGGTGATTGGTAAGATCCTACTTCAGTAAGGTGTTTAAAGCGTATGCTTAAGGCATCGTTCCGTAACACTTTTGTGAATTATGCTTAATTTTAAGCAAGTGCTTACGTCCAACCGGTAAAGAGCATGGGCTTTTATGGTACCAAGCAGTCTCTGGCTTTGGACCTTCTAACTATTACAGTGGATATGAAACTTCTGGATGCTTACGTTCTTGTAATTAAAAAAAGAACTTTTAAAGCTCAGTTACTAAGGATTTATTACATCAGCCCCTTTATTGCTAGGGGCCCAGTCATCTGAATTGCTGTGCATTTTCAGATTCCCTTAAATGCGACTTCAGTTGTTTCTGAGGTTGTACAGGAGCAGTCTCTAAAAGGTTTTCTGATCTATGTTATGCTTCTGCTAATATAAAACCTTATTTTGCTTAACTGTATATGGTGTGCCCAATTGCTACTTCCCATTTCGTGTTTTTACCTAATTAAGTCACTGTTTCTTATATTGTCAAATAAGCTAGCGATGTTCTGCGTTCTAAACACTGTTGTGCATTTTACTAACACAGTAACTGCAACTAATTTTAGGAAGATAAAATTGCTTCTGTACTAACGAAACTGTATGTGAGGATCTTCATCACTCTTTGTCCTACAGTAGCAAGAAAGCCCAAACTGTATGGCTCTCATTTTACTGTTGAGTGGCATAAAGGTGTCTTAACTATGTTATCTCTAATGAACGTACTGCAGAGTTTTCTGTGGTGTGAAATGTGTGCGAAACTTTGCTTAGGGTGAACTTCAGCCAAAAAGAAAATTGAGGGTAAAGCATAATTCTTTGCAGCAACAGTGCCAGGGTTTCAAAATGTCATGCCCTAGGTGCCCCTAAACTGGATCCCTAGTATATAATTGATGTGACTTCCAGAAGAGTAATTTATTGTTTGTATGTACACTGCGATATTAAAATTAGTTCTCACTTCTTGTGAACTTTTTTAGTTCACCCACTATAGACACTCATGGCAATTCCCATAGATGGGCTCTTGCATTTCTGGTAAGACTTGGGTCAGGATTGTAAAGGGTGTGTGTATACATATCAATAGATCTTTTCAGTTTTGCTAGTTGAAAGTTGGGGAAAAAGATGTTTATTAGAATACCGAAGAGTGTCCCCCTACCCAATGTAAACAAGGCCAGTTCTCCGTAGTTCCTTATATTTGTTTGTTCCTGTTTATTAAAACGAGTAATTTTGTTTACTTGCTTGAACTCTCTGGACATCTGCTTAATTTGTTTGTTTGTTTGTTTTCCCCTTCACACAGGAACGAAATAATTGTCTGACAGACTCGAGAGCTCTGAGTGTCAGTCAGACTGATTTGGCGCATTGAGATTCTTGGACAGAAGCTAGCTAATATTCCTTGGTGAATAAAGAAGCACTGAGACCTTCAAAGCTTTGGTTCCTCATCATCACGTATAGGAACACCTAGTTTGTAGATTTTGTTGGTTTTTTTCCAATGGACTGCTGTTTTTACTTTTCTAAATAGGAACGATTTTAAACACAGCATTAGTGGGTATTTTCTTCTAAAGGAAAACTATATAGATATATACTGCTCATTGCACTGCTCCCATTCATGCTACTTACGTTGATTTCTTGAATAGATCTGAATATTACAGCAGCCAAAAAAATGTAAAAATACAAACATATTTAAAGCATACCAAAATGCAAAGACGTTTGAAAATGCAGGCAAAATTAAATGTGTAGCAGTAAATATATACAGTGCTGGAATGAGAAAAGGATAAATTTATGTGCATTACTGTATAAATTCAGATTGAGCATACTGTATTGGTGGGGCTTTCCTTTGCACCACGGATTATTGTAATGTTAGAAACCTTAGCAGGCAAAACAGCACTTAGACACGGCTTACTTAACCACTAGATTGAGCTACTAAATTTTACAGAAGAGATGTTTGGGGTTACATTACATATAGATAGCATGAATAGCAATACCTGTGACCATAACTTTGATACTTGTTGATATAAGTCTTGGGGCACAATAATCGATGGAGATAGGATGGTTCATGTTGATCAGGAGAAATGGAAGATGTTTTGACCTTTACCTTGTATGGTTGACAAATACTGAAGTTTTGGACTGCAGCTGTCCCAGAGCAGCTGCTGTTGCTCTTAGGGAAGCATCAAGCCTCAGGTTGACTTTCTTGCTTGTCCACTGGAATTCACAATCCCATTCTCTGTTTGCTGAAAGTGCTCCAACATTTCCTTATGCCGATCCCAAATCCTGCCTTTCTCCGTGGTAGCTGATGACAGCAGAAGCAGGCAACTGCATGCTAGGCTGTTACACTGTGGAGTAGCTGCTGTGCAAAGGACCACTCAAACCTGAAGGGCCTCGGTGGAAGCACTAGACGGCCACAAGTGGCAAGCAACTCGTTTGACCACGCATCCATGTTAAATCTACTTACGGTTAATATATATGCTGTCTGTATAGAGGACTGCTGCTGGAACAAAGTATGTGTGTTTTAAGTATTTTATAGACACTAGTATTTCCTTTTGCTTTTCTGTAAAGCTTGTAATTTTGTTCATCTTTTGTAAAAATTCTTACTCATGTGAAGTTGGATGAGAAAGTAAAAAAAACAACCAGCGTGTGCACAAATGTATTTGTGGTCATAGTTGTGAGTTGGAAAATGCCGAATGAAATTAACTTTGGGAAAAGCTGGAATATTCATTCGAAGTTAGCACCAACTGAAGGAGGTAAAACATAGGGACATAAGCAAGTTTTAGTATCTGAACAGGCTGTGAAGAGTCATTAGAATTAGTACTTCGTAGAAGTATTTGACTGGCTTTGCATCTGGTTTTAAGTTGTGTTACAATACCTGATGCAGAAAGTTGTATGTGTAATGCACTTGACTATGTTTACCAGGAGGTACCTTATTAGCATCTCTTTAAAGAAAGCTGCGTATGGTATACCTGCTATAAGGACAGTTTAGAAACGGTGGGATATGATGCTGCTAATATGTAGAAGTTTTAGCACAGAGTAGTGCAATTCATTAATGAACTCGAGCAAGAACAAGTTGTTGCTCAGTTATCTTAACAATATATACTCATATAATGTAGACTCTTGAGTTTTAATCTTTTTATTAAGAGCTTTTTATATAAAAATATTCATAATATATATACTACTTTTTTCCCCTAAAGCAAAACATGTTATATGCATCCATTGGTGAATTGGGTTCTCTGCACAAAGCCAGGCTGAGCTAGCTTTGCACAAAGACCTGTACGTCGGGTTGCCAAGCTGGGTGGGTGCCCGTGTCCGGCCGACAGGCAGGCCAGGGAGACGGCAGGAGAGCCCTGCCGCAGCCGTCGCTTCGCGGGGCGGCCTGCGCTGGTGCCGTCTGTCCCTCTGGCAGTACCCGTGAGAAACCCTCGCTGCAAACACCTCTCACAGTCAACCTATTTCACACCAGCACGATGCTACAGCTATAGGAGGGGGCCTTGTAACACGGTTCTGTAGAGTTCAATGTTTCACTTGGAGACCATTGCAAAAGTCTGACTTCCAAAAAAACCCACAAAACTATTTGGACACAGAACTGATTTTGGTAATAAGGAATTACTTAAAAGAAATTGAAGAACGTGTTTTCTATATTCATCTTTCAACTTTGAAGGAAAATTATTTTTGCAGCCTCTCAAAAAAAAAAACAAACTTGTGTAAATAGCAATAAAATATTTAACCACGCCAAATTACAATGTACATGAAGTTTTAAAATGCAAGACCGTGGTATGTTGATGGTGATAGTGAGGGAACTTTCTCATTTAGGATCGTACTGTTGGTGGTATTAGTAGTACTGTGCTTTTAAATGTTTTAAATCTTTATATAGTATTTTAAAATGTGTTGGAAGATTAAATTGTTGAGCTACTGCTTATTAAACAATTCTTACATTTAAAAGGTTAATTTTTTTTTTCCAGAGAAGAAACGAATTTCAGCACTCCTCTAATCCATAAATCCATAAATGATAGCCAGGTTCTTGCAGTTATGAGCCAGTGAGCTGTTCGCAGTTTGAAGAAAAACTTGTAAAAACTTTACAATTTTAAGGTCAACCTTCCTTGTGTTTGCATCATGGATTCATTACTGTCAGGACATGGTGTGTATACACCTAAATTTCAGGTGGGCTTCTCAGTCGGCTTTTATGTAAGATTTTCTTTCTGAATTTCCTCTGTTTCAGTTGTAGCTAACAGTCTGCCTAAAGTATAAAACCAAAATACCCAATTGTGTAATTCTTGGATATCTTCAGTACTGAACTAAATCAACAGCTCTGATGAAACAGGAAACTAGAAAAGACCTTCAAAATTGCCAGACATCTTATAAGTAAAGCTGGTAGAAACCTTGGTAGTGCTATTTTGGTTTCAATCTAGCACGTTTGTCCTTGCCCAGAACCGTAAGGGTGAACTTCATTATAAACCTCCGAGAGGCCGGTTCCTCTAGGTTCTCCTGCAGAGAGTGGTTAGATGAGCAAGGGTCGCATGTAGGATGGATCAGAGACTGAGCTGGTACTGATGGAAAGGTGCCTGTTGACCTTCTCTCTCTCTGGTTGTGCACTAGTCTTTAGGAACATTGGCAATATTTGTTCTTGAGTTTAGATCTTATTAAATGTTATTGTAAAATGTAACTGTTTCATGATTTGCTCCTTTTAGAGGAATAACTGAACTATTGCTGTGATGTTTGTGCTTGCAGTACTGCAGTGATCGAACATAACACTTAAACAATGGAAGAACAATTGGACACGTTATCTAGAGTTTGTACCTTTTCTTAAAACAAACAACACCCCCCAAGCCCTCCTGAATGGTAGTAAATTAAAATGTTTTTAAGCTTGAGAAGTATTTGTGCTTAGATCGTACCCTTTGAATCCAGTAATTTTGAAAATGGTGTGGTTCTGTTGTAAATATATAGTAAAAGGGGCGTGCAGTGCTTCGTTGAAAGTGTGTTTACAATACTTGATGAGTTCAAGTTACTTTAGTTTTTGTTATGCAGGTCATATATTTTGTCTGAAAGCTGCTAAGAGAATTACATTTTTGGTAATGTTAGCCTGTACTGAGAGAATAAATGTTAAAAGATGTGATGCTATGAAGTTTACAGTTTCATTGTAGCAACTTTACATTGTCACAGACTTACAGAAGTATTGGTATAAACATTGGCTTTTTGGTTTTTTTAAAGTGTTTAGAATTGAGGGGAATCTTGAACATCTACATTTGATTATTCCCCCCCTTCCAACCATTCACAGTAGTCTCAGTACACTGAATAGTCAAGGTCAATAGTTTTTTTTTTAAAAAAAAAAAGCCTGAAACAATAAAGCAAGAAGCAAAGCACGGTGCCACCATCTGATGAGGTCGGACAACCTGAGTTGTTGGGAGAATGCTTATGCTCATAGTGAATTTGCAAAACTTCTCTCTAGTTATGGCTGCTTTTAAATCAGAATATTTAGAGAACCATAGTTGGAAGTTCATTTAACGCTCCAGCTACATCAGAAAGCTCAAAGCTGCTCTAATGGTTGTGCTGGCACACACAATTGAGAGAGAGACTGAAACTTGTATACAGCATGGAACAGGCATAGTGAAGTACTTTTTAAAGCCAGATCAATCCTTAGGCTCCCTATATTTATACTCAAGTCACAATTCAAGCATGGAAAGTTACTGAGTCTTTAGTTTTAAATTATGTAGAAGCATTATACAGTAGTGGTGGTAGTTACTGTATAATTAAGCCAGATGAGTTCTATGCAATCAGGAATGGTATTTTCTGTTTTCTAGGACCTGGTTTAAAAAACAAAACCAAACCCCAACAACAGCAAAACCAGAAAACCATTTGTAATGTCAATGTATCCTTCATGAGGAGAACTTTCCCCTGCCCTGCCCGATATGTGAATTTCATGTTTGATTTTTAAAAAAATAATAAACCTTCCAAGATTGGCTTTCAGATGCTGCATTTTGATCTCCATGTGTAGTTACTGTTTGTCACAGCTATGGACAAAATCCCATTCAGAGTTCACCTGTTTGTCTTGCCCCATAAAACTTTGTTGAAAAAAAACTTCCACAAATGTTATTTGTAACAAATAGTAGTAATTCACTGTGATTTCATCAAGAAACTTGTAATGAGATTGTTTAGTGTGTTTTACTACATTGGTTTTGTTAATAGGTCAGTTGTGTAAATTCTTTATCTTTACCAGGCACAAATGAATTTGGTTCTACTTTTCCAAAGCAATGTTTCCAGAACTCTATATGATCTTTCTGCTAAAAAAGGCCTCTTTAAATACATCACAGATCTGTAGATTAATTTGAAACTGTTTAAAAGTTTCTCAAGTGTCATTTAACATTTCTTTTCAAAGTGTAGAAAAATATTTAAATGTAGTCTTACAGGATAAAGATGATATACTTAATACATTCTAGAATGTAAATCTTCTCTGTAAAAATTACTTCAATTTTTTTTTCCTGTATAGAAAAAAATCTCAGTTGTGACATCCAAAGATGAATAAAGCTGTATAAAGGGAAGGTTCTTAAATTGCATTTATTAAAACTTAAGCATGTTTCAAGACTTTTGACACAAGGCTTCGAAGCAGGCAGATGCTTTGCTCAGTCTTCATGAGGGTTTGCACCCCCAAAGCTGTACTAATGCCAGATGAGCAACATTCTAGGTTTCTGACTGTAGATGTAAGTAACTGAAGAAAGGGTAGATCCTGCCGATGAACATTCAGCTGCTGTGAGCGACTGACTGTTGCATTTTGGAGGTTCAGGGTTTGTGTGTGATGGTGAGCTAGGAAACATACTGGAACGTACTCTGACTCGGATTTAAGCCTCCAGCTGGAGAGCTGAAGTAAGAACCAACATGGGCAATGACAGGAAGACTTGCTCAGGTAAGATGTTACTTAAATGTGTTGGTAGAAGTGTTTTTCATCAAGTAAACTGGGACTTTGGTTACAGACCCACTTGTGACTCTTCAACACCTATGTCTCATTCCTGCAAGCAGTCATGTTGTAAAAAGCTATCACAATACTACAAAACTGAGCCTTAAGACATGTATCAGACTGTTGTGAGCATGGTTCACAGTGAGGTAAGCTCCTGGGACTGGAGCCTGGGCTTTGACGAGTACTCTCTTTTGTACATGAGTGACAGGGTTGACTGACTTCCATTAATCAGCTACAGCTGGCTGTGTCCTTTTTTTTTTTAAAATCAAATTAGTAGAACAGGAATAGGATGAGCAATACATTGGCTAAAATAAGTTCCTGTCCTAGATAAACAGGCCAGGAATGGAAGAGAATAATATGAGTGTTACCTATGCTGCATTAGTTTTATCTTCATTAAAATTGTTAGAAAGGAGGCATGGAACATAAGCATTTGAAGAACCTCTGAGCTATAGCACTCTCACTTTTTCCTTAGATTGAGTACACAAAGACTTCTAAGTTTCATGGTTGGATTTTATTAAAAAATACCAGAGAGCATGGTTATTTTCAAATACAGAGAATTAAGACATTTTAATAAAAGAGATTTAGAGACAATTTGTTACGCTATTTGCACAAGGTCCTCTTTGATGACTGGAGGGATCTCAGAAGGCACTGAAAGCAACTCATCCTCCTTTTTGCTTGCTTGGAGTTCCCTTCCTTCAGCTTCAAGGTGTGACTGTACCTGTTCTCCTCAAGAACTTCCCTGAGGCAGTCACACAGTCCCTGTCTTCTGGGTCTCTTTTCCTTGCATCATACTCAGTTGTCCTCAGAGAAGTCTTCTGCCAGAGTTCCAGCTGAACCAGTGTACAGCTAGACAAAACTTTTCCTTTCTGCTACCCAGCTGCATGCTTCCACAAGAGAAGGTGGCTGCTATACCCTTAAAGAATATTACGGGGGGACAGGAAAAGCAGAGAAGGTGGAAATCTGAAAGCTTAACAAATAGGGGATACAAGTGAGCATCATATACTGATATGAGCAGGCACTGGTGTTACATAGACCTTATTTGGCCTAAGGCCTTTGGAAAATGTGCATAAGTAACTATGTAGCTTGCTTTCACATTGAATGCAGCAAAAAAAAAAGGACTAGAAAAAGCAGATGTCACAGCAGTAGTCTGAGGACAACAAAAAAGGATGTGCTAAATGGTGCAAAGATGGAAAGAAAAACATGTAAAGTTTTAACAACAACAACTTGAGAAGAGTAATGACTCCATGGATGGATGAAAACAGCTAAAGGTGCCCTTCAGAAGCACAATTTAGCTAAGAGCCCAGCAGTACGGACAGTAGAGGTAGCGATCCGGAACCCGATCAAGAATGCTATCCAGATCCAACAAAAGAGCGCAGTGCAGAGTATCAGGAAGAAAACAAACAGGGTCCTTGCTCTGAAACTACCTGGTTACACAGCTTCAGAGATGGGCAAACTGAACAAGGAGATGGGGGTGGTTTGTTATTTTTTAAATGGAAGAGGCTAAAGAGGATTTTGCTATGAGGGGAAAGAACCAGAAAGCAGAAAAAGAGTAGAGAAGAACCATTTCCAAAAAAATTTGCAGAAGTTTTATGAAGCTAGATATGCCCATCTAGTACAAAAGCAGTACAATTTTAATTCTTAGAGTAAGATGTTAAAATCAAGGTTTTTTTTAATCCTAATACTAATAACGAGTGGTTTTAAAATAGGATAGCTGCTTTATGACAAAGCTGCTTTCTGTTATTTCTGAGGCCCTGTAGATAGAAGAACGGCTATATGTAATGGCAGCACAAGGACTAGAAACACCATTGGCAATATTAACTGGTTGAATTTGAGTCCCTTTTGGTCTGGAAGCAGAGAAGGTATACACTTGCAGTAAATGCTGTTTCTAAATTAGCATGCTATTAAAATAAAAAATCAGGTCTCCCCTAACACGGGGATTGCCACATCACACTTCATTGTGCAACCGCCACCTGCCCACAGCTTTACTCTCCTTCAGAAAACTTCTCTCACACAGAAAAGCTGATGAACATATATCCAAGTAGAAAAAAGATCTTTCACAATGTAGACAAGGCTTAATGTATTGTCTTATCACCGTTTATGGATTTCAGCATCTATTTCTCTCACCTAGGAAGAATTTCATTTCACTAGAAATTCTTCCTGAAGCAAAGTAGTTTTGATGATACCCTTTTGGAGCAGGATGCTTTACTGTGCAAAGGATTTACTTTATTCCTTTTACACCTTCCAATTTTACTGTATAATAGCACGAGGATGGAGGGAGATGAGGCGCAAAAACTACTCTTAAAGTCCTCACGCTTCCCGTGTGGTGTGACGCAACTCCAGATGATTGTTCAGGTGGTGATATTCGGCTGACCATCAGTCTCATTAGCAGTTGATTTGCCCAGGTTATTCCAAGTGCTGGAGAGACTCTGCTATCCACTACACTATAAAGAAAGCATTACAGATTTTTGCGTGTATGAATTTAATATGAAATATCTTCACTTCTGTTGTAGCAAAATTACACTGGAAGAAATGATCTACTGTTTCTATATATACTGTTGTTTGCTATATTTAAAACTATAGGGCTTCGAAGACAGAGATTACATGGTATACTCATAAAATTATACGCTAGGTTCTCTCTCTATAGCAAGATAACAACTGGAAGAGAAGTGCTTCTATACAGAATAATTCAGTCGTTCTTCCAACTACAGCCATGGTGAATACCTGCCTCTGACTTGACAGGTGCCCTCTTGTGACAGGAAAATAGCAACAGAAAAATGGTTTAACTTCAAGTATTTGAACTGTGTAACTGTTGGCCCTGGATTCCATTTGATGGTATATTTAGAAAAGTTGGGTAGATATAACACCACGTATGTATTACTTTCAACCCAAAGTTTAAAACAATTTTTTTTCCTGGAAAAAGTACCACCTCTCCAGTAAAAGAATTACAAGATAACCAGGGAAAAAAACCCTGAACCTTATCCTTGTTCTGTGTCAGAATGTGTCTGAATTCTTGTTCTGTGTCTGAATTCGAGGACATAACTAACTCCTCGCAAAAAAACCCCACATCTATGTAGCAGCTAGCTTATCTAGTACATCAAGATTATAGTTAGGATTCAAACAACAAATATGTACGTTTGAATTCTGTTAATGACTTGGTTTCAAAATATACTCTTTTTTTTTCTTAGGCAGCTAACAAAAACAACCCATAAGGTTTGGTTGCTATATTTTTTTAAGCAGACAGAAAATGCACTCACAGTTGTATCAGAGACAAGAAGAGATGCAAAGATACGGTTGCATAAGCAAGTACACCAGAGGATTTTTCCCCCTAACTTGCTGATTAGGGATTACCACATACGTGTATATGACAGTTTCTTCTACTTTACAGCACATTAGTTATTGCTGATCTCCAGCAAATACAGCATTGCTGGGTAAATGCACTACTGCTCTTAATACGCTCTGGTAGTTTATATTGGAGTTTTAAAAAATACAGTGGTTAAATGCTGCTGTGGATGACATATTGTTACATTTCTGTTGGGGATGACTTACCTCCAACTGCACTGAGCAGCTTCTGACTCGCTCACTGCATCGGTCACCTACAGCAGAAAAAAAACATCTGAAGTTGACCTGTAGACTGGATACATCTCAACTTGTCTTACTATTAAATCAGATCTTCTTTTGCCTGCTAGATGGGCCCTCAAAACCCCCAGGAAAAAGGCAGACACCCCCAGAAGCTAGCCAAGGAACTTGACTCTCTTGGTTGGCTTCATAGCGTAAATGCTGAAACACACAAACCTTTGCTTAACAAAGAGCAAAATCCAAGCCATTCTTCCTGAGGAGAACAAATTGTCTCTACTAATATCAAAATTCAGAAAGCAGTTACAGGAAATCTGAGTTTTCCTTAAAAGCTAGCTGACCCTATGAAAGATTACGTAAGAAAAAGTTGGTTAAAAAATGAGGAGTAACTCAAGGCTGAAATTTAAATCCTACTGAATCTTAATGGAAATCTTAATGAAAATAAAAACACTATGCATGCCTGAAAGCTGTTCAAATTACTGCTGCGTATGAACTCCAATATGCTCCCTTCCAGTTATGGTAGTAAATGTAAGGTTTTACACACTGCCCATTCTGTAGTTCCAGAACTCCTCCTCAGGAACAGAAACAAATCAAGCAAGTAACAGTTGACTTGCTGTTTCTAGAACCTCTTTTTTTCCAATATAAAATTCTTCTTGTTTGTGATTTCTCAAGTTCAACTTTTCTCCCTACCCCTTTTCTTCTGCTGTGAGAAGGAAACCTCAGGGCTGAGTACTTACTCATTTGATGGAAGGAAGGACCTTCCAGAAAGGAAGTTTCCCAACAGTGGCCTGCCTGCACATTTACTTACCCCTTTCTGAGGCCACATTCCAAGCGTGAATGCTTCATCTCCAGCATTCATATGCTCCTTCGATTTGTGATTAGACTAAGAGCAGTGGCATGCCGCTTCTACAGGACAGTAGTAGTGTCTTGTCTAGTTTTCTCAAGAGAATATTCTTTTTGACTAGTATCATTATGGCCTTTTTTTGGTTCATCTCGAGTCAGCTTGGATGCATTCTAATGCTTTAGTAATCTCAGCAGTTACACAAAAATGCTGAGCTTCACAAAAATGCAGCAAAGACCCTGGTGTTTCACTGTCTCCTGTGTATGTGGAATGCAACTGTGCATGCGGAGTTCCCAGAGCAATCCTGCTGGTGATGGCATTTGAAGCTAGTGTTAAGAAAGAACTCTGTTATTTCAGTTTGATGCTTTGTGCAGTTGCTATACTTACCTATTTTCATTAGCTTTAATGGACAACCTTGGAGAACATTAACAGTCTATAAAAGATTAAATGATATTCCTAAACTTTGAGAAGTTAAAATTTACTAGTTTAAAGTACACCAGTTTAAGGAAACTTCAGTTTCCGTCAGTCATTAATACTCAGTTGACAATGTTAAATACAACATCAAGAAATCTGCCTACACAGATTTCCTCCCTGCCCCAGCCATTTATTAAATGGTCCTTATAAAATGAGAAGCAATTTTGATCTCATACCTGATTAATACACATTATTGGAGTCCTGAACCTAGTGCTTAAACTGTGAAGCTGTGCTCCAAACGTCTGCAAATACCGAGCCTTCGTAACAGAATCTGAAACTCCAAATTCACATCGAAACAAAGCAGCAATAGAGTCTATGACCACCAACCGCACCATGCCTCTTGTGAGCAGCAGGGAAATCCTTTTAGTAATGCAGTTGTGAAAGGTATCCTACCACAAAATACAAACAGCCAGCATTAAAACAGCTCAAATAACTTTATTTGTAAAATCAAGATAGTAACTACAGATATCATCATTGAAACACAAGCTGATGGAGTTTCTAATCATAAAGTGAGTCTGTGGACCTTTAAGTCTTACTAGTAACCATTTTTCGCAAATGTCTTGTGGTTTTACCTTAAGAAAAAAAACAAAGAGACCAAACTGCAACGTACAGTTAGCTGCAGCTCTGACTTAAATCAATTATGTACTGACATTTCAAAATCTCAAGAATGCAATACTATAATCCTGAACCATTCCTATTTTGCAGGACTGGTGCTCACTGAAACACTGAGGACTCGAGACTAGCATTAGATATTCACAACAGAAGTGAGAGACTATGCTGCTCTTCCACTAATGACATATAACAGTACAATACATAGTTGCTACATCAAATCCATATTGATGAAGAGTCTTACAAACATGAGTAGCTGCAACTTATATCCTCCCTATTAAAAGTTTTACTAACTGAATATTTTGAAGTCACCAAACATTTCAATTGCAGGAAGTTTAACTAACAAATATTTTCTAGGGTGCAACTTCTATCACATAAGAATAATCATATTAGTCAGATGAAAGGTCCTTGTAGCCCAGTACCTTCTCTTTAACAGTGTGGTCTATAGCAGCTGAGTAGAAAGGAGAACAAGCTCACAGTGATAATCACAGCTTCTGGCCATCAGAAATTTCAGTGTTGGCAAAAAAGGCAATAATGCGAGAGTCACAGTTGTTCTGATTTGTGCCACTCTTTACATCTGAATAGAGGTTCACAGCTAAGAGCGTATATGCATCGAAAATTACATATAATATCCTCCAGCACTCCACAGCTTTAAAAACTAAATTGTAATTCTCAAGTCTGAATTACAGTAAGATCTATTCTACTAAATGAGCTGCTTTTTACAAAATAAATAATATTATAATATCAAAGGTGTTTTGGTTTTTTTTTTAAGCTGAGGAGAAAAAATTACTCCGAAGAATATATGTCTGCTTTCCATTCTGGAAAATGGATTTTTTTTTGTTTCAGTTACTGGTATATCTACAGGAAACTATGTTGCACTTCAAACACTTCAGTGTTCGTGTGTGGTCCTTGTGTTCGTACAAGACTAATTCTTTTCAAGTGAATACACGAACAACTGGATTCTTCAGAATGAAGCATGTAAAAAAATTATGACGTGAAAGAAAATACAGAACGTAATTGTGATTTGGGTTTCTACTTCAGTTGCTATAATCTGCCTATCTCTATATAGCAATGCATTCTACCTATATGGATACACACAAAGTTAATCTATACATAGCAATATATGAATTCTAATAATCAATTGTGCAGTTGCTGGACTTACCAGTGAGTGTAGTGTTTTACTTTTAAGGGTATTTTAGAGAGCTGTACATACTATTATAGGGTGATTCTCTCCTTTTTACAAGAACATACTCTAGCTTCCAGAAACTACAGTTAGAACTTTAATTAATATTTCCAATGAAAGGGACATGGAAAAGGTAGCTTAGCTGCTGCCTGGACCACACAGTGAGTAAGTGGCAAGCATACTAATGTACAAGATCTTCTTACACTTGCAAATTACGATTAAAAAACCCCAACAATTGGAATAATTTAACTGGTGCTACTTTCAAGCCTTAGAGAAAACAGAACTTCTGACGTTCTATCAACAAAAAGCATATTCATGACTACTTAAGAAAACACACAAAAATGTGGGTTTACAAGGCACGAATACAGTACTGAAGATTGTATCTTTTTCCCTCCAGTTCTACTATGACGTCTTACAGGCAGAGGGGCAAGACAGCCGCACTGCTGTGGTTATACTGGGCCATTACCCATTCCAGGCATCATTTTTTGTATCCTTTCCTCCCATCTGCTTAAATTGCAGTTGAACAACTCTGGTGTTATATTGCAAGTTAGTCAGGACACACACCACCTTTTGCATATATATATTTATATCCTGTCTCCAAATTCAATGAAGATCTCCCTAGGAGCTGCAGTAAGACTAGTAGCAATGTCTATTACATTTTAATAAACTTAATGACTTACAAAAATCCACTACATGTTTAATTCTAAAAAATATTAATATTTATCTTGTAATATCTTTCGTAATAAAACACTGTAATAGACAGTTCTCTAACAGCAAATTGCAGAGATTAAGAAGTATTCATTACAGATCTTAGTTCACTTTTAGCCTTTTGAAAGGTCTCCTATATCAAAAAAACCCTGTGGTTATTGGATTATAGTGTTAAAATTATGCATTCTTAATTTGTGTTACTACTTACTAGGTCTGCTGCATGCTCAACAAAAATACTGTTTCCAAATTTGATCTTCTGTATGATTTCAGCTGGAACATCTGCACGCAGCTTGTGTTGTTGATCTATGAGTTGTTGCAAACGTTTACTTGGGAATACATCTTCTGTACAAATGTAGACAGCTCCTATAATCAAGGAAACCACCTCTATTATTACAACGGGGCAGTTTTCTTAACAGCACAAAAATAAAATAATACATTTTACACTCAAAAGCTAGACATAGGTACCTGGAAATACATGTTACTTTTTTTTGCAGCCATATCGAACCAATGATGAACCACAAAAAACCCACTCCTATCACTTTCCCATAGTTGCCAGGTCCTGTTTTTGGTCCCTGCTCACAGAACTGGATTTTTGCACTCTCCACTAGGTGACACTCATTTTGCACAGCTGCGGAGCACCTGACCACCTAACTTGGGTGATTATGAGTATCATAATTTATCCAACCCACAAATAGAGCGATACTGCATAGTTTTGGTCAGAAATCCAAAACACAGCACTACACTATGAAGAAAATTAACTATCCCAGCCAAAACCAGTACAACTAGTATTTTGATTAATTTCACTCGCTGTTTTCAAGTTTCTTGTTTGTAAATTTACATATGGAGGGGTACTTATTGCCACAATTTGTTAGCCAGTTTAAAGAGGATCACTCATGCAATCTCAGTCCAATTAACTCTTCCTGAAAACAGTAGATTAGATAGAAAGCATTATACTTCAATCACGTTATAGATTTTTACTGTGGTTTCTGGTTAACAAGTATGCATTATTGCAGAGAAAGTTAACCATACACATCAAAGATGTTGGGAAAAGAAAACAGAAATACATGCAATATTTTCTTTATAAAAAATTGTTACTGCTATTGCAGAACTAGACAGAATTGTCAGCTAATACTTATAGGGTTACATCTAAGGACTAAGTCCACTCACTAAAGCGGTTAAAGCTGCTAACAGAGCTTGGCAACACAAGACATCCTGAACATTTCCACCCCAATGGTCCATCCCTACGCTGGCTCTCCAGGGAGTGGAAAGTCCTATTTCCAGATGCAACTTCCAAATCCTCTATATATTCCACTCAAAAAAAAATATGAAACTATATCCAACAGCAGAAACTGAAATATATCAGGACTGGATCAAGTAAAAATTAATGGTTACTTTATCAATAACAATATTTTGCTGATGGATACCTGTGTAACACAGGATACTGAATTCTGAGAATCTTCTATAGAAGACAAAGATGAGCCTAAGCCTAATTTTCTTTAGGACTAAACTTGCATCTTTAGGACTAACTCTCCCCAACCCCACTGTAAATTCTTACATAAATCACCCTACTTCACACGTGAAGCATTTTTTAAAAAGTACATTATTTTACCAATACACAGTCTTATTTTTAAATACTCGGAAAGCTATCAGGTAAAGCAAAAAAAAATTTACCCATGCCCATTAATTAAAAAAATTGTCTTTGACAGGTGAGAATTAAAGACCTTCCTCAATTATGAACACATGGAAAAATACTTCATTGTCATCCACAGGAGGTACTGAAATGTTTCCACAATTTCTATTTCCATTCTATCTAATAACAGGTTCAAATTATATTTTGGCTCTTTTTACTTTCCTTGGCCCTGGCAACCAATAGCATTTATCACTAGAATATTCAGTCTCCATTCTTAATTCCCCAATTTCATTATACATATATATACACTTATG
Source organism: Calonectris borealis (assembly GCF_964195595.1). Taxonomy (NCBI): domain Eukaryota; kingdom Metazoa; phylum Chordata; class Aves; order Procellariiformes; family Procellariidae; genus Calonectris; species Calonectris borealis. The sequence goes on along the minus strand of NC_134316.1, from coordinate 11,895,253 downwards.
CCAGAGGGAACGGAGGGTTGTTAGCAGTTTACAACATTTGACAGTGAATAAGGACTACAATAAAGCATTAGTGATCAGAGTAATCATGATCTGATCACGATTCCTGAACTACAACATATAAAAAACTAAGAAGTTGAACAATGAATATTTTCTGTACTTTCCCCACTTTTTTTCTAGTATTTGAGTAGATGAAATTCTGGATTTTAAATGCTGTCTTTGGTAACTACAACGACTGAAGTCATATGCAATACCTGTAGACACAAATGAGCACATATAGAAATTTCCATCAGCAAAGAAGGAAAACAAAAAGAGAAAATGAGTCCAGTTACTTCAATCCGCTAAGTTTACCGTGACATCAGCAGCTTATTGAATACTATCTGAACTTGTACGAAGCTCAGGCAAGGGAAACACTGTAAACTATTAATTATATCACTTAACTGCTTAAGGCTTTTTAAATAGCTAATTATTAATCAGTTAATTAGGCGAACCTTAACTTTCTTGACTATTTCCCTAGGTTAATTTCTCCTAATTGGACTAATTTTCATATCACTCTCCAACTTGACAGTAACAGCTGAGCATCAAATAGACAGGTGAGTATCTTTACTAAAGGTAGTTCATGCATTCCTAATCAGATTTTCAGTGTCACAGTTTCTAAAAAGCCAGTAAGTCAAGAAAAATTTCTAATCACGAATTTGACATTATGTACATCTGGCACTAATACTTACTCAGATAAGCCAATCATGTCTTGCAAAATTTACACCATAAAACTGAAAATCATTATGGTGCAAATTCAAAACCAAGTAAACAAAGAAATAAAGAAAATTCACCATGATATGCACCTTCCTTAAGCCCATGTGATTTCTGAATTTCATACTAACAAAAGCTATGCTAACTTGTGTTAGCATAGTAACTTAACAGTTCCTGAAGTAAAACTTTCTGGCCTTCTCAACTACCATTCTTCTTCACAGCTGATTGCCCTTTTGCACAACATTGCCTAATTCTGAAAGACAGGGATTTCTTTACCATGAGTACTGGCTTACAGAGAAATCATCCACTTTCTAAAAAATCAGACCTGCTTTAAGCAGTGTGTCCCTTGTCCTCTCCTTGGTTTACTTACAAAGGATGGAATGTCCGTTACTTGGGACTTCACAGTTGTTGTTTTTTCAAATGCAGATTTGCATTTCTAGATAGATCGGTGCTCCGTTGATTAGATAATTGTATTTCAATCCAGAGTTATTACAACATTCAAGACATTTCAAAACAGAAAACCTGAGAAACTTGCTGAAAAAATACATTTTTTCCAAAATGAACTTATCTGGAGAAAAAGAAATGTAAAACTCTCCTAAAGATCTTCTTTGCAGATAATTTCAGTACAGTAATAAGAACAGTGATAGGAACAAACACAAGGCAACAGCAGAAGTGATCAAGCAATCTTACTGTATCACAAACATATATGCAATTGTGGCCCAGTTTCACATTTATACCTGATGAACAAGTAAATCGAGGCAAACAAGGTAATCCTACAGCTGTAATACCTGTAGGCAAAAAAAGAACAGCTGGAGAAGCAAAAATCTGATCCTCTCTGCTCCACTGGTCCAGCAACCTAGATTTAAAATTCCTGATCAACAGATACACACTACCCTCTTCGTAAAATCATGACAGTAATTTTCAAGTTCAAGTGAACACATTTATTCAGTTTAATTTTTTTAGTGAAACACTTGTAAAAAAAAAAAGATCAGGAAGATTAATTCCTTCTTAAGAACAGTTCCACTTTATAGACTATTTTCTGCCTCAGTTTAGTTTTGTAAATACCAGCATTCGGTCACCTGCCAATCTTCTACTCTGCTGTAACGCTTCTCTGACACCAGTTAAATCTACTACAGCAGATACCGTACTCCAGGTACGTAACTGGTCCATTTGTGATTTCTCCAAAATATACAGTGGGGCCACTTCATTTTTTTTTCTTTAAGTGCTGCTTATTTCACAAAACAATAACGTAATTTTCACCTTGAACTTTAAGAGAGCTAAGCCACATAAAATATATCAGATGAGCTTTGCCTTGGCTTAAAATTTGAGTTTCACAGTACAATGAGAGTGGCACTTTCTCCTACTGGACCTTCATCAAGCCTCTTCAGCTTTCGTTTGTGCTCTTCAGTTTGAGCCACAATGAAACGTTTGACTAACGAGAATACACACACGTGCATTAAAAATACAGGAGGTGCTTCATAGCAAAGTTACAAGGGCTAGAAGAGACTGACAAATAACTAAACTCAGTATTAAAGACCGATGCCTAATTATGAGGCAAAAGTACTTAATATTCACATATCTTTAAAGATAAATGAATTGTCATAACCTAAATAAAAAGAGGAGACTAGTACAACACAAACAGAAAAGCCTACAGTGTCGTGCTATTTACAGTTTATTAGGAAGCTGTCAACACTAACAGCAATCCAAGAGTCAGGGTAGTTATCACTTTTGAGAAAGAAGCTTCAAGACACTCTTAAGAAGTCAGTCATCCCCAGGGATCTTATAAGAATCTTTCCTCACAGGTCCACAAAAAACAAACAGAAACCAGCTACTTCATCAAATCCCAGTGCTTCACTGTTATTTAGGCTGATAAAATGCTATGCTGGTTGTTGATCAAAAAACATCCCAAAACCAAACAAACCAGAAGAAAAAACACCAAAAAACCCCACCCTCAAAGAAGGATGAATTTTGAGTCCTATGAACATAATCTATCATGCACCAAACCAGCTTGTTAACATGGATCAGTAGCAAGCATTTTTTTCTAATTCAGAATTCTAATATGGATATGAATTTGTCACATTATATTCATGTATCACTTATGAATATGGGCATATAAAATAAATTCAGCCAACATGTGATTGACCATAACTGATACTCTTAGAATGGCAGAAAGATAACCTTGAGGCAAAGGATGTCCTATTTTCTTTGTTTGCTGCCAACCTCCTAGCATTGAGAATCATAAACACAATTAGCACTAAGTCAAATGACGTAAATACACAATAAATCTATACTGTCTAAAGAAATTTATTTCAACATCACCACCTAAGAGAAGGGAAGTTTCTAGCACTAAAAAAAAAAGACAACCAACCCACCATAATTTTAAATCATTAGCAAAGTTTTAGCACTGAGATTAATCTTCTATTGGTAGTGCTAGACTTCTGTGATAGTTACTAAGCATTGTTATTCTCCTCAAGTTTCCTAAAGAATAAAAGTCCTCATACTTAATATAAGCTTTTAATTCCTGTATTTCTCATAAGAGACTCAACACAACCCTTATCTATAGACTGCAGAGAAATCAAGTTTTATTTTCTAAGTGTTATGCAAACAATATCTGCTGCTATGACTGTATGCAGTGTAACATATGGCAAGGTATAACACTGAGAGTAAAGAACTGCAAGAATTAGGATTCCACCATTCCCTTAGCTCTCCAACTCTTGCAGCAGGGTATTTCCACCTTCTATACCTCCAAGATCCTCAAAAGTTCTGTTCTCTCAGCTCTTCCAAATGCACTGGTTCTCTCACAGGAGCATTGATATGATGGCCATTCTATCCTATCTTCCATGGAACACTCGGGGGGGGGTAGATGGGGAACACTGACATGACAAAGCAATCGTAATAGCACCAAGTGCTAGGTGCAGAAGAAACAAGAACCATCTTCAAACACAAATAATGAAAAGACTTGCCATTTTGTAGCTCTACAAGGAAGACTGGAACAAAAAACAAGAGCGCCATTAGGACGTTTGGCACCTTCTTCTGTACTCCATTCTGGTTTGTTTCTTTATTTCAACATAAATAGAGAGAAACGCTGGGGCGTGAATAAAAATGTATTTGCATTCAAACTATTTGCAGCACTTAGCAGCAACACACAAAGGAATCAAACAAAACATATTTGCTTCTGCTCTGATTAATGACGTAACTTAAAGTAAAGTAAGTGACAGGCTAATTACTGCCCTTTAAGCAAGATCTTCATTTGGACATTCCATGATTTTTCCACATGGTTGGATATAGTACAAGAAATAATTAAGTTTCTCCACAACAAACCACTAAAATGACAAAGTAAACCCAGTGCTGCATGGAAGGAAGAGCAAGATCACAGCCAAAACACACGTGAGGCAGACTACCAGGACACTGAATTCTCAGAAGTGACAGAAATTTCCTCCCTTTCTAAGACAGCATATTATACTCAAAAGAAAATACTAGAAGTTAGATTAATGTGACTGATGGTTAAAAAAAACTATACTTCAAAGAATAAACCTACATACTTTGGCAAAACCAGGAAAATCGCAGGTACAAAACAATGTTAACTTTCTTCAATTAGATTTCCATCAATTTTACTCTGTAAATCACTTTAATTATTGTTATCAAACTAAGTATTCTTTGAAATTTGAAAACCCCAACCAGGGAATATATACCATCTACCCAAGATGTTTGTGGAAAATTATCCAACAAGCTGTTTTGCTGTCATTGTTCCCTGAGGAGTCAATAAGTACTTATGAATGCAACGCTTTTCATATATTGTTTGTATGTGTGGTTAGTTTAACCCACATTGGCAGGCAAGTAAACAACAGCCAATAGTAATTTTGTATTAAATTATGTTGTGATGCAGGGCACGTGCACAGCATGCTTTTCTCTCCATAAAGATGCATTACTAACTAACTAGCTTACTGCTAATGTTATTGCAGAAGGGTAAGACGAGCACTGAATACATGCATCTACTTCAACACACTGATGATGTTCTTAAAGACAGTATATTCTCCCAAATGGCAAATGAATCAACATTTACATTTCAGTACTTACCACACTCTAATCCACCATATTTGTAAGGATACTGCACACAAAGGCACAGTTGTAAACTAATCTGAGTCTTCCCAGCAGAACTTTCCCCAGCAAGTTCTGTGATTCCCACTAAAGGAATGCCACCTTTTAACAAGTTATCTAGTACTGAACATCCCAGGCTTAGCTTCTGGTGTTGGGAGGTGAGATGGTCTTTATCTTGGTAAAGCTGAAGTGCTGCAGGGTTTTGGATTTTTTTAAGTGATTAAAAAGAAAAAAAAAAGGAGTTTCATTTAGTATCTTTCTATCACACAACGATACAAAATAGAGGCTGTATACCAGGTTTATATCTACAAGGGATGCTTTCTTTGTTGATGAGAAATTTTTCTAATTCAGCCCGGTCTTCCCCACCTCCCCTTCCCCACAGGGCCTATTAACTGAATGACTGTTCAAATTGTTGATAGTTTACACTGAGCCTTTCCTCCTCTCAAACTTTTTTTTCCTCCTCTAAGGAGTCTCCATGGAAAGCTACACTCTGGGAAAATATTGCCAGCAAGGTTCAAGCACAGCAATTATGGAAATAGAAAGCTATAGCAGACTATAAAACAGCATACCAGGCATCTGGCCAAAGCCTGAAGATATATGCAAATCACAACGAAATAAATTCCAAGTACAGAGCTGCCATGAGACATTTGTACAGGAGGAGCTATTAGGTCCTGCTTGGTTTGGACTGAGGTGTTTATATCAAATCAGTTTACATAGTTTATAATATATCATATAAGTTTTTCAACTAGTCCAAAAGGGAGAGGGAATCTTCTTTTCCCTCTAATCAAGTTTTCCAGACTGGAGAATCATTTTGTTCTGTTTCAGGCAGGCTCGATCCTGAAGAGTGACACCCGTCCACTTCCATCTACCTTCAAGGTCTCAGAGGAGCCGTCCTTAGGAAAGTTAAATAATTCACTACAGCATAACAAAAACACTTGTTTTTTCACTTTCAGAATCACATTACTGTGTCAATGAGGAGCCGAAACCTTATTTTCTCCCAGTGACAGTATTTTAAGATTTAAACAGAATGGTTTTTTTGTGTTGACTATATTACCTGTAAGCATACTATTTCTCCTCAGCGTGAGAGAGACTGTTTTCAGTAAGCACTGTATATCTGCACTGGATAGTTTCATCAATCTTTGCAAGTCTGCTCCAGAAAGATTTAAAATCTCTTTTATTGATTTTATGTCAGCTGAAATTAGAAGAAATTTTATAAATACTTTTGGCTGGGTTACAGTCTTATGCACAAAAGAAAAAGTTTTCCCACTTTCTAGTAATCATTTACTTGAAGTTTATCTACACTGCATTCTTGTAAGCAAGGCAGGCAACATTTACTTTCAACATATCAACACATGCTATAAAATTGTTTGGAAAATTATTATTGGCGCATAGGGAAAAGCCATCACTTCTGATTACTCAAAAAACTTGCTTATGAAATACTTAATTACAGTTCTAAAATGTTACTGTACATCTATATGCTTACACCCACAAACACACAATTATGTAGAGGAAGACGCTATGGTGACAAATCTATTAGCGAGACATTGGCAAATTAAGTTACCTTTCTTAAGGGCAGCAATTACTTTAGGGTTCAAGTCAAACTGGTCCCAGTCCATTTCCTGATACAGCACTGGAGTGAATTATCTGTTATTAAAGTGGCTTTTATGAGATATACAAGCAACAAAAAAAAAAGCATCATTCAACATGAAAAGTTTGAAGGAATATTCTTTTTTATTTTTCAACCATATATTAATCCGTTATTTTAGAAAAATAACAATGATTCAGCACATCGGCAGAAGCCGCCTCAGATGGCTGTTTACATATATGCTATTAAAGGGTTCAACTAATAATACTGCAGTTAAGAATTACTTGTAATTTTAATTGCTTGTAATTTTGCATAGTGCTTTTGCTCTGGACTGAGGCTTGCAAATACATTGGATAGTTATTTCTATCCTGCCACTCTTTACATGAGCTTTTCATTTTCAAACAGAAAAAGATCTCATGCACGTGCAATTTGGAATGATCCAGGACCATTCATACATTGAACAGCCAAATATATTTTGATTAGCTAAAAGCAAATTTAGTATTAAAACATTAAAAACAGTTTGTTTCTTATAACAACATTAAACACTCTTTTTAATACTTTGATCTAAAACACAATAGTTTAGCACTATAGCTGCCTAGAAGAGTACCGCGGGGTTTGTTACTATTATTCAGATCATCTTTATGAAGATTGCAGCAGATGCGCAAGAGTTATATAAGAATATAATGACTTAAGGAACAAGCCCTTTTTTAAGGGGGGAGGAGAGGTTGCCGTGGATCCTGACAACAGAACAAATGCAGGGGAAGAAACAGTTACTTTAAAGCAACACCTATTTAAAGCAACATTCTGACGAGAGCTAGAAGTCGAAACTTACTGAAATTAACCATGACTATGACGACCTTCGACTGGAAGGGCTCCAGACCATTTTGTACGCTCCACTCACACGAAGCCTCTCCATTGCAGCCACTGTTTGAGGCACTGGGAAGAGAGGGAAATTGCCAGGAGCGAATTACTGGAAAGCCAGGCGTGTCCCACCGACAAGGCATCCACAGAGGCCGCGCGGGTCTGCCACAGCCCACCCTGCCACAGAGGAACGTGAGCGGCAACACCCCTCCGCGGCCCCTTAGCCAGAGGGGAGCGCGGTGAGGGGCGGCTGAGGAGAGAGGAGAGCAGCCGGGCCCGCCCCGCCGCACCACCAGCCCCGCAGCACCCCGGCCTTGCCGGGAGCCGCCTCGCCACAGCCGGCGCCCTCACGGGGGCTTTCGGCGCGGCCAGGAGGGTGGCTGGCGGCAGAGGGACGGCGGCAGGGGGACACCCTCCCGCCCCAGGGACGAGGGCCCGGACGCAGAGCCGCCACGCCGCCCTCACCCCCGTTACGAACCCCCCGCCGGAGCCGCCACAAAAGACCACAGCCAATCGGCGAGCAGCTTGCCTGCGACGTCGCTAGTCGCAGGCCAATGAAAACTCCTCAAAGAGACCGCTCCGGCAGGACAGCCAATGGCAGGGCGCTGCTCAAGGAGCGGGCGGGTCACTTTTGCTCCAGTAACGATCTCTTCCGCGGGGCTGGACGGGGAGCGGCAGAGGAGAGGCGCATTCGCCACTGCCGGCGGTGGCACGAGAGGCTCGGTGGGCCCCTCAGGGCGGGCGCTGCCCCACCAGCCGCGGAGCCCCACAGAGCCGCTCCTCAAGGCCGCGGCCAGCTGAGCCCACCCCCTACGCGGCCCTGCTCGCTGATTGGCTATCACGCTTCCTCGAACGCGGAATACGGGGGCGTGACTGAGGCGCGCACGCCCTTCGTTTCCGGGTTGCGGGGCCGGCAATTCCCGTTGTGCATGCGCCTCCAGCGTCCAAGGGGGTGGGGAAGGAATAACATGCCAGCCTTAAATCCCAAGCGATACGGGATTGGCTGGGAAGTCCGGAGCTAGCGTTCTATTGGGCGTCTGGAGCGGGTAGGCGGGGACCAGTGGCTCGCTGCTTTCCATTGGCCTCGCGCTGTGCCCGTTCCGAAGGGCTCAGGCGGCCATTGGGTAGCGGCGCTGCCAGTCCCGAGGGGGCGAGTAGCGGTGGCGGAGTTTGAGGGGGAAGATGTCGGGCTGCGAGGCCCGCGATGCCAAGAAGCTGGTGCGCTCGCCGAGCGGGCTGCGCATGGTGCCCGAGCACCGCTCTGCCCGCAGCCCCTTCGGCTTGGACGAGCCGCCCTGGGTGCCTGACAAGGAGGTATCGGTAGGGGTGGGGGCGCCGCCCTTTCATCCCCGGGGGGGGCTGCCCTGCGCGGGAACAGTCCCCGCTCGCGCGCCCCCAGAGCTCCCCTCGGCGGCCGCTTGCCCTCGGGGTCCTCGGCGCCTCAGAGGCTGCTGCCCCGTGGGTGGCCGGGACGCGCCTCGCCTGGCCGCGACCGGCCCGAGGGGCCGGGCACCGCGGGTTGAGATCGCGCTGCTTCCCCTTTCTTGCGCGTCCGTGTTTCCCGGCACCTCCCTCTCTCCCTTCTCCACCGTCGCTGCCTGCCGGGGCACGGCGGTGGTCGGAGCGGCTGGGGGGCCCTTTGCAGCTTGGGGGTGCCGGCTGGCCGCCGGGAGGCGCGGAGGACTGTGTAGCCGGCGGGGCGGGCGGGCGGGGGGCTTGCAGCGCTGCTCAGGGAGCTGGCCCGCCTCTCCGGCCCGCCCGGTGCTGCGGAGCGCCGGGCGGGCTTGGCTCACCCCGCCTCACCTCACAAACTGACCAGCAGCGGGTCAGGCTCGCCCGGGTGCGGTTTTTTAGTTGTAAACCACAATTTTTTATTTCGCTTAGATGAATGGGCTGAAAAGGATAGGACTGTCACTCGTTCTTCAGGGATGTGTGGCCCGGTCTCCAAAATTAGTGAGGAACTTAATGAGTTAAAAATGTAGCGAGCTATGCAGTATTAATGTTTAGCGAAGCGTTCTCTTTAAATGCTTATAAAGGTAATTCTGAAGACCATGTTGATTTAAAAAAGAAAATACACAAAGTATTAAGGCAATAAGGCTAAGTTAGAACAGCCCTTCTGGCTCCCAGTGTGAATGTTTTTAGTGTTAAACGAGTATTGAGTAACTTAAACCATTTCAGTCAACTTTGCCTTTAAATACTTTTCAAGTAAACCATGTGATCATGATGTTATATTAAATTTCATGTAATATGCATTATTTGTTACTAGTCCCTACAACTTGGAATCAATTGTTTGTTTATTTATTTATTGCTGGTGTTCTGTGGTGTGGATGCATGCCAATGCATTTAAATGTGACCAGAATTAAGATTTATTTTAGATGAGCCAATATGAATTTAAGCAGGGAGTCATTAAGCTAAAGCATTCTTTGCCAGATACTGACATGCTTGGTCTGCTTTGTATGGGAACACCATGTCCTCCTTGGTTAGGAACGAGGAAGAAAATTTTGCCCCTACCTGGTATCTCTTGAGGCAGAAAGTTCTGTGTAAAAGTAATAATTCTGGAGACTCGCTCTGCCAGCACAGCTTTTGCAGCTCAGACTAACCTTTACTGTCATAAGGTGCATGACTAGTAAGTCAGTTGCTGGTTTTGTCCAAAATAACAACCCTTCTTTGGAAAGTGACTTTTTCAACTTATTTTAAACAAGGGGTCTGCTAAAATATCTTGTGGGAGTTTTCTCAAGTTATTCTCTTCCATACTTACAGAATTAAAAAAATCCTCCCTGTCATCGGTAGCAACTGGGTTATCTGTCTTACATGAAGTGTAGATAAGACAAAATGTTCAGTGACCGGAGCTGAGTGTCATTTGAAGGTGTCGGTGCTCGGCTCTCGGGGCTCCCACCCAGCTGGCACCATACGTGGTGTGGTGCGCTGGGCGTGTTGCAGATGGGGTGTGTATTTATCAGGGAGCATGTAGCAAAGTCTGAGCAGTCGTCGTATAAGTGGTTTCCCTTTGTGTTGCGTGGACTCTGCTTTTGCTGCGTCGGTGACTTGCTGTGCCCTGCGTGCACTGACCTGCGCCACCTGGAAACCCAATTCCCGACATCATCATCGTCAGTGGATGTAATTTGTGTAACAGTTAAATTGAAATTAGGTTTCACCCTGACCTTCTGAAATGTAGTTTTATATTTCAGTATATTGATTATAGCAGACTAGCTTTATTTAAAAAAAGTAAGGTACTTCTAACTCAGTCTAATGCATAGTACCATCTTAATTAAACTAAAGGTTTGAGGATTGTGGTAGGATTTATTTAAACTAGTTAGATATATTTAAAAATTAACTCTGTATATTTTAGATACATCAGTCTGATGTGTGTTGTTAGTTTGAATTCTATATACAGTTGTACTGCAGGTATTCATTCTCCTTAAAATTCAACTTTTCCCCTGTACTCTGTTTGTTGGTCAATAGGCTGATGGTGTTGATTTGTTACTGAATGTTGCATTTGCATCAGACTCAGTGATATTTGCTATTGCGAGGAAGCGTATTATAGGCAAACATTTTAAATGCATTTGTTAATTCATATTCTTAATCTTGCATTATTGTTATTTTGTAAAAAGTTATTTTACTAAATATCTCAAAGTGTATTGAAGTTCTGACATCCCTTTGGTTAATGATTACCAAATATGTTACAAACTTCTTCCTTAAATAAAGCAAGTACGTGATATACAGGGAAGCTTATAAAACCCATATTTTTATTAATAAAATTAAATTTAAAGAGAGTGTTATCTAGTTAATGAATTCAGCAAGAACACTTGCTCTTGTTACCATGTCAGATGTAATTAAAAAAAAACATGTTCTTTGTCCAAGACAAGAGCCTGGTGTTAGCAAATGTTGATCTGGCTTTTCAAGTATGCTGGCTTACAAATCCAGTAGCTTTGTTTTTCTTATGCAGGAAGAGTCTACTGGCTTATTTTTTAAAAGTAAAGCCACCTAAAAATTATGGCAGTTAGTAGTTTTGTGAAACTTGTATAACATTGAAATATATTTCAATTTTTTAATTTTATGTCACAAGATTATAAAGTCTTAAAATATCAGTTATTTTGAGGAGTTTGAAGTGTAAGACTGAAGCAGAACTACAGAAAACTTTCTTTTTGGTAGTCATATATATTATAAATAATGGATTGAGGTGGATAATATTATGAAAATTTGTGCTGAGCATCTTTAAACTTGAGACAGAGCATAAAATATTGGTCACTGCATGTGCCTTGTCTAACGCAGAATTTCTTGGTTAATCACCAGCAGAGCTCAACTGCTGATGTTCCTGTTCAGGAAATCTTGGACTAGAAATTGAATAAAATTTGTATGTTCGAATGCAGAGGTAGCCAAACCTTGTGACATCCAGCTGTGTACCAGATCTTTCTGTGGCTGAGGAACATTGCGTGCCTCAGAGCTGGGATGTGCGAGGGGAGTGTACGGATGCGGTGACAGTGATTCCCTGGCTCCTGGATCACTGTGGGAGAGAACTGAGCTTTATGTTGCTGGGTTCTCTGTTGGCTCAGGCTCTCAGAGTCAGCATTAGCTGTGCAACAGAGCTCCGCTCGGACTGCTGGCAAACTCGTGTAGCTCAGGGAATGAATTGACCCTGTACAGTTGTAATTACAGAAAGCATTGTAAGCTGTATCTGCCATGTATTTGCATTGCATTGTTTTTCACTCTGGCATCAGCTGTTTTGGTCAGGCGTGTTACAAGGTGTGATTTGATAAGCTTGTGAACTTTCACATTTGCAAAAGCTCACTGTGTTAACAAGCTTAACCAAGTGTTACCTTGCATCATTTCTTGAATCACTTTGTTATTGTATATGCAAATAAAGCGTATGAAGTGTAACTATAGCTTCCTGTCCATCTACAGTATTCTCACCTCTGGCTGGATCCAAAGTATTATGCAAATTCGTTATCACACTTCAGCAAATGCATGAGAAGTTCCACTCTATTTGTAATGAACTAGCTCTCAGTATTTCTAAATTAATAACAAGGTCCAACAACTGTTGGATGTTCTTCTATTTTCTTCTTGCTATATGAAGTAATCTGATATTAGTATTAGTGGTATGTTGATTGTATGTGAAATGAATATACTAATGACATGCATTGTAATTTAATTTCTTATTTCATATCTTTTTGTTTCCACTTTCCAAAAAACTCAGATTTGCAGCATTTTTAAAAAGCCTGTGTCTTGAAGACATGAAAAGTGACTCAAACATTGTGCTTTCTTCTCTGTAAATGTGACTAAAAACATCTTAAAGCTGTAAAGCTTAATTCAGTACTCATGCATTCTCTAATTATGTCAGCATATGGATGAATAGGAAGGATTCACGTTTCAAGACATTTTTCAATAGCAATCTCTTCCCAGGCAAAGTAGAAGTTGATATTATGCAAATGGGTTTGCTTTATTTTGGTTACTTAAAGCAGAAGTGCCTTGAAGGAACAGTGTATCGAGCCTACTTGTGTTAGAACATTTTTATAGGAAAACCCCATTTGCGATGCCATTTGACTTGTGGTTTATTTGTGACTGCTCTATGTATCAGGCAATGTTATCATGATAGGTTTGGAATTCAGGAATATTTTTCTATAGAGTTTGTGTTAAATAAGAGAGAATGGATAACTTTGTTCCTTCCTGAAAAGCAACTTGTATGTTTAGTGTAATGTTGTGTATGAAGTCTATTTAGGACAGTATTTAGAAGAGTGTTTTTTTCCCCTGGTTGGTGACTTGTGCTTTCTAGTTTCTGACAAAAAAACCCTCAAACATGTTTCCATTAAGAAAATTAGTTAGACTCTGGGTAAATTCAAAGTATATAAAAATTCTTACTAGGTATCGCTCCCAGACAAGCTATTAAGCTACACATGTCAAAAATTAAAACACTAAATCAAGATCAGCGTAGAGTAAAATGTGGTATTAGCTGTAGAGTACTACTTGTTACAGAGATGAAACCTGGGGAATACTGAAGTTGCTTTATGCTGAAGGTTATTCATCAGTGAATGTGAGAATAAACTTTTTTACACCCATTGTGAGAAGAGGTGGTTGGATGCCTTAATTCAGTCCGCTATTTGAAACACTACAGGAGCACTTCTTGTTCTCTTTTGTGGGGGATTTAGAAACAGATGGCTTATTGTCACAAATATTGCAAGTAGCTATTTATGTTCCATTACAGTGACTGCAGTTACTCTCTAATTCGTTTAGATGTCGGGACACTTCATATAAACTGTGGCGAATTATTAACAATCTTGTACTTCAAAAGAACATGAAAAGTTTCTAGAGAATTTTTAATTTAGCTGCTGTAATATTTTCTTGGCTGTAGTTATTGAACTTGTGGCAGTGGTTGGGTATCTACAAAAGCTGTTGTAACCTGAAGGAATTTATAGAATGTAAAGGGTTAAGTATTGAAATGTGTTAATTAAAGGTAAATGGTGATTACTGTGTGCTTAGCAAATAGCACCTGCTCAGCTTAGGGCATGCTTTTAAGATGACATTCTGGTGTAGTCTGAGGATAGTCTGGTTTGAAGAGTGTAGGTTTCCAGAGTTATAAAACTTACTACAGGATCTAATCAGGTTCTCCTGATTCAGATGTCAGGCATAATTTTGCATTAATATTTGCAAATAAATCTAACAAAAATTGCTTTATAAGCAATTGGAGAGTGGTTTTCGATATGATGGATAAAAATACGTGAAAATTGGTGAAAATCTAGTGATCTAAGTGCTGAGTATCAGCCCTTTGGTAGGTGGCTTTCTGTACAGAAAACTTCAATTGTCATAACAATCACTGATCACTTCTGCTAGTTTAGAGAATCAAAACTGCCACCCCTTAAACTCTACTTAGTTGTGAGAGAGAAACGTCTTCATTTTTTTTTCTGGCTTTTCTTTTGGGAGGAGTGTGGGTGTAAGCTTGTTTTAGGAAAGAGATATTTCAGGAAGTGACATTTTGTAGCTGGAATAAAAATTAAGTCTTAGTGGCTTGGAAGAAAACCAAATATCTCCTAGCATGTTTCAAAAATGTGTAAGTATTGAGAGCATTAAGATACGTAAACAATGTTTTAGACAGTCAACAGAGCATCACAGTGTAATACAGTGAGCATGACAACTTATATAAAAACAGTCAACTCTGGAATATATGACTGTCTGGATAGCCAAACATAATTAAGCATGATAAGTACCTCTGAAATGTACTTAATTGGCTGCTGGCAAGATGCAGTATTCCTTAGGGCGAATGAGTTTGGCAGCTTTTTTTGTTTTACAAATGGGGATGACGTTATTTTGCTACATCAATATTAAAATAAATGAAAACCATCCATGGTGAAAAGATAAAGGATGGAAATTTGTTGGAGATGTTTCTTTTTAGTAGGATTAAAGGTTTAGAAATCCTGCAGATTAATCTTAATTTGTACTCTTTTCTAGTGCCCAAGATGTATGCAGTGTGATACAAAATTTGACTTCATAACTAGAAAGGTAAGAGAAATAATGAAAGGTAAAGCATTAACTGTTGCAAAATACTAATATGGACTTCTTTTGATTTAAAATGTAGAAGATTTCAGTAGAATAGCATGCAAAGTCTGATGTAACTTAAAGTAACTTTTTCTTTCTGTTCTGCCTTTTCTGAGTAGAGGTCCTTTTTGTTTTAATTCTGTTTCTCTGAAATTCTTCTTGTTGCTCAATGAGTAATACACAGGGTTTTTCCAAATTACTGGGTACCCACAGGATTTACAGTCAAAGGAAAAGTTAGAGGAACTCATGCTGGAGTGGGCTTCTAACATCTAACTGATATAAAAACGAGATCAACTAATTCAGTTCTCTTTTGGGAGATAAAATTAGTTGTGGAAATGTAAGCAAAAATGTTTTCAGGAGTAATGAATTATAATCTTAGAATCATAGAATCATTAAGGTTGGAAAAGACCTCTAAGATAGAGTCCAACCGTCAACCCAACACCACCATACCCCCTAAACCATGTCCCTAAGCGCCTCATCTACACGTCTTTTAAATACTTCCAGGGATGGCGACTCAACCACTTCCCTGGGCAGCCTGTTCCAAGGCCTGACCACTCTTTCAGTAAAGAAATTTCTCCTAATGTCCAATCTAAACCTCCCTTGGAGCAACTTGAGGCCATTTCCTCTCGTCCTATCACTAGTTACTTGGGAGAAGAGACCAACACCCACCTCGCTACAACCTCCTTTCAGGCGGTTGTAGAGCGCAATGAGGTCTCCCCGCAGCCTCCTCTTCTCCAGGCTAAACAGTCCCAGTTCCCTCAGCCGCTCCTCATAAGACTTGTGCTCCAGGCCCTTCACCAGCTTCGTTGCCCTTCTCTGGACACGCTCCAGCACCTCCATGTCCTTCTTGTAGTGCGGGGCCCAAAACTGAACACAGGATTCGAGGTGCGGCCTCACCAGTGCCGAGTACAGGGGCACGATCACCTCCCTGCTCCTGCTGGCCACACTATTTCTGATACAGGCCAGGATGCCGTTGGCCTTCTTGGCCACCTGGGCACACTGCTGGCTCACCTGGGCACACTGCTGGCTCATGTTCAGCTGGCTGTCAACCAGCACCCCCAGGTCCTTTTCCTCCGGGCAGCTTTCCAGCCACTCTTCCCCAAGCCTGTAGCGTTACCTGGGGTTGTTGTGGCCGAAGTGCAGGACCCAGCACTTGGCCTTGTTAAACCTCATACAGTTGGCCTCGGCCCATTGATCCAGCCTGTCCAGATCCCTCTGCAGAGCCTTCCTACCCTCGAGCAGATCAACACTCCCGCCCAACTTGGTGTCATCTGCAAACTTACTGAGGGAGCACTCGATCCCCTCATCCAGATCGTTGATAAAGACATTGAACAGGACCAGCCCCAGTACTGAGCCCTGGGGAACACCGCTCGTGACTGGCCGCCAACTGGATTTAACTCCGTTCACCACAACTCTGGGCTCGGCCGTCCAGCTAGTTCTTTACCCAGCGAAGAGTGCACCTGTCTAAGCCGTGAGCCGCCAGCTTCTCTAGGAGAATGCCGTGGGAGACGGTGTCAAAGGCTTTACTGAAGTCCGGGTAGACCACATCCACAGCCTTTCCCTCATCCACTAGGCGGGTCACCTGGTCATAGAAGGAGATCAGGTTGGTCAGGCAGGACCTGCCTTCCATGAACCCATGCTGGCTGGGCCTGATCCCCTGGTTGTCCCGGACATGGCTCGTGAGCACCCTCAAAACGAACCGCTCCATAATCTTCCCTGGCACCAAGGTCAGGCTGACCGGCCTGTAGTTCCCCGGATCCTCCTTCCGGCCCTTCTTATAGATCGGCATCACATTGGCGAGCCTCCAGTCGTCCGGGATCTCCCCCGTTAACCAGGACTGCTGGTAAATGATGGAGAATGGCTTGGCAAGCTCCTCCGCCAGCTCCCTCAGTACCCTCGGGTGGATCCCATCTGGCCCCATAGACTTGTGGGCATCCAAGTGGCGTAGCAGGTCGTTAACTGCTTCCTCTTGGATTATGGGGGGTTTATCCTGCTCGCTGTCCCTGTCTTCCTGCTCAGGGGGCTGAGTACCCTGAGGATAACTGCTCTGACTATTAAAGACTGAGGCAAAGAAGGCGTTGAGTACCTCAGCCTTATCCTTGTCCTTGGTGGCGACGTTCCCCCCCGCATCCAATAGAGGATGGAGATTCTCCTTGGCTCTCCTTTTGTCATTAATATACTTGTAAAAGCATTTTTTGTTGTCTCTCACGACAGTGGCCAGGTTGAGTTCTAGCTGGGCTTTTGCCTTTCTAATTTCCTCTCTGCACGACCTAACGAGATCCCTGTACTATTCTTGAGTTGCCTGCCCCTTCTTCCAAAGGTGATAAACTCTCCTTTTTTTCCTGAGTCCCAGCCAGAGCTCCCCGTTCAGCCAGGCTGGTCATGTTCCCCGCCCGTTCTTCTTACGGCACATGGGGACAGCCCACTCCTGCACCTTTAAGACTTCCTTCTTGAAGAACGTCCAGCCTTCCTGGACCCCTTTGCCCTTCAGGACTGTCTCCCAAGGGACCCTCTCAACCAGTGTCCTGAGCAGGCCAAAGTCCGCCCTCCAGAAGTCCATGGTAGCGGTTTTGCTGGCCCCCCTCCTTACTTCACCAAGCATTGAGTATTCTATCATTTCATGGTCGCTAAGCCCAAGCCGGCCTCTGACCACCACATCTCCCACCAGTCCTTCTCTGTTTGTGAACAGCAGGTCAAGCGAGGCACCTCCCCTAGTGGGCTCGCTTACCAGCTGCGTCAGGAAGTTCTCTTCCACACTCTCCAGGAACCTCCTCGACTGTTTCCTCTCTGCTGTGTGGTATTTCCAGCAGATGTCCAGAAAGTTGCAGTCCCCCTCGAGAACAAGGGCTAGTGACTGTGAGACTTCTGCGAGCCTCTGGTAGAATATTTCGTCTGCCTCTTCATCCTGGCTAGGTGGTCTGTAACAGGCTCCCAGCAGGATATCTGCCTTGTTGGCCTTCCCCCTCATCCTTACCCACAAGCACTCGACCTTGTCATCACTACCATTGAGCTCTAGACAGTCAAAGCACTCCCTAACATACAGGGCTACCCCACCACCTCTCCTTCCTTGCCTGTCCCTTCTGAAGAGCTTATAGCCGTCCATTGCAGCACTCCAATCGTGAGACTCATCCCACCATGTTTCCGTGATGGCGACTAAGTCATAGCTACCCCGCTGCACAATGGCTTCCAGCTCCTCCTGTTTGCTGCCCATGCTGCGTGCATTGGTGTAGATGCACTTGAGCTGGGCTGCCGATTTCTCCCCTAACATTGGCATGCCACCCCTAGGCTCTTCTCTAGTGAGCCTGATTTTATCCCCTTCCCCCTTCGGACCTAGTTTAAAGCCCTCTCGATGAGCCCTGCCAACTCATACACGAGAATCCTTTCTCCCCTGTGAGACAGCTGAACTCCGTCCGTCGCCAGCAGGCCCGGTGCCGTGTAACCTACCCCTGGTCAAAGATGCCAAAATTCTGCCGATGGCACCAGCCCCTAAGCCGCGTGTTGATCTGATGAGTTTTCCTGTTCCCTTCAGTATTCCTCCCTGCCACTGAAGGGATCGAGGAAAACACTACCTGTGCTCCCGATCCTCCCACCAGTCGCCCCAGTGCCCTGAAGTCCCTTTTGATCCCTTCGGGACTTCTCTCTGCAACCTCCTCACTGCCAGCCTGTATAACCAGTAGTGGGTAGTGATCGGAGGCCTGTACCAGACCAGGGAGTTTCCTAGTAATGTCCTTCACCCGGGCCCCAGGGAGGCAGCAGACTTCCCTGTGGGATGGGTCTGGCCGGCAAATTGGGCCCTCTGTCCCCCTCAGAAGGGAATCGCCTATGACAATTACCCTCCTTTTTTTCTTAGTGGAGGCAGTTGCAATGCGTGGGGCTGACTGACTCGCCTCGGGCAACCCCCTGGATGGGCCTTCATCTGCGTCCTCGTTTGTCTGGCCCTCAAGATCCAGAGCCCCGTATCTGTTGTGTGTGTATCTTACATTAAAGAACTATATTGTTAAAATGCGGAGAACCAAAACTCAGATTCTCCTATTCTAAAAGTAAAATAGGATTTATCTCAGGTTTGGAAAAGGGAATTTCTGATTAAAGTACAAAGTATAAACAGCCTTAATTGCTATAAGCCATAAGTAGGCTCACTGTATGAAGAGAAAACACTAACATTAGCGTTAAATTATGTTCATTATATAAAAATAAGTGGGTCACTGTGGAATGCATGCTGTGTATGGAATACTGCTATCAGAAAACATTCTGCTGATACTGGGGTTTCTACATGGAGAAGGAAAGCAGCCTCCCAAAAAAGGCCAACAATGATTTTTAGCAGGGAATATCATTCCTTTGTATAACTACATTGACACTCCTTAGCATGCATTTGTGAAAGTAAAGAAAGATGTGGAAGCGTGACTTGTAGTCACTGACATAGTCAATGTTTTTTAATTTATTGTTTGGAGGGAGAGGGAAGGAGAAATTGTAAACCAGACATAGTAACATGTTATACCAGATAAGTGTAAATTTTCAGGAGGCCTGAAGACCATTAGGATGTCAGTTAGTGATCTTAGGACTCCTAAATCATGGAGTGTACTTTCTCCTACTTCTTGTTTTACCCTTTAGTTGGATGGGTTAAGAGCATGGTTGTTGGTTGGTTAGAGCATTTTGATTGAGAACCACTAATTCATTAGGCTGCTGTGTTACACTTGTGTTAGCTTTGGGAAATAAATGGAGGTAGCCCTGGGAAATAGGTACTCCAGATAATTTTGCATACTATTTAGAAGGAAAGCCTAATACTAACCAAAACTGCAGTGTATCAGTTCCTTCTATCAAACTGTTCAAACTTGCTTTGAGCCACAGATCAGTTCCTGCTTGCCTGGGAGTGCTTGTTCTGACACGAGAACTTGCATCAGGAAGACCTGCTGGGACTGTCACACCCCAATAGTGATTTGGAGCACAAGCCACTTGTTGCAGATTCAGTAGCTGTGAAACACATTGCAATACTAATTCTGATTTTGCAACTTCATTGGGTTTTTACTATGCTGCCTGATATTTCTGATAGAGAAATAGCTTTAGGTTTTAAGTTTCCACGGGAAAAATCTTGAGAATAATTTTTAAGGGAGAATAGGATCTCCAGTTGAAGTTTCACAAGATCTTTGTTTGGAAGTGGGCAGGGACCTAGAAACCACTCTTCTCTTGTGTTTTTATTGACAGTAAGGTGAAGGATTTACTGGACACTGGAGAAGCCCTTTCAGGGTCTGGTCTGCTTTAGAAGCATGTTTACAGAGTCGCAACAAAGGCTTATAGTGCTGTTGTTCATACTATACTCAGCCCTTTGTGTTCAGTCTTCAGAGATTTCTTTCTACCATTCTAGCAGTTAAATTTCCTTTACCTATCCTTCAACTTGTCTGTTTCACCCCTGAGAAATTGTTCTGTTCTTGGGGAGGAGGATATTTAATGTAGTAACTTTATCAAATTATTCCCTGATAGTTTCCTGTGCAAATAAACAAAATGTGCTCTCATGCTTAGCACCACTGCCGAAGATGCGGAAAGTGCTTCTGTGACAAGTGCTGCAGTAAAAAAGTGCCTCTGCCTCGCATGTGCTTTGTGGACCCTGTGCGCCAGTGTGCTGAATGTGCCCTCATCTCTCAGAAAGAAACAGAGTTTTATGACAAACAGCTTAAAGTGCTCATGAATGGTAAGACTGAATGCATATATATGCTGGTTTGATCTCATTTATATTTATTCAAATGCGGTGTTGAACAAATGTGATGAACAGCAAGAATAATGCCTCTTGTCAAACAAGCTGCAATTTTGTCTCCTTAAATACTTTTTTGTTGCCATGCTGCTTGTTTGCCAGTTAATAATTGTGTTATCCATTCATTTAGAGAGAAGTTTACACTTTTCAGTCAATGTTTACAAAGAGTGATTTAATTAAAGACAAAGGAATTTTTAACGCCTCTGAGAACAGATGTGTGTGCAGTTGGCATTTTTCTTAAAATAATGCACCTTTTAGCCAGATTCCTGTTACGTTAAATAAGGATGAAAAATATTTAACAATAGAGAATATTTTAATATTTCCTAACAAGATACAGTGCTTGTTTCAAGCTTCATCTGTGAGCTTTGATCTTGTCTATGGCCTTATGTATGGTTGGTGGCAGATCATCACGAGTAGTGAATTTTGCATAGCATTAAAACTACATGCAATATAGTAATTCGTGTTCCAATTACATTAAGAAAGCTGAGTCTTCAGTTTTTAAAATATTCTGTGATTGTTTGGTGCCTTTTGATGGGCTTTCAACTCTCAGCATGATGCCAATATGTATAATCAGTAAGCTAAACCACACATCTGATTAGCGTGAACGTTGCTAGGGAGATTCTAGGTTCAGAAAGGAGTATGCTCATCCCTGTAACACACAAGTCATTTTTCACTCTGCTCTGCAGATGAAGGTGTAGATGAGGTTTTAAATAATGTATTTTAAATTGAAGATTTTTTTTAAAAGCTTGTCCTGCTTGCATTCGTGTTATGCAATTCAAGTCTGAAGTTGTTCCTGATCTCAGTCAGAGAGATGGTGGTTGTGATGTCCTTTGCAGTTTTGCTGCTGTTGCCTCTCTGTCTCGCTTCAGCAGCAGCCTGGGGGTCCATGCTGAGGGGGCAGTGAGACTGCGTAAAATTGTGAAATAGACAGCGAGGTGAAGCTTCCTGAGGCTGCACGGTACAGATTATGGAGATGGATTGCAGACCATTTGGCAGGGCTGTATGTTGTTATTTTTTTCATTTCCCAGACCAACAGTATTGGGATTAGGTAATGCAGGGAGCGTGAGGCATGGAGGAAATAAAGTGGTTAGGCGTGTAGTCTGCTTTACTTCAGGTTATGAATCACTTCACTAATGTAGCTAAGATGACTTTCCCAATGTCAAAGGAGCTGTTTTGCGCAGGAAGAAACATAACGTGAAGACTGAAGTTCCTTGACCTCAAAGTAAGACTGAGCTAGCCTTCAGTAATGAAAAAGAGGTGCCTTTACTATTTATTAAGCATAGAGCTGAAGGTCACATCCTGCAGTTAGATTCTTCTGACAGATTTTTTTTTGAAATACTGAAACAATAGTGTGTATTTTGTGACAAGATAGGGTCTTTAATTGCCTATTTTTGCTGTCTCCAAATCTGTTCTCATTTTTAAAAGATTCATCTTGGATATCATCGTATTTCTACAACATGTGGGAGAAATTACATAGCAATTGTGAAAGGTCCTGTGATTCAGAACATGATAATTAAAGATCAGCTTTTTATACTTGAGTGTTCTGCTGATGTTAGTCAGTTTAACATTTCAATTAGTCTCTTAATTCACCCAATTCAGTGTATTAGGTGCAGTAAGTAAAAATTAGTTTCCTTTTGGATACTTGAATGTTTGTTCCTAAACTCTGCATTAGGTTACTGAAACATTTCTTTCCAGGTGCTACGTTTTTTGTAACTCTGGGAACATCTGATAAATCTGAGCTGATGGTTTGTCGACTTTCCAACAATCAGAGGTGAGAAAGATTGATAGAAATTGCATTTGTAAACTATATTATTGTTGCATTTACAGCTATATTATTATCTAATAACCTAAACAAAATGTAAGAGTAACATGCTGTGAGGATATTGGAAAGAGTAATCGGACTGAAAGGATAGGTACAACTTTATTGGAGTAAGTTGGTCTGAATTTACTAGTAGTGTGGCTCAGAATGCCTTAGAATGGTGGAGCTCCACTCACTGATAATGCCTCTCAGTGCCACTGGAGTACAGTGGTTTTGCCAGCTAATAGGAGGATCATAGGAAGGGGGCAGGGAAGAATCTGTAGCCACTGGAGAAAGCTTGTTTCAGAATGATTCTAACACTGCACCGTATTGTTTAACACTACAGCCAAAGCATTACTTTGGTCATCCCTGTAATTTGGTTGGCTGGAACACTTTAGACTCTGTGATCTCTTCTTCCCCCAGAACTTTGGAAGAATGCTTTTAATGTTTTGAAAGGGTCTCCTGGCAAACTGAACTATAGGTTTTGTGTTGGGTTACCCCTCCCCCCCCTTTAAGTGAAGAACTTCAATGAAAAGTATTTTTTCTGATTGATTCTCTCCCTCAGCACTGCAAAGAACATATAAACAACCAGTCACTGAGAGATTGTGTTTATTTTTTTTTGTTTGATTTGGACTTGATACTGTAGAAAAAACAGGTTTTTTTAAAAAAAGTTTTTCTTCTGTTATGTAGATACTTGGTTTTGGATGGAGACAGCCACTATGAAATTGAAATTATACAGATTTCAACTGTTCAGATACTTACAGAGGGATTTACTCCTGGAGGTAAATTTTTTCATTGAATACAGATTAACTATTAAGAAAAAAGATATGTGAAGTTGTTATTATTGTTCAAGCTAGACAGTGCATTTCTAGGTTATTGGTAACTTAGGTGTAACTATGTTAATTACAGCTGCTCTCAGAATAGAGTGCAGTGTGTGGAACCCTGTCCATGTCGCTACTGGGATTTGGGGGAAAACCTAAGAATTGAGAAATTACCTTAGAGCTCTAATATGGCAGAGCTTCTCTATAAACCTGAGTAAAGGTGGTCGTCATCTGTTCTGATCCTTTCTCTTGGCTAAATAAAAACATCTGTTGATTCAGAAGCTGATATGAGGGAACTGTTAGTCTTTGGTAGCTTCCATTTCGGAATCCAGCTGGGATTTCTCTGCTACTGGTACAAACAATTGAGAGGAGAGTGAGAGAGAAACTGTGGGGAAAAAAAATCAATAATTAAACTACGAGGGGTGGCCAAATGAAACTGGTAACATCTGAATCAGAGGGCAGCTACTTAACTGCCTCATCTCTTACCAGATTTTAAAGTATTTCAGGATGAACTTGAATATGATTTCACTGAAATGAGAACATACAAGGTCAGGAATTTTAATAATTGTTCTTTAGCAACACCTCTGTCACTGCTGGAATTTTCTAATCAGACAGCCTATCTGTGCAACATTCAGTCAGTACAGCATGTTAACTTTAATAACCTTATCTTGGTATTCAAATCAACTAGATGTGTTGCTGAGTTACTTAATGCTCCTGTAATTCCTTGTTCACTACTCTTCTGACTGCTTCATCTTTTTGCCTGCCTGCCTTCCTTCTTGATGGTAGAAAAAGACACTCACACTTACACCAGCCTTCTGGAGAGCCAGCATATTACTGAAGGTATCACCAGTACCTTTGCGCATGACGCACCTAAGCATGTTGTCGTGACCCCCCTCCCATCTTTCTTCCTCTGCAGTGCTGTTTTTTTGCTTGATCTATAGCTGTTCCACTTAAGACAAGTTATGTTCAATTCTGACATGTATCTATTCCTTCCCATCTGTCTGTTTAGTAAACTGAGAATGAATATTTTGTAACTTTTTGAAGAACTAAAACATTCGAGGCCTTTAGACCACATGTGCTATTGTCCATGCTAGAAGAGAGAAGGGAAGATGAGAAATACTATCTTTAGTGGTACACAGTACTACACATCACCTACTTCAGCAGAGGTGTGCTGAATTGTGTATACCAGAAATGAGTAATATACTTCTTGTGTACTGTCCAGTAAGGTTTTGCACTGAATAAAAAAACTGTTAATTAACGGCTTGCTTTTACACTTCTTTAAAATAAATACAACATCTTGTTGTGTAAAGTGTGTTCTACCTGAGTCAGTAATGTCCTGGAATGCCAGACATGGGCAATGTGAATAAATAAAACTGGTCAAGGCTGTAGGTGTTTGATTTCCACGGGTTTATCTCTAAGCAGGGCCTTAATCTGTTAGTCTGACCAGGTAGATGCAGGGGAGCGAGTGATGAAGAAGTTGGATTTCAGTTTATCCTGGAAGAGGAGATAACAGCTACTTTTATAAACACCATTTGGGGGCTTTTGATCAGGTTGCTTAGACAGATTGTCTGTCTCTGGCTTTTGGATATTACAGTGATGGCCTCCAGGAGCCCTCTCATGCAGACAGTTTGCAGAAAGTGTCCTTCTCCGTATGGTGGAGCTGTTCCTGGGGCTTAGTTTATGCTCTACTGCTTCAGGAAATAAGCAATGCCAGTAAAGTCTATGTAAAGCATCACTGTGCTATTCTAAACAAAGCTTTTGTTTCCTTTCTGTATTTTTGCTTTGGTTTATCTTAATGTCTTTTGTAGCAGATTTCCCTCAGGAAGTCAATGACGTTGCCCGTCGTCAGGTAGTCTTGCACAGGCATCTTTCCCACCCTCCACCCTTTGCCAGGTTTGGAGGGACTTTTGACTGCTATGCCAGATTTGGGATCAAGCAAGGATCTCCTCTTTGATACCAGTCTAACTGGACACAAGTAACTCAGTTTACAAACTGCAGGCTACAGTATGAAACTATGGAATCTACTTAAGAGAAATCATGGTGATATTAAAACACAAGGGTATTCTGAGCGTGTGTAGCTCGTGGCTTTACCTGATGGCTTCTACAAGCTCTGCCTCAGTGATTGCCAGAGAGAATTAAACAACACCGAGTCTGCACGTTCCATTGCCTGGCATTGACACAACATTGATGCGGCAGTTGTCAGCGCACCTGCAGTTGCTAGTGCTTTGAATTAAGTGATGAGATAGTTTTCTTCAAACATGCTTATTAGCTAGAAGTCGTGTTACTTAGTGGTAAAACCTGTTGCTGTTCAAGATTTTATTTCTCTTTCAGGAGGTAATACTCGTGCCATAGGTATGATTCTGCAGTATAAGGTGCCAGGATCAGAGGAGCTAACGCAGATGAAATTTACAGCCAGTGAAGACTTCAGCTGTAACAAGAAGCTGTCAGCGAGCTGGCTGGCAGCTATGCATAAGGTAAGAAAAGGAGGCAAAACTTGCAGAAAGCTGAAGAAAATCTTAACATGGGGTGCTTAGTAGCACTTAAGGGAGTATGCAGCCTTAGCAGTCTTTTTTTTCTTTCTATTATTATTTTCTATTTAAGGATTTTAGGGCCTTGTTGCTTAAGAAAACAGAAGCTATGGATGGTTGTTATGAACACGACTTCAGCTTTATACTCAGATACCTGAAGAAGAGATGCACTACAAAGGGTTTCCCAAGATCTTATGTATGTCGTTAGGTGAAAAGAAGTAGGAATTAGACTTTCAAGTTCCTTAGGTTTTTGTTACTCACTGAAGAATATGCATTATGAAATACTCTTTTGAACCTAAACTCAGCTAATTGTTTTTACTACTTTATGAAGGTTTAAGGAAGCTGTTGATTTTTTAAAACAGGAACAGGGGTGGGGCCAGGACCCCGTGGAAGACTGTTCCATCTCTTATTGTTAGGCACTGTATGGCTAATGAAACGGAGGGTTATTATTTCATAAGTCAAAGTTATGGGAGACAAACACCAAAACCACCCCAACTAGTTCTGGAACTTTGTTCATCTGATTGATAGTTAGAACTGTAATTTATAAGCTGTCTGCAAATGCAAGTGTGTGGCTGTTTGCTTCTTTATCGCCATTGTTAAGCTCCCCAGCCACCCCTAACTCCAGCGTTTAACTTGTGTTCAGCACAGCGCACTCGAACTTTATATTGCCACGTGAGTCTTAGAACTTAGCGCTTCCTTATACCTGTTCTAATTCATCTTTCACAAGCAATGCAACTCCTACAGATATGGTGAGAACCGTATTTTATGGATAAGCTTAACACCCTCCCCCCACTGATTTGTCTGCTTTGACAGGAGTTTTGAGTAGCTCAGTTGTGAGTAACCGACGAGTGGAGCGAGACTTTCAGAGATCCTAGTTAACAGCACGTAAAAGGACTTGTTGCTAGAGAATGCACATCTGTTCCCATCGCAGGGGGTTGGTTGATGCTGTAGTTTGAGAAAAATGGAATACCTTGCCAAAACTGTGCAAGGGGGAAGCAGAAGAGGTGGTAGGAACATAGGACAGAATAGCATTGTTTACTGCATATGTTTATAGACAGATTACCAAAATCTCAGAAATACTACTTCTAACTTTTTCAAAGGCAGTTTTGATCAGAAATGGTCATTTCTGACCAAGAAGAAACAAGTTAAGTTGATCTAAAGTCTTCAGTGACCTCAGGTTCTGCACTTAAAAGTAACCTTGAATAGTTTCAAAAAAATACTGAATGTTATTAAATTCCTTAGACTAAGGAAAATAGTAGAGGCAGAACTTAAAGCCTTGGGTTTAAAGAAAATTTTTGGAGGAGTAGGAAAGAGATTAGGTGGCTAAAAGTGAAACCTCAGTTAACACAATGACATTTTGTCTTCATGGCAGGCAACAAAACTTCTTTATGAGTCCCGGGACCAGTAAGAACTTGTTGGCCACTTGAGGGAAGACACCAGCCTCCATGGACCTGCCTCTCCCTTTTTGCTAATGTGACAGCTGGTAACGTTTGCTGTTCTTGACCCTTTCCCATTCCAGTGTGGTTCATTATGTAAGAACTGGCAAATGCAATGTGAGTATTTTTTTGAACCATGAGTATTCACTATAGTGTGCAATATGTATACAATTAATGCTTTAAACAGCCTCACCTTTTAAGACTTTGTATATTTTGTTAAGCCTTTATTGGCACTTAATATGAAAGTGACCTGCACTACAGCTAATGTACAGCACAACTTTTATAGTAACAATTATATATACTGTTTGCTACAAAAAGCAAACAAATGTGTATGTCTCTTCTGCAGAGAATAGTTTTTGGGTATAGATCTCAGGTTTTTCCCTCTATCCAAATGTTTAAAATCAATGTACAATAAAATCTGCCTTAGATATGATTTTATAGAAGTCACTTGATTTTTTTAAAACATTATTTTAAACATCTAAATATTTCACCAAATACCACCAAATTGGACTTACATGAACATGATTTTGAAATTTTCCTTCTGCAATAAATAAGTTTCCAGATAATTTTTAGTTTTGTATTTTCTTTTTGGTAACTAGCTTTTGTTAATCTAACTGTAATGCTATCTGAAATTGTATACAATTTAATGTACAAATACGAATAAATTAATTCACTTATTTAAAAAAAAAAAGAGGTGATAATTTCACAATATATAATAACTTCTTTAATGATGGATACTGTGGTCTCTACTCTCTAAACTTTGAACCTTTGACTCTGTATAAACAGCACCCTAAGTTTAGTCCTAAGTGTTGATAATTGGTTCAACTACCGGGATGAATCCTCCGGCTACACGTGCTGAGCCAAGTGTCTTTCTGCCCTCCGTCTTCCGACACTGGTAAAAATTGAGTAAACAAGCGCACAAGGCTCAGTTGTCAGCTTGCATGTAAAGGACCCTCGAGAGTTCTTCTAGACAAGTATTAATTTGTCACAGTTGGAATAGTGGAGTTTATAGTTTAAGGAGGTTCCAAAATTGTTTGGCAAGTCATTTTCTGTGCAGCTGGTACAACAATGAGGAAACTTGAGTTAACAGATAGAACAAGGCGAGCTAGGATTATTCTTTTTTTGTAGACTATGACCAAAGGGACATCTACTGTTGCTACCTATATAAAAATACTGGAGAATGCAGCCATGCCTTAGCAGTACTTTATTGTGCACATTTACATGTTCTCTGAATTAGTGTATCATAGGCTCTTGAAATCATCACATTCATGTAGCAAATTCTTCAACAATAATACCCTTTCACTTTTCACCACAATATATACAGTTAATGCTAACCTGTGGTAAAAGCAAGTTACAGCACTGCAGAAATGGATATATAAATTATACACAGAACTTTTACATGAAGAATTAATCAAATTGCATACTGTTAAATGGGAGAAAATTACAAGAAATATGGCTAAAACTTATAATGGGAAATTCAAAATATACTTTTGGTATATAAAATCATGTACAATTAAAATTCCAGTGAAGTGCTTTTTTTTTCTTTTTTTTTTTTGCTTGCTTGAAACAACAATGTAGTGGAATAGGTTATTGCATAACTTGCCTTGGCAACAGATGTAGGCTGCCAAGAACCACAGAAACTGTCCTCCAATAAGCTATTGCCTTTCTTCAGTCCTTCTCTAAACCTCGTTTCTTTCTTCTCCTTGACTTAGCATTTACACAATCCTCTCTCTACTTCTATCCAGTCCTTCATATTTTCTTCTAGACTGACTCGAATTACACAGTATAACCTTACCGGACTCTTACCCTTTTCAACTATTGCACTTTCATCCATGCAGACGTACAAATCCCTTAAGCTGCTGCAAGTTCAGTACTAATTGTTTTGTCCGGGATGGACAAGCTCAGGTGGTTAGCAGGGGAACCTTTACATTAGTAGAGGAAACACTGGTGCTGTAGGCTGAATAATGAGAAAACGAAACACCAAGTGAAATACTGTGTAGGGGTTTTGAGAAGTGTACAAATACTGCTGTTTTGTTAGTTCTCTATCTTGATTCTAAACGCAAATAGTACTAGATGCTAGACTACGTAAAGCTTTTGTTGGGGTTGTCTAGACTAGGATTTAAGTGTATAGCATGTTACTACTTAAAATCCTAGCCTTTGTAAAGCTTAATTATGCATGTAATAGGTGAAGATCTTGTGTCCTAGAACCCAAAGAGTTGATCAGTAATGAGAACTCAACATTCACTGGTATCGAACAAAATATCCAAAATCCTCATGTGGGACAGTTACTGTGGGGTTGGAGCAAACTGGACAGCGTATCTGCACTCCGCAAAGGACACCTCTGAACATTTAACACAAGAAAGCTACCATGGAACTTTAACTTAAAACACTGCTTTAGATGATAGTTGGCGCAACACTGTAGGTAGTGGAGGTATCGCTCTCCTCATCAGTGGTGGGTCACATAAAAAACGATCCTCATTTATAAACTGCAGATCTTGAAAATCTTGGATGCTGTCCATTTAACAAGAGAAAGCACCATTAAAACTAAATATCATAGTTTTATTTCTCTGTGTGAAATGATAAAAAATGATGGCTCCAGTGTATGTTTTAAGTTTCCAGTTACCAGCACAGTATTGCACTGTTGTACAAGTGAATTCAAGCAAGGGTTCGCTGTCTAGGTTTTATTCGTGGATATAACTGTAAAAACAGAATAAAAATATTAGGCTTTGCATAGTTGATACCAAGTTAAATATAAATCAATTCAATATAACCAAGGGGTACTTGTTAACAAGAACTGGGTGATGAAGTGTTTTGGGGGGGGTGAGGTTATTTGTAAGCTACAGCACATTTTTAGATGACTTGTGAAAAATTAAAGCAGAAGCAGCAGGAGGCCAAGGGCTGACTTACTCCAGCCAACAGCAGCAAGATTGCTGCTCTGAAAACGACTTGGTTCACTTAGCTCAAGATCCCAGACTAGACCACAGGATGCTTTTATCTAAGTACAAGAACTCCCTGTCAAGCCCTAGAGAGAGCTTATTTCCTGCTCTGTGAGGTGTTCTTACGCATTTTGTCCTCTGTATCTCTCTACTTAGTAGCCTTACAGTCCTGGTCTGTCACAACAGCAATGTTCCATTTGACTGAGAGCAGCATAAACGACTTGCCTAAAGTTGTCATCTTCAAGGCTCTTTCCTGTTTTAAATTTGTACATATCTATATATTGCTTATCTTGTGCCAGGTATTAAAAACCTTCCTAAAGGAACTTCCTGGGCCAAAGCTTAGAGCTGCCTAATAGAGCCACCACGCTTTACATAGGGGCCCTATATTTTAGCCAAGGGAAAAAAAAAAAATCTTATTAAAGCATAAAATATATTAAATATACTACCTTGCCAAAAAAACCCAGCACTACTCTCCTAACCATAGCCTCTCCTTTTTGTTTACAATGACACTGAGGCCAGAGAGAATAAGGATAATCTGCTTTGCACCACTTCATAGCGGTGTATCCAGATGGTGCACAGAGGGATTCTGAGCAAAGATCCGTCTTGTGTTCCTACTGCAGGAGGAAGTAAAAAATAGAAGGGAGAAGGTAACGTAAAAAGAACTTACCCCAAGAAGATTTTTAGGCACATAGCCTTCTTTATCATTGAGGCGGGCCCACCACCACTCTGTTTCAGTGTCATCCTTGCGTCTTAGAATAGTAATGGCATCGCCCTCATGGAATGACAACTCGTCATTATTCTGGGCTTCATAATCCCACAGAGCGTACACCACTCCTTTATTCATCACTCCCAACTTCTCTTGCACTCCTGTTAACAACAAATTAGAGAAAACACTAGGTAGTAAAATACCCTATTTTTCCCTCTGAGATTTTTAGTATGGACACTGTGGCCCAAATATTAGTCCCTTAATAATAATAAAATTTAATTAACAATTATGAACACTTCCATAATGAAATGCTTTCAGAAATCTAACTGCATGATAAAACCAAAATTTACAGAATATTTTAAACCAATTTAGAGTATGAGGTTTTTCTCTTCTATTATATATGCAATAGAAACTACGTCTTTTATTCAAATGAGGATAAAAATAGTTTTACAAATGTTTGAGCAAAGCAGCTTTATAGAGCTGTTGTATATTTCTCACAGGCCTGCTTTCTACAACAGACCTTATACAGTAACACTTGAAGCTTTTGAAAATCTGCACAGTGTCAGGTATATAGAGCCTTAATGAAGCTTATACCCTCTGATGTAAATTAAAAATTTGTCTGCTCCCTCAAGGTACTCTTCTTGCAAAATATATCTTTGTAACTAAATACATTCTGTAAGTTAATTATTCATAAAGTGTTTGTGTTGGAGTATGTCAGAGATATTTGACAGCTCACTGGAACTGTCAAAACCTCCCCATGGAAGCATTTCCTTGAAATTAAGCCAAATTAAACTTTAAAAATCTGTAACATTAGAAGGAGCCTGTGAAGTAACTCAAAGAACAGAAGGACTATGAGCAACATAATAACCAAAAGACTATTTTGTTTTTGGCATTTTGAAAGAAGTTTGTAAAGTAGCATTACAGCTTACCATACAAGAACTGGGAGCACTGAATATAACCTTCTTCCATCTCCTCACACTTGTCTGCAGCAGTTTCTATATCACTTATCGTTGAAGCAAAAATAGCTGCCCCAGATTCAACCAGTAGTTTACAGAGATGAACACTATTGCAAGAAGCAGCACAATGCAAGGGTGTCCTGAAATAAAGCAAAAATTTAGACATGAAGAAATAAACTTCCAGGATTCCTAACTATTTTACCTTGCAATACAGAGTTTAGTCTGTCTATTTTTAAAGGAAATTGTTCTTTATTAATTATAGTATACATACGCATTGTCCAAAACCTGTCAAGCAACTGGAGTGGATCCCAGGATCTACCTGACGCCAGTAAAGCCAAACATTATAAAACAGATGTTAGCAAAAACGTTGATTTTTCAAAGCTGTTGGGTATAAAAGAGTATTTTCCATATGAGGAGATTGGAAAGGTAAAATAAGGTGAGGGCAAAACATATGAGTAGAGCAAGGTTTCACATCCCCTCCAAACGCTTCAGAAGTGCTACATCTACCTCTAAGGCTAGATTCTTCACGAACACCAAAATTTGTGGTGAATTGTATGAAAATGAAACTTAACAGATTAACTTTTGACATTTGTTATTTACAGTTTAGTTATTTCAGCATGTGAACAAGAAATGCAGCTATAAAAACGTAGTATACTTTATCATTTAAGTGTGCTTGCACATGAGTACACAGTGTAACTTTGCATTTGAGTTCCTCACCACCTAGAGATTAGAAAGTGCTCGTTTGCTGGGGGTAAAGGGGAAGGAAATTGTTCCCAAAACAGGTCTCAACTAAATTTTGAATGTGCATCAAAATGGCGTTTCTCCCAGATGCTAAGTTAAAAACCTTGACACTTACCACCCATCACTATCTGCTGCATTTACATTTACACCAAAATCAAGCAGGAATTTCACAATGTGGTGATGACCAGCACACACTGCATTATGCAAAGGTGTAATTCCTTCATCATTTGGTTTGCTGGGATCATCAACCTATTGAAAACATAAAATAGTTCAGCACTTTTTTTTCCCCCCTAAATATTTAAAGAGGTTGCCATTGTTTAGAAGCTCACCTCATATATGATTCGTTGTACAAGGTCAAATTCTCCCTCCAAAGAAGCATCTAGGAGGAGGGCCAACGGATTGAACTTCACTCTCAAACCGTGGCCTGTTCTTTCTGAGTTAGGTTTCTTCAAGTTGGTACGTTTTGTCTGAGTAGAGATGAAGGTTGGAAGGCATCATTTCAAGTTGCAAAAGTATTACAAATTATTCAGTTACTTTTTAACTAGATTAAGAATCACATCCTCCTTAAATGGTAATTAGAACTATGCAAACATTTCTATTATAAAGTCTCTAAATAAAAGGCTTGATACCTTACCACGTCTTAGCTGAAAAATGAAAAAGCATGCCAATATCATCTAGAAGCTTCTAATTAAAGGTAGCGAATACAAGCAACAAAGTACTTAAGTCAATGGTTTTTGAGCACCACAATCTTAATTGTATCTAATATGAACTGAATGTGTTTTTGGTGGATTGTCTGAGACACTGTTGAAACTTTTGCTTAGACTAGAAAGCATGACACAATTAAGCCTGAGTATCAGTCTCTACTCAGAGGAATCTTTGCCTTGAATTAGCAAAAGTATCTGCTGTAGGACAGTACTGAAAAGTTACGAGTTTTGCTGTGGGAAAGAAAAGTACAGAACATGAAGCTATTTTATGTGACATGCTAGCTGGTGTTTATCAGAAGCAGCATTCTCAAGATCTGAAACACATTTAAATGTGTTTTGAGAATATTCTGAATCATTCACGTGTCCTTGTCACTTGCCAGAAAAAAAAAATCTGTTATTTATTACAGCTTTTATAGAATGCTTTTAGTCTCTAGCACTGAGAGATCCATTTTCATTTATGCTCTTATTTAGTATGGCTATTTCAGTTTGGAAAATAAACCTCTCACAGTATGAATAGTATCTGTTGCTAGCATACTCCATTCTCCCAGAAGTATCCTGGCCCACTTGTGCTCATGGAAAATGCATACAAGGTCCTGTGCACCCTGTAATCAAATTGTAAGAGGAATACAAGGTCCCTATGTGAATCAAGAAGAGGAGATATTCTCTGAAACCAATGTTAAAGTGAGTCATATCAACAACTAAGAACAAAATTCCGTTTTCTCGCTGTTTTCATTTCTCTGTATGCTGTAGATTTTGATAATGACAAGTATTTAAAAGGTTTTGGTGCAGCTGGAGGAGGGACTTTGAAAGCAATTCAAATTACACCACAAGCCCATTAGAAAAACATTTCTGCTAAAACAAGTCAGCTGTGTTGCTGTTAGCGTTGTCAGCCCTGGTCTCGCATCTTTCTGCTGAGAGGGGAAAAGGAATGCACTTCCCCCAGAACAGTTATTTCAGCTTGCTTGCAAATTAAAAAGCTGCTCACTGCCATAGCTTACCCCTAGTTTCATACAAATAAGTTATCTTCGTAGGCCCAGTGAAATGAAAAAAATATTTTTAATGGAATCTCAAATCCCAGAATTAGTTCTACAACAAGAGTATATCCCAAAGAAGGTCTACAGCCTAAAGTACATACACAACTTCCTGTTGCCTCTCTGCATATTTTCCTTATTAAAAACCTATATTAATAAAGAAACTAATCCATGAGAACTCTTCTTGAAGCCCCTCTGGTTTTGTTTTCTTTTCTTTTAGTATCATGAACTTCAAGTGCAGACTTATCATTTAGCATAAGCTTACCATCTTCCAGTTATGCTAATTTTATAGTTCACAAAATTGTCTTCTTGCTTTGTTACTTACTGGAGGAAGTGGAGGAGGAAGAGCAGGTGGCAAAGGAGCTTCATCTTCTACTGGAGAACTAACCTCGGGCGTGGGACTGGATGACTGTTCAGTAGAAGGAACTATAGCAGGATTGTTGTTGTTATCTTCAGTTGTCTCAGATGTTTGATTTGTGGTTTCAGTGCTTATCAGTTCCTCAGTAGCAGGAGAAGGTAATTCATTATCATTGGCATCTGATGAAGGAGGTGGCTCATCAGGAAGAGGAACTGTCGGTTGCACGGAAATAGGTTCTTCAATATTGCCATTGGTACTAGCATTACCATTATCAACATCAGCTAAGATGCCTATGAAGTCCTGTGGATTGCTTGGCTGATAAAAAGGAGCACTTTCTATTCCTCCAGCAAGAGTATTAAAGCGCTGATACAATAATTTTTGTATATTTGGTCCACTTGGGCCTTCTGGTTCAGTGATAGAACTACGCTTCTTTAATGGCCTAGGAGCATTGGCCAATTTTCTTCTCAGAGCTTCAAGGTCAGCATCACTTTGATATCGTAGGGGTGAATGCACAATAGGTGTGAGCTTAGTAGGACTGAGAGGACGAGGAATGTTTTCCACATTGCTATTTTCACTGGATGGTGGAGCATTTTCCAGCTCTTGATCTTTTTCAGAGACCTCAGTCTGAGGCTGAGATTGTGGCTGTGAGGAAGTCTGGGCAGGCAAAGAACCATGAAGGAATGGCAAGGGTGAGGGAGAAGTCGAACCAGATTGTAATACGGGTTTTCCATACACTGAAGAAAAGAAAGATGGAAAACAGTGAAGAACTGTTCTCAAATTACATAATAAAATATTTGCAAATAAACCGCATATGTCTCTGTTGCTACTTGTTTGACACTAATAAAGAAAAAAAATTGAATTAATTATGTTGGAACCTATCAAAACAGAAATAAATACTCACCTGTTGGTGATTGTGATGCTTCTTACAATTACAAGCTACAAGAAACACCTGGAATGTTTTTCCTCTTTCATGAGAAAACAGTAAGAGGAGAAACACTCTCCTCTCTAGACACTTTTTTCAACTTATTTCTGAAAGTATCAGTAGAGTTCTAATTGCATCTTGTTTTAAATAAAAGGTAATTGAATGTATACTTATTTATCACCCCAAAAATATATGGGATTATTTTTCTGTCATGCTGCATACATAAAAATACCTTTCCTCTTCTCACAGATTGAGACTAGTTTTTCAAACTGATACAGAAAGTAAACTAAGCCCAATAATTAGATCTTAACAGTCTATTTCAAAGGAGAAAAAAAAAGCAAAATATATTCTACCTGCTTTTACCGACTTATTTAAGGTATTGTATACAGCTTGTTGATAATTCTTTGGTGGTGTTGCTTGCTGAAGATACATTGAGTAGATGGAACTGGAGTTCACTGTCTGTGGCCCTTTTCTGGGAGACTGAGGTCTTGATCCTTTATCAGCTAGAAAAGGTCTGATTGCCACAGTTAAAGGGAGTTCTGGCCTGCCATCTCCTCCTGGAAACAAGGGGGGACCGGAAGGTTGATACGTAGGGCTGGGAGGTACAGAAATTCTCTGTTGAATCTGTTGTGAAGAACTGGGCTGATGTATATTGCTTGGTGGCGGAACTGGAACAGGTCTTTGCCGATTTGTTATACTGGTGCCAGGTCTGGGCAGACTGCCATCCTTTCTTCTTTCTAGAGAATTTGTAGAACCTGTTCCTAAGGGAACTGGACTTGGATAGGTCCCATAGTTTTGAGGCAACTGCTTGCTTACACCAGGAATTGTTGGTGGCACCTTCCCCAGGTCAAGACCCTATGTAAGAACAATTGGCCTCATTTAATTAAGTAAAATACTTGTGAGCAAGAATATTCCTCATTCAACAAAACATACTAATAATCTTGTGTGACAGCAAAGGAGTCAATATAAACAATTTGTGTTCCTTAACCACTAGATGTGATTCTACCTGAATTTACCACAAGACCTCATCATACATCAGACAGAGGCCACTGTTTAAGGGCATCTTCAGCTATAATACATCAATATGAATCCAAAACTATTTGCATACTTTCAAAGCCTGAATAACTTGTTCTAGGTTCTTAATCTCAGTATCTAGTTGATAATGTTTTTGATAATACATAGCGTGATAACAGAGTTTACCAAAACTATTTAAAGACAAGGTCCTTATTCTTTAAACATAGTGTCTTAAAGAATTCACACAGTACTAGAACAACAGTGCAGACAGACACCACCAGTGGACTCACTCAAGGATGGATTTAGTGACTACTTTTGTGAGAAAAAGAGTGCATTGAAAAAGTGATAATCTACACGAAGGAAAAATAGTATCGAAGATCTGAATTAGAAAAATAGGAAGGTGGGGGAGATGATTAGGAGAAGCAAAGGGAGAGAAAAGGGGAGACCAGATATGTACAAGAACAGGAAGGAATACAAACTACTGAAGTTGAAAAAAAAAAATATAAATTGTACTGTGATAAGAACAGAAAGGAACAGGAGGAATACAAAGGTAATTTTCTTTGTGACTTTTAAAATAATCATCAGCAGGGAAACTGAATGTGTATGTAACTGAAGTGAGTTCAGCTATGGAAGCCAAAGGTTCATAATTTCAGCAAAACAGATCTATAAATATATCACAGATGAAACCCACCAGCTTATCAGTACTTCCTAATACTGAAGTTGGCAAAGGCTGGCTGGATATAGTTCCTTGTTTTAAAGCAGTATCCATGCTTGATTCTTTCCAGTCTGTGTTGGAGATCTGAGGGGGTTTTACCACAGGGGTTGAGCTCTGTTTAAGTATTGGCCAATTTCCATCATTAGCTTGAAAACAGACAAAAATATTATATTTAAGATAATCCACACCAGCATTGTAAACAAGCAAAACAACATGTGAAATAGAAAAGCTTAGATTACAACAGGATTAATTTGATTCCAGAAATGAGATAAATCACTATTAATGTATTGTTCAGAAATCAATACTGAAAGCCCAATCACTGCATATAATATGCTGTTCATTACGCTTTGACATTCAAATTGTATGGAAAATTTCTATAGAAAAAAAGATGGTTAAAATTTTGGTTTGAGTGTTGCATATTCTTAGAAGGCAAACAAGTTCAGAACAAAAATCCTTGCAGAAAGACTTCATCAACATTTCTTTTGGTACTATGCGGAGACACTGTTAAATTATGCTAAATGTTAAGTCTACGTAAGCTCTGAGTGGACTTACTCCAAATTTAAACTATGGTTACTAGATTCATTCACTCATAACAGGAAGTAAAAACTCATTTTAACAATGGGACGGAACAAAAGCATCCATTACTTTGATGGAAGTAGCAGTTAATTTACCTTTTGTTTTTCCTCAACATATTTACCTGATTAGAATTGCCCCAGAGATTTTAAAGAAATTTATAAAGTCAGCTAACAGCTTCAACTCACAGTGTCAAGATACAAGTCATGGGCTTTTATCTTCATCACATGCAAAAAATCATGCATAGCTGCACATAAACTGAGGCAACAAATCCTTAATGAAGTCCTAGATGCATTGATATGTTACTTTATTAACTGCATGAGACTATTTAGTTTTTGTTCTCTAAGTAAGCAAGAGAGTTTCACTAGCCTGATAATTAGATCTGTTTTATAGTAACTAACTAGATCCCTGGTTAGATCCCAAGGCTTTGATTTGCCTTTAAAAGATTAAACTTCATGTTTCTCTTACTCTAAGGAGACCAGAGATCATTTCTCCTTCCCTGTTGTCTGTAATTATCTTAGTGGAGCACATAGCATCAGTAAAGACGACATGTAAGATGTAACTAACTTTACTAGAGGATAACAACTAAAATGGAGGGGGGTTTTGTGTGTGTGGAGATTTACTGAGATTTCTGGACTCCATAGTAAGACAACATCAAATGAAAAACAGGTATTTAATGGCAAAGTTTCCCATTTCATTTCAGTTTTAAGCCCCTAGAAAACAGAATCAGCAAGGCTATTTCTAGAATTCTTTGCCATCCTTGTCGAGTATAGCGGATAGTCTAAGAATAAGCTGCATAGGAACATTCTAATTACAGTGAATTTAACATCACCACTCTACTTGCTATCCATAAGCCTTATCCTCTTTATTAAGTATCCCTTTTCTCTGCCCCCTCCCCCCGCAAATGACAACCTGAAGATTTCTTGACAATTACCACCCAATGTTTTCACTGTATTAGGTCATAAACCTATTTATAGGCTTATTAAAATCATACCACTTTTAAGTGAGCAAAATAACCCAAAGTTATACCTCTGCATTTAAGCTATCATACTAATTATTTTTTAATTATATGTGCAGACCATTCCTTAATATTACACACACTGTATTGTATTAAACTTTCAAATTCAGATCAACTGTGTTTGAATTCTGAGAGATAATTACTTTGGAGCAACAGTATTTTTGTGGTTGGTCATTTAAATAGGGTTAACATGTGCATATTTTTACACTGAGAACATAGTATATAGTCCAGAAATCACTTTTCAGACTTGCAAACTGCCAGCAAGCGAAGTAATGAGGCCCAGCTTTAGTACTGGCAACATCCAAGAACTGGACATGTGGGGTTTTTTGTTTGTTTTTGTTTTTAATCATCTGGTTATCCAAAGCAAGACCAAAAAAAGACGACTGTCTAAATACTTTGACCCTAAATAATGGCAAATTTTCCAAGTATGCACTGAATTAACATTTACTGTACAAAATACACAGGATGTTCCATAACTCCAGTAAGGTTATGGTTCAGTAAAACTTTAGTTTTGAAGATCAGTAAAAAGTGTTATAACTGATTCACGCTAAACATGAAAGCATCTTTAGCCATAAGTTTAGCTATTAAGAAAGCACTTACAGAAACAACAGTAAAAATCCCAAAGAATTTAATTATCTTACCTGCAAATACAAGCCCACACTCTTCTATTAGAAAGATAGTTATACAAAAACTTTTTGTAATCCTTCAAATTCCAAATATTAGTGTGTTCATCGCCAAATTCTGAGGTAACAGACTGGAAGTAAATTCAGACTCTCTCTCCTCCCTCTAACTTCTCTGTTTCATTCCACTTATATAAACACCAGAATGTAACTGTTCCCACCTTCATGTCCTTCATATTATAATCTGGCAGACTTGCCAACTACCACGCATTTTTTATGCATGCACCTCTCACGTACTCCCACAACCCAAGCTGAATCTCATGCACTTAACTAAGCTGCTGTCGCAATCTGCAACTGCAGTGCATGGCGCCAGAGGCTGCATGATAGGTGCTAGGAGGAGGCAACCAAACAGCATCTGCCTTCTGCTATCTTTGGTTAGACTGAACAGGTCCCAGACACTTGCCCATCTGATGGCAACGCCCTTCTGACAAGCCTTCACTAGCTCCTGCTCTCAGCCACCCCATAGCCATTTCAGCCAACTGGCTTCATTTTCTCCTCCAAATGTACCCTCTTGTCTGCCGCTTGTAAGACTACCTAACACCCAGTGTATTTCAACTCCCACCAGTCCATTTTGTATTTATATAAATAAGACAGTGACATGCAGACACAAAAGATTTTGTGCATTTTCTCTGATTTTACCTATAAAATTTTGTAGGTCTGGATCCAGGATACTTACTATAGCAACTGAAGTGCAAACCAAGTATAACATTTTTGTCCAATGGAAGTCAGCAAGATTCTTGCTATTGACTTGGACAGAGCGAGCTTTTATCCCAACTCTGGGGCCAGTGCAACATGGAAACTCAAAGTTTCCCACAAAGTAACTCAAGCTAAACCTGTATGTAATACATCTATCTAATCTGAGATATACTAAAACATGCTTTGGTGATTACCATGAATTTTCTAATAACAATTAGAAAAATCCAAGGTTTTTCAGTGAAGAAAACTCATCCCTAGTACACTACTCCAGTACTCCAGGATGAATTTGCTGCAAATCTGTTTCCTTCAACGATGAAAAGCAACTTCTCTACAATTTTACATTTCAACAGCATCTTCTGCATGCCAGACCACAACACAAGTTCTAAAGATGCTGTTTAATATGCATCTGTATGCAAGAGCTCAGATGACCATATTAAAAACTGAGTTCTTAGCTAGCCAGAGATCTTCTATGGACTCACAGTGCTGAGTGTCAAAGAGAGTAGGTGGCAGGCGGATGACATTGTGAACAGCAGACTGAAGAGAAGTGGGAGGTGACAGAATAGGATCCACTATTATGTCTAAATCAGAAACCTTCCAGGTGTCTGGAGATTTTTTCACACACCCATAGTCTGTCTCTACCGGACACACCAAGGCAGATCCAGTTACACAGAAAAAGAAAGAAAAAGAAGTGGTGGAAAAATTATAACAATGACAATGGAGAAATTAGAACAGGAACACTCAGATAACGAGAAATAAAAGCATGACAGTTGAAAAAAAATTCTCAATTTTTTCTCAATTTTTTTTCTTCCTGGGAGCATATAAGCTTCTCTTTACATAAATCTATCTTATAGGACTTTATTCAAGTACATTCAGAGTAATAAACACCAAGTCAGTCCTAAGGTAGAATAATTACTTTTATAAAACCAAAAAGTTATCATTCAGAGATCTCATAACCTCCTGAGGTAGGTCTAGAAGTGGGTATGTATATCTTCTGAGGTTGATATTTACAAAATAGTGAATTATTTTTGGTTGGTGAACTTAAAAGTTATGAGGTGTCCTTTCCCATATATGAAAACAGAACTGTGGCAAATTAAGTCGTTCCATATTCTTAAGACTTTTCCATTTGCATTTTCAATTAAACTAAAAGTATTGTTAAATCACTAATATCAATGGAAAAGACTGGGGTTTTTTTAAGTTCTGTTTGGATAGTTTCACTTCCTGACCTTGGGGTTTTTGGTGGGGAATTTCTGTCATTCTCTCCTATGGAGGTGTTCAGACTGTCATCCCTCCACCTCTTCCTCCCCATTTGGAAGCATGCTGCAAGCTTTACTGGAGTATTCAGTTTTAAGTACTGGAATGCATGTGTGAATATTGCAGCAGCTTTGCTCTAGTGGTCATTGCTTATCTCATTTTTAGATCTCTCCTAGGAGACCAGGTAAACTAAGTCCTGTGGTTAGACCTATGGGATTGTGCATTTTTATTTGTATCATGCGTGTTTTCCTAGCTAACCATTTCTTAAGAATTCTGATTTTGCTAAGATGTGAGCAGAGAGGTGAGCTTTGCCAGAATTAGAACTTAAGGCACAAATGTTATGATCTGCCTCCTTCAGTCTCCAATGTAAATTAAAAAAAAAAAAAAAATCTATTTTATAATGTAGATGGTATTACTAATCATGGAAGACATTGGAGCCAATTTTGGACATCAAGTTCTGGGGAGTACCCTGGAGGGGAAGCTCCTTCACTAATGAAGGCAGAAACAAGTAAACAGCATCAATGCTAAGGTTATTCCATTTCAGAAATGCTCCAAGCACCACAAATTCTCGTATCTCAGAGCAAAACCTCCCATAGTTTTATTCTATTTTCCTATTTAGTCTCCTTCTGAGAAGTAATATTATTTTTACTTGTTCATTAGCTTTGTTTTACTAGACAAAAAGCAACATACTGTAAATAGTTGTTTATAATGTAGTTTGCCAACGTTGTTTTCATTATTATATTCAAACACACAAACTAATTGAAATGCTGTTAAAGACAGAACATAGAATCTGTGAAGGAACATGTGCTCCTTTTAGTGGTGTACCAGCTAGTAAAATCTCAAGGAAAACACTCAGTCTCCTAAGAAAAATTCATGGAAAGAGGCAAAAATGCTTCATATCAAATGACTAATGTCCAATTCACAGAATAGTATCAAGATATCTAAAATTTATCTCTTACACTACAGGGATTAGGCCAACACTGGGTCTCCTAAGATTACTCCTTTTCTTTACTACTCCTTTCCAAACCATGTGTATTAATAAACACCACATTTAAGTGCTTACCAGATTTTGATCTTCCATGTGTTGAGCTAGAAGCAATGGTGAGAGACTGTGGTTTAACTGGATCTACTGGTACAGCGTAAGTGCCAGCACTTGGAACTTGGATGTAAGGTCCTACTGCTGCCACCCTTCCTGAAGCACTCAAGGATGATTGGGGTGATGAAGTTCCATTAATACGATTCAACTAAAAAAAAAATCAGACAAATTGAAATGTTAACTTCCATTTAATCTAGGCATTTGTGCACGAACAGAAGGTCTAAATTTAATTATCTAGAACCATGCACTATAGCTAAGAAAGTTAGTAATTAAGTTACCATACTCCATGCTTCTACCAAAAAAAAAAAAAAAAAAGGAAGACATAGAAAACACATGTATTCCCTAAAATCAACACCTCAAAAATTAAATTTCTCAGCCACAGCACATACATTTCTTGTAGAAACCTTTATCTGTATAAGGTCTCTTTCATTGTGCCTTTCTTATGCAAATGGGCTAAAATGAGTTCTTAAATGATCAAATATGTTTTTTTTATTATTTTTAAAAGCAATACCTCCAGCTAGGAATATATATGGGAATCCATATTGATCTCTCTAGTCCTTAGATAAATGGTCTACTGTGCAACTGATTTCTTTTCAAAGTTCCAGACAACTATTAAGACTAACTTTGTCCGACCATTTGTATTTTTATCAATTTTCCATATTGGAAGATCAATATTTTATGAAAACCAGACTTTTTATGCTTTCATGCTTTGAAACACAGCCCATAATCACACTTTCCTTCCTAGAAATATAAACTACTGTAATTTTTAATATAGTATGGTCTGTGCCATAAAGAAAAATAAAAGGAAACACATTCTAAGTTTTCTGATATCTATGCAAAACTGTAAAGTAGTTTTAAGAAGCCTGCTACTTTTAAAATAGGTTCTTTAGATGTAATTCTATTACTCAACTAGGAGAAAGTGAGATTCTATGTAGTTTTTATAGGCTCTTGATAAACTAAAGTGTGGCCCTTTTAACAGTTTATCTTACAGGAATGTTTTCTTTTTGACGTGCCTCAACTTTTTTCTTGTATAGTCGTTCACGCAGCTCATTGATTCTCTTGTCCATCATAGCCACCTCCATATTACGTTTGTTTAAGAGTTCTTTCTGCTGCTGAAGCTTGGAGTTCTGCTCCTGGTTAAGCCTGTTACGAATCTTCAAAAAAAAAAAAAGCACACTTGTTAGGACAGTTACTTCATTTTGTCTGTTGTCAAGTTGTTTTTTAATACAGTGTTAAAAAACCCAAAGCAACTTGGATCGGCTATGTTCTGGCATCTCTAAGGTTATGCTTCCACACGGCCTGTCAAATTAGCATTTGCAACCATTAACAACACTTAGAAGAAAGCAGCAAAAGAATGTCCTAATAAACTAGTGGCTACCTATTAAATACACATAGACTGCATCCCACTTACAGCAAATGGATTGAAAAATTAGGCGTAAAGACATTTCAGAACTGAATTACCCTGAAAAATTAAGTCACAGAAAATGTTTGTTAAAAGTTATGTTTAACCACCAAGACAGTTTGAATATCATGCAAACTAAGTGCTATAAAACTTGTAACAGAAATTACGCTATTGATTCTGTTTCCAGTTCCACATGAAACTTCTTGATGTCTGAATGGGAGGTTAACTGAACTGCTAGTGCAAGGACTGGGTACAGATTTTCCTCTCTACATAGGGATTAAACTGAAACCTTCACAGCAGGTTTACAGTAAGATTAGGGGATGCATTATCTTTATGGTTTAAATCAACCATGACATTCTTTATAATTATTTCTCTTGCTTTCCTATTGGCGTTTTTTCATACCTTCAATAACTCTTGACAGTATTGTCTCAGTGTTCCAATTTTCATGGTAATGTTACATGCAAAAAAAAACCTGAGGCAAATTTAACTCTTGGTAAACTTGTATGGGATCATTATGAAGCACAAGAGAGAAATCTTAATCTATTGAGCATCTTTGCACTTAGAAATAATCGAAAGGTAGATACCTGATCTAGTTGAAGATGTCCCTGCTCATTGCAGGGGGGGTTGGACTAGATAACCTTTAAAGGTCCGTTCCAACCCAAACTATTCTATGATTCTATTCTATGATTCTATATGCCTTGTATAAATGGGGAAAGGGGAAAAAGAAGGAAAAAGGACCCTTATTCCTAATTCATTAAAACATGTGATGGATTAATTTGTATGTCGTGCTTGCTCATGTAAAGAAATGA
Organism: Calonectris borealis; assembly: GCF_964195595.1. Taxonomy (NCBI): domain Eukaryota; kingdom Metazoa; phylum Chordata; class Aves; order Procellariiformes; family Procellariidae; genus Calonectris; species Calonectris borealis. The sequence continues at coordinate 11,850,501 of NC_134316.1, read as the reverse complement.
GTGACACTAATTTTGAAATTTAAATTAATTTTGAAATATTAAATATATATTAGAGCTGTTGCCTTGATCACAATAAAGTACATGAGTGAATAAAAAGCCCTCAAATCCTGACACATTGGCACACAATTAAGTATTCCATAACTTTTGAACATAAAAACTGGACAAAATTTCAATGTAAATGGAATATTTAATTACTCTTGTGAGAACTACACTTCAGACGTAACAATCTTCTTGGAGGAAGATACATGATACTGATACAGGGAATACTGTGTGAATATCCTGCAGCTATAGCGCACTATACAGCACACTATATGGCACAGTGAATACAGTGGAGCTTACATTTTTGATGATTCTGTTAAAATGTGTTATTTAATTCCTATGTATTTTGTTTATTTGCACCAGACATTATAGCTATATTTTCACAATATATTTTAAATATCATTTTATTCACTGTCCAGTCATGTCTCCAAGTTAAGATGACATCTAAGTGAGCTTGCTACACCCAGTTCTTTGCAAAATAGAAAAGTACTGAAATGAATTTTTTTCACTTTTTTTTTTAAGAGAGATTAAAACAAATACTAGATTATGTCAGCACTCAGTATTTCAATATTAGGGGCTGAGAAATGCCCTTCAGAACACTTGCACGCTTTGTATCATTAGGTGTATGAGCAACAACAAAAATAGTTTTTAAAGCTAATGAAATTCTGTTTTAAAGAGGGTTATATGCTAACTACAACCTCACACATTAGCAGCATTCCAATACATCAGTTTTATAAGACGGCACAGAACCAAATGGTCACCCATAAGAGCAGTAATACAACTTTTTAAAATCTACAGCTATCATCCAAATAGCATCTCTCCATTACTTACCTGTAGCTCTTGATACAACTTTTTTAGTTCTACTGCTGCAGGTCCCGTCATTTGTCCATTGTAAGACTGAAAGCCGTTCAGTTTCCCTTTCCTTAAATCCTCCAGTTGCTGAGTAAGTTGATCCACTTTTAACACTGCAGCCTGTAGCTCCTGCTGCTTTTCCTGGAACATGGCACTTATATGCTCAATTTCAGTTGCTAAAATTAACAAGATAAAAATAACAAAAAACAACTAAGTAAAGCAGAAGTTGCTAATTTTTTTAATTCTACAGGTATTGATAAATACAACACACTGGTTTTAAATCTAGTATATGCATGCACAGATAAAATATTTACGTGTCGGGAATTTGCTAACAGTCATAATATTTCCTAACAGTTATAGAATAGACTTTTTCTGACTTTACCCCTGACTACATAAAACAGTTACATCATATACAAATTTCATAGAAACACAGGACCCTCTGTAAGACAAAAAACATTCTACCTGAAATCCTGCTTCAATGCTATATGGACTAGCAATATAGCATTATTTGCCAGTCATGGGGTGAATAGTAAATTAAATTAAATAAATTACTTAAGAATTCCACATACATAGATTGCCATTCATGATCTTGCTATAGTCCACTTGTCCTCTCATGGCACGGATTTTTTTCAGCTTTGTCTCCTGGGTTTCAACACGTTCTTTAAGTTTTTGAAGCTTTTCACTCTCAGAAACTGACTGCTGCTGACGACGTTCTTGCTGCTTCAGATAACGCAAACGTTGTTCCTGACAAAATGAGGTTTTAGACAAGAGGTACCTGTTACCCATTTATTTAAAAAAAAAAAAAAGTTAACTTAGAAAAACCCATCACGATGATCAGTGGGGTTTATTTCCAGAAATCAGAAAAATTTGTATCTAGTATCTAGTTAAAATACGTTCTTCAACGTTAATTGAAGAAATCTGTTTTAGAGCAAAGATTCAAGATGTTTTAGACCTAATACCAAATTGACATATATGTGCAAATACAACCCTAGCCTGAACACTCATTCAAACACATCTGTGAAGCTTCCTCTGGCATTTGTTTTCTGCCACTATTAACACTTTTCCTGCTGTTGCAAAATGAACTTCCAACACTTATCCAGATTCTCAAAGACGACAAAATATGTCCAACAGATCATTTTAAATAAGCTGACGTACTGTAAGGTAATGTTCCAGTTCTAAATAACAGTGCTTCTGCTGGGCACACAAGGAAAATGTTTCTTTTTCTACATTATTTCCACCAAAAAAGAACAACAGAATTTATAGGTTGATTCCCAAGTACTCCAAGCATCCAATGCATAACTGTATATTGTAACATTTACAACAATGTCAAAAACATTAAACCCACTCCCCACTCTGAAAACATACTTAGATTCTTACATCTCAGAGACTTTGGAAATGTAATATATGAATATATACGAAGTGGGTATATTCTCATCTCACACCACTATAACTATACTGGAGTGAATGAGCTACTCAACATGAGCATAGAGCCAAGCCTGGTCTATCACAGATCATGAAGTGGGCCTCACAAAAGACACAAATAAAACCTAGCAATATTTTTATAAAGACACATAACTTGGCTTGACATAGGTTGTTATAGTACCATTTACACTGAAATGTTGTATATTGCCTAGGTTAAGATAAACTTGGTAAAACAATGGATTTCTCAAGCTCTTTCTTAAGCTCATCTAGAATGAATTAGCATGTTTTTCCGTATCCATGAAACTTATGTTTGCATACGTTGAAGAAAATTTGTACTTGTTATGATCTGTATGTAATTATTACCTTAGCAACCAACATTTGTTGTTGATTTTCAATCTGCTGCTGTTGCCGGGCAGCCATATCTTGAAGTTCAGAAAGAGTGAGCTCAACACGTGGATTCCCAACCTGCAGAACACAAAATGTTACATTACTGTGCTGATGTATATTAAGTGTTCTGACTACAGAAGCTAAATCCCCACCCCTCAGAGGAAGGCTAAAGCCTCCTCTGCAGTCGTCAGAGGAAGAATAATGACAGATAAGCTATGAAAGAGCAAGGAACCTCAGAGCAGAAAGAGAGGACACAGACCATGCACATACCAGGGACAGAAAAAGCAAAAAGGGGAGAAGCAGATGAAAGAAAAACACTAAGAGACAAAACAAACAAGAGAAAAAAGCCCTTATACTACGTTTAACACTGCTCTGTTAGATGTTTGGTAGACTTGGTACACAGTACTGGTACGGCACATGTGACAACACACATACAAGCAGGTATTTTAAGTAACTGGAATCTGAAGCTTCTTTCCTTTCCTAACACTTTCACTGTAACTGCCTTGGCAGCTTTTACTGGTGGTTAGCATTATTTACCTAGCACAGGACAAGACCACATGAGAACCCTTAGATAAAGGCTGTCACTAAGCTCACATCCAAAGATGGTGAAACTTCCTGGCAGATTGGCGCATTTAAGGTAAGAATCTGTGAAAAACAGTCTGTACAAAGTGAAGCAAAGTAAAGTTGATCCCCTTTGGATAAATAAGTGGCTATTACTAAGCGAACTTTGAATGAAAAGACAAGATATCAGTGGGGCTTTATCACTCCTTTTACATTCCAAAACTAACAAATAATTTACAAAATTGGGATAGAGAGGCAATTACTGAAAATTATTTAACATTTACATGATGCTGTGACAATGTGTGAGACCAAATATTAGGTGTTTTTAAAAATGAATGCATTGTTTCAATATATTCATAGTTCTATCACAAATATAATTTAAACCTATACATTAAATTACTTCAATTCAACCACGTTTTTTATTATGCAATCACAAGAAAGAGAGTCCAGTGTAACAAGACAAACTCCAGAAGCTGACGCTTGCCCAATAGCTGTTTTGCTACTCAGAAAACCAAAACCCACAACCTTAGAATTGCAGAGTTTAACCACAACTTTAGAATTTGCACAGAAAGAGAATACCAGCCTTTGAAAAATTATGCTGCAAAGTTCAGAATAGCCCAGCATCTGTTTCAAGGTATTTACATGTAATTTAATTTATTGGATCAATGTAAAAGCTGGATTACTGCATTGTAATAATTCAATAAACAATGTAGTATTTTCACCAAACTACATGACTACACTATTAGTCGAACAAATTAAAATCATATAATTTCCTATCCCCAATATAGTAAATACTGCTGAAAAAGAAAAGAGAATTAAATGTTTTGGATATATTGATAAATAAAACTCTGTTTCAAATTAATGTTTACAAAATGGAATGAGGTCTAAATATTTTACAGACACACAAAAAAAAAGAAAGAAAAAAAAAAAAGACAGACCCCAAACACCTCACCACCCCAATCAATCAAGCATCACATTGTGGATGTGATCAAACCTGATCCCAAAGAAAAGCCAATTTAGCTGCTCTGCTTTTCTGGGCCCACCCTACTGACTTCCAATGCAGTTCTGTGGCGATCCTGTCTGACCACGTCCTCTGCAATACTTGTACTTCACTCTAAGAAAAGTAAAATTCTCCTCTAACATCTTGTTGATATTGAAGTATCTCAGCCACTTTGAATGGCTTGTTTCATATTCCTACATCAAATTCCTACTTAAGTAGGTGTCAGTTCTCCATCAATGCATAATACAGAACTGTTTCTTTAAGCGTCAGTCAGGAAAGGAAAATAGTATTTGTTTTAAAATAACTGATTTCTCCTTTTTTTTGCTGCTTGAACTCCAATATTTCATGTTTCTGCACACAATTATTCAGGTAAGATATGCACCTCAAGGTCAGTCACTAAAATGAGCCAGATTTGGAAAACTAACTTTTAAAGTTGCTGCATCTTAGACGCGTGATAGAGACATGTCAGACTAAAATTTTTAGAGAAAGTTATTGTCCCTCTTTGAACATTTCCTACTGAATAAATTATGGAGCGAAATTGTAATTCTTACTGGATACTACAACTGAAACTCCTCTTACTGGTCAACAATAATGAAAACTATTTATGGTAGAGAAGTGATTAAAAAAAAAGAAAAATCTATGTATTTATTTCAGTTATAGCTATATAGAATAGTGGAACTAGAACACAGTAATTAAAAAAAAAGATTGAATCTAGTAGTGTGTACTTTTTTTATTAGCATGACTTATGACAGACAAGAGTCCTTCACAATATTCTTTAAGGTCAAATAACTTGTATGCACTTGTGGCCACCAGCTAATATCCAAGAGAGACATTTTATTATTAATTACAGACTGAAAGATACTAATTGGGTAAGAAGTAAGGAAGCTTTTCCAAGTGCCATCCACAAACCAAAATGTGCTCACTTGAGACAAGAAATAACATAGAAAAACCAGATGCTGCTCCCAGAACATGTTCAGGCTCTGCTGACTTCCTTTGGCATGACCTTCCACCAGAAAAACCTAAACCTCTACACCTGCTTCTGCTGGACTCTGTACGTAATTCGTAAAAGGGGCTCAGAATGGCTTGAAGGTTTCCCTCTGCATCACCAATTTTAAAAGTAAAAATGTTGGGGGGGTGAATTGATAGTATTTTCTCAATACACATATGCTCTTTTTCAAAAATACACAACTTGCATCAGACTTTGCAAAGTCTTCCCAATGCTTCTCTCCTTTCTGCTTTGATCATCAATTTAGCAACATTGATAGCTCATTCTATTCCCAGTAGTAATTTTCAGTATAACACTGTCCAAGAAAGAGAGAGATGTTTTATTCTGCTAAGAAATCCTGTTAAAAATATATCCAGACTAAAAAAGTGGTATCTGTATAGGGGCATATTTCAAGGTAAAAAAGCCATTTCACCAAGTGAAAACTATAGATTTTCTAAATGAAAAACGTAACCTGGGATGCACAATGACAATAAGAAACTGGTTTGTAAAAGCTCCGGAAACAAAAAAAAACACAGTTTGATCCAAAAGCTCAGAATTTTTACTGCTTTAAATAAGCATATTTGAAAGTATATCTTATAATGCCTGAAAAAAGTACTGCATTATTTTGTATTGTGTAAAATATAGATTAGTTGAGTGCAAATATTAGCTCCTCCCTGAAGAAGCTATTAACTATGTAAAATGTTCCATTTAGAAAGTGTAATGTCTAAAAACATTTTATACATGGCAAAGCACAAGAACATGGGAAACAGTGATAATTAACCATTTAAATTTAAATGCTCTAAGAGAAATCTTTTAATGTTTACCTCACTGAATACCAATAAATGTCCCTTTCACTGAAAATAACTACACTATACTTAGATAGAAAAGAAGAGGCAGCTGAGGAAACAAAGTTTTAAACCTGTAACTTCACTCGCAGTTTGTTCTTTTTCATCCACATGGCAAAAGCAGCAAATAGACCAAGCAGAATTCCTCTTCGACATCAAATCAATTATTTTCAGATAGATTGTTGCTGATTTCAGGTCTCAAAAACAGGACAGCATCATTTTTGAAACAGCATGAAAAACACTGAATTTTTCTCTTGCCGAGATCTAGTTGAATCAACTCGTTTAGAGCATTTCATATTAGTTGAGTCTGCTTGTAATAATCTGTATGCAAACACCACTGCTGAAAAAAGTCAGTCTCGATCCTTCTTCAGAACCTCAGGTTATGCAAGGCAAAGAGCGCGCTACATTTCTCAGTTCTTTAATGAGTTTGTTGGTTTCTCGGATTCTTAAGTTTGTGCTGTTCATACTAGTTATTAATAATTCCATCCATGAAGTCACTCACCTCTCATAACAAACATGAGCCTATCACACTTAAGGTCCAGACCTCCTCCTTTCTCCTGCAGCAAGAGAAACCTACCTCCTGCAGAACTGCCTTCTGAAGGAGGTACTAAAAAGCCACTACAAATATCCACTCCTCCAGATTCCACAGATTCATTTGCTACATGGTGATACATCAAAGCAGACAGTTTTGCTGAATTGTAAATTTCTTTTTATTGATTCACAGACGCATTTACACATAGAGATTAACTCCTAAATAAAATGCTATAGACACAAACACTGCATTATTAGGCACCAAGGAAGTATTATGTATGTCTCATACAGACACCTATATTCCCTAATTTCTTAATATTAACAAGAATCTTTAAAAAATTGTATTTATTTTGTTTAGCATGCACTTTAAAAGGTCATGATGAGAGACAGAATTTGTAATCAACTGGAGTTTCAGCTTCTGACATTCGCCTCCTACTGCAGACTAATATTTTACCATTTGATGATTAATATTTTTGAGACAGGTGAGATGAATGGTACAGTAGTAATTAAATAGTTTGGGAACCAGTTTACAAGCTGCCTCAAAACAAGTCATACCTTAGGCATTTAATTAAGAAAAGGAACCTCCTTTAATATTTAATTCTACACATTAGTCTTGTCACTCTGAAAACTCATTTTCTTGTTCCTCCTTTCTTTCTGTCTGCCCTCACACTATGCTGTTCTGTCTATCATCACAAACTCCTCAGTCTACATGTTTCTGAGCTATTATGAAATGGCTTACTCATTGGCAACCCACAACAGTAAATGAAAAATTGCACCTGAACTCAAAATATTTCTTTGACAAGCAAAATGTACTGTAGTCAAGAAATGTAAGCAATAAGGGCAGATTCCAGTGGTTTTTTGCCTTTACTCCCATCAGAAAACTATCTTTTAAGAGGGATCTAATTATGTCAATATTAAAATAAAAAACCCATGAGACTGATCTTTTGAAATAGATTATTTTTTCAAAGATGGTAATTAGGATGTGGTTTGATTTTATGCCTTTCTTTGCCTCTGTGTCTAAGCAATGAAGATACTTACTTTGGATCATTTTCTAAGTTTGCACTCGTAAGAACAGAAAGTTACTTTGAAAATAATAATGAAACATATACCAAACCCACACCTGAGACTGTTATGATTTCAGAAATAAGAGCTTTAAACAAAAACAACAAATATTCAAAAGCTTTTCAGGCCACCATAATGACTGGCAATCTCAAATAGCCAGTGTAAAGCATAATGTAACCAATTAATTGAAAAAGAAAACCAGCGCAGTACAAGAATTTACCAATCATTTCCTGCATGCTCTCTCTTCAGATCTTTTTGTAGGTTTGCAAGAGCCACCATGTCATTAACTTCCCTTATCTATTCCTTCCCTCTTTTTAAGATAGGTGTTCACACCCATCTCCCACACAATTCTTCTTCAGTTCCCTTCCAAACGCCCTGCACTAGAAAGTGTAGGGTTCAAGTACCTCAAGCCTCCTGAAACTGGCCAAGCTCCACCTTTCTCCCATGCATATTCTTGTACAATGAATCATGTACCATGAACTCTCTCTCACACGTTTTCTAGACTTTTTCCTATCACTCACCTCCATCACCTCTATCCTTACTCCCTCATTTACTACTTCTCTTTTGGTACTTTGGTCCACCCTTCTCTCTTGTCACAGTCAGAAATGATTCTGAGGTTAAACCACCAATTGCCAAGGTCCAACATAACCTAGATAAAATATAATCAACCAGCGTGCAGGGAGGTGAGAAAGTCTGCCTTGGAGTCCGGAATGGCTGGTTCTGACTCTGGCCATCAAAAGGGCTACCCAGAAAGTTTTTCTGCTTGTATCCCACTACTTTCAAAAACTTATTAATTCAGTGACAAGCCAATATAGCAGCTACTAAAGATAATGCAGCACACTGTTTATTCATAGAATCATAGAATCATACAGGTTGGAAAAGACCTCTAAGATCATCGTGTTCAACCTTCAACCCAACACACCATGTCCACTAAACCATGTCCCTAAGCGCCTCATCTACACGTCTTTTAAATACTTCCAGGGATGGTGACTCCACCACTTCCCTGGGCAGCCTGTTCCAAGGCCTGACCACTCTTTCAGTAAAGAAATTTTTCCTAATGTCCAATCTAAACCTCCCTTGGTGCAACTTGAGGCCATTTCCTCTTGTCCTATCGCTAGTTACTTGGCAGAAGAGACCAACACCCACCTCGCTACAACCTCCTTTCAGGCGGTTGTAGAGCGCGATGGGGTCTCCCCTCAGCCTCCTCTTCTCCAGGCTAAACAACCCCGGTTCCCTCAGCCGCTCCTCATAAGACTTGTGCTCCAGGCCCTTCACCAGCTTCGTTGCCCTTCTCTGGACACGCTCCAGCACCTCAATGTCCTTCTTGTAGTGCGGGGCCCAAAACTGAACACAGGATTCGAGGTGCGGCCTCACCAGTGCCGAGTACAGGGGCACAATCACCTCCCTGCTCCTGCTGGCCACACTATTTCTGATACAGGCCAGGATGCCGTTGGCCTTCTTGGCCACCTGGGCACACTGCCGGCTCATGTTCAGCCGGATGTCAATCAGCACCCCCAGGTCCTTTTCCTCTGGGCAGCTTTCCAGCCACTCTTCCCCAAGCCTGTAGCGTTGCCTGGGGTTGTTGTGGCCGAAGTGCAGGACCCGGCACTTGGCCTTATTCTTTACATAGGTTGCTGCTCTAAAATTGTAGTACAGATAAGGAACGTTTTGGCCAAATGGCCTTTTTTAGCTTAAAAAAAAAAAAAAAAAAAAATCCTTCTCTGAAGTCCTCCATACCCTGCTCCCAAAAACATTTGTGATGGTAAAGGTAACCATATCCTCAGCCAGAATAAATGTGAAAGAAAACACACTTTATCAAGGTTGGGACAACACCAGCATATCAAAGGCTAGAGATAGTGGGGAAGGGGGGGACAACACACACCCCAGAAAAACAAAACCCAAACCCCCCAAAAAACACAGACCGAGGACAAGATCAGTACTGAATTAGAGGCAGAAACTGCAACAGAGAGAGAAACAAAAAATCCAAGAATCAACTCCTTTGAGCTCATGATTTAAAGAATTTCCCCTCCCATGTGGGATTCACTAATGAGGCATACAACTTTTGCCACAGCAAAAAGAAAACATCATCTTCACCAGACTAATAGGAGAGGACAGCAAAGGCCAGAAAGGTACCACAAGTTGCTCCTGAGAAGGCTTTAAATGCCTACATAGAAATGCAACGTAAATACTCTGAAAGACTCAGTTTTCCATAATATATAGCAGTTTTAAATCGCTGTTCCTTCCTAAGGCAAACGAAGGAATACAAAACTTACCTCCAGATTACAAATTTACCCTTGCAGAGCTGTCAAACCCCAGAAATCTATATAGCTACATGACAAACACAGAACTGACAGGTCTGGGACTAGGTATATGAGTATGCAGACAAAGGAAGTGAAATATATTACATCAATGAGCGTTTTCCGAGAATGAAGCAGACTGACAACCGTAAAAGGAACAGGGGTAGGTTGGAGCACTCCCCAGCCAGTGAATCCCAGGCTGGGATCAGGGCTCTGATAATTCTCAGCCTCCCCAAACTAGGGAGCTCTGACCTCAGTGGGCCATCCCCGCATTCTCCTCCTCTGTGCCACATTTACAGCAAAGGAAGAGCTACGGCTCTGGCTGCACAACTACCAAATTGCCAGAACAGGAAAGAAAGGAACAGCTTGCTTTGCCTGCTGAATCTAGCAAAAGATTTCCTAATTCTCCCATGCTAACTTGGACATGAGCAGCAGAAGCCCATGAGTCATGCGCAACCTTTCTACCTTAAGCCTTATTCAAAGCAACATAGTTTAGGGGATGCTTTAACTAGCCCAGTTAGCAACAAAGCTTTAAAGGTTGCTGATAAGAACAGCCAGCACACACTTTGGATACCTGTCCTCAGCACAACAGTAGTGATGGGGAAAACAGATGGAAGTTACGGGAGTTTATTATACCAGTTCTGTATCAAATAGGTCTTATATGAAATGTATGTGGCCTCCTTGTGCTATCTGAGGACTACAAGAGGAGAACACAGGATGGAACATCTCCTGAAGATTATTGATTCTGACCTCTTTACATTTCTGAAACATATTGACTCTATATATCACCAAATTTAAGAATTCTAATAGATTTTGATTGCATTTTCCATAAAACCTGATCCTAGTGCCACGCACAATGAAGACAACTTGAAAATCTTGTGTGAAAACTCACATATAACACTGTAAAAAGACAAAAGAAAATATGTTTTTATTTAAACTAAAATAGACTTTTTGCTGATCTCAACATGGATGACATTATTTCCAGTTTAATGGCTTTATCCACAGCTCTGCCTTGTATTTTTTTAATTGGGTCAGAAATATGCCGATAGCAGAAATCCATTTTAAAGAATCCAATGACAATAGCACGTGCCTTTTTTAGCTTAATGGAAATGAACAAGCTAGTTAAATCCGGAAAAGGCAATCAGAATATTGGGAATTAAAAGAAAATATATTTAGCATGTGCTATCTCCTGATAATCAAATGATCTTGAAATTAACATTACAAATGGAATCTGATAACTTTACTAAGAAATTTATAAAAAAAAAGTTATTTTATTTGTGCAAATAAATACACTAACAGTTTCTTAGAATAAACAAGCTTCAACTATCACAATTTGCTGAAAAATCTCACATTATCTATATTTGATAAAATCTTAACATCTCTCAAACTACGCTACCTTGTTAGCAATTTCGCCAACTTGCTGATGCTAATAAGTTGCTCTACATAATAAAACATTTAAAGTCTACTCAGCATAAGCCACAGACTCCAGATTTCCTGCTTTCCCATATTGCTTTCTTAGAAATCTCACAAGTAAGGCTGTCCTCTATTTTGCACAGAACTTAACAAAAATCAAAACAATGTTAAAATAGATTTTCAAGATTAGAAATTGATTTAAGCATATATTGAACATCTGCTACATATGAAATAAACTGCTTATAAATCACTTCTACAATATAGGGAAGTAGTATCTGGAACTTTTAAAATACTACTTTCTTCGTTGTCCTTGCAGACACTTTTAAAAGCCACAGAAATCTTAAGTATGTTTATGTTAACTTTAGTGTTGGCTAAAATACCCAGTAGCTGATTTGAATCAAAATATCAACCTCATACTTGTAACAAAAGTAAATTATCTTAAAAGAAATTATGCATTCTTATAGAAATAAAAGATCAGTTGTGCACAAAACTTCAGACCTGTTTACAATACCAATCCTTTTACTCACAGTAATTGAGTAATAGGCATGTTACCATACATGTTGAAAACACACTGTCCAAGTTCCTTTAAAAATAGTCTTGGAACTATATTTTCTGGGTCTCTTAGAAAAGCAACATCTTATTCTGACAGGATAGCTAAGTATGGTTAAGATGCACTTATCATTCGTCTGAATAACATGCTTAGCACCCAATGTCCGTTTATTCTTCCCTTAAGTAATTGTTTCAATACTAAATTTTTCTGTGATGTAATATTATTTATATGAGAACAGTACAATGAAACACTTCCAAAGTACAAAAGTACTGAAAATAAGTATCCTGTAATTGAAAGATATGTTGTGAAACTTAGCATACGACTTGCACTTCCCATAAAACCTAAGTTGTTAAAAGCAAAAGTTGACCATGACATTTTGAAGTAACAAGCTGTTGATAAGGTCTTAAAACTTAAAAATGATAGCAAATGCATCTAACAAAATCTGATTAACTAAGAATTTCAATTCAGAGATAAGGAGTTACAAAACCCAAACTGGTCTGCATTCCGGTCATGTGACAACGAAACCCACAATCTTTTAAACTAAAGTGCAAAAGCTACACAGTATTTAAATAACATGTCCACTAAAGTGTAAAACCAACAAGTTTTGAAAAGTAATTAATTACCTGTTCACTATTTTACCATGTAATTGTAAGAGACCACATCTTTATTTTGCAGCACTGCCCATCGGCTGTAAATATTTATGTTGCTTCAACATGCTTCAACTCCATGCTTCTGTTATTTTCTGTATACACCAAGTATTTAACAGTTTGCTGTGAACAAGCCAAAAACAACTGTACACATCTTATGAGTTCCTGCATGGCTTTTTGTCTCAGTGCAATCAATAGGAGGTAGGATATTTTTTAATCTTATTCCATATGATATAAAGGTTCCCCAAATTCTTTATCAATATGAAAAGCTGTCTCTCTGCATTCATCAATAATCAACTAACGGAAAAGGCTAGTGGATTTTGCCAGCAGTAAAAGACCTAATCACAGCAAGATCAAGCCAGCTGTCAACTACGGTCAGCTTGAATCATTGCACTTTTCATATTCAATGGAAAATGTTGAGCAATACACATTTGTTTCACAGTTATCAGGTTTAACTGAAAATACAACAACACAGACAATTTAGCTTTAAAAACACAAGTACTTGTTCCATTTGTATTTTTGTAGTATTATCAACTCAGTGCAAAAACTGAATACCAAAAAGATCAGGAAAATCATTGCTTTTTGTATTTCATTTTACCATTTAAAGTGACAGAAAACCGTATCACCTGAAATTTAAGAGAGAGTTTCTTTATTAACAGAGATTGCCTAAGATAAAAGGCAAACAGTACAGTCAGAACAGATACCACAATCTTACGCAAATAACCTTTCCAGTGTTTGCTATATGCTTTTCCCCACACACTTCAGCATTTTCTTAAATCTTGCACGCAACAAGATGAACACATGAGCCAGCAGTAAAGCGAAAGTATGTGTGTAATAGCATACATCAAGAAGCTGCAAGTCAGAGAAGACTGCAGAAAGTCAAAACCTAGACCAAAGGATTTTTAAATATTCAACATTAAAGAAAATACTAAAGCCCATTAACAATTTCTTATGTATCTAAAAATTATGACATTGTGGAAGATAAAAAACATAAAAAAGCTGTAATTTACCTTGTCAAACCCACGAATGACATGCAAGTTCACTCTCTCTTCGTACTTTCAAGAAAGTAATTCAAGCATGATTCAGTGCACTTACACAAGAGATCCAGCCAAATGGGTCTCCATAAGGACACTGAAGAACTGTATGTCCAAGCACAATACAGTGAATATTCCAGCTGCATAAAGAACAGGCTTATTTTTAGCAAGCAAGAAAAGGTATGAGCTGTAGAGTAAGATCATCCAGTAGGAATAAGAGAAGAAAAACAAGTTCAACTCCCTTGCTCCTAAATTAGCCAGAGGGACTTTCATTTTCTCTGCTTTGATCTGAGGAAGACTGCAGGGGGAACAAACCCAACAACAATTGGATCTGGAGGCAGCTTCAGAGACAATACAGAAATGGAAAGGTTCACTTGCCTGGGAAAAACATATGGGTGGGAAATAGGTATGCTAGGTGTCCAAAGGCTAGATGGACAGGAAACTAAATGAACACGTCAGTGGCCATGGAAAGGTGTGTCAGAGAAAGGAGGCCACAGCAGCACTGCACAAGAAAACACACAGAGACTGTGGAAAAGATGAGAGGAAACACTAATCTGCGACTGACACAGCTCCATAAAAGCGAGAACTCTAAAGGTGGCCTGAAAAGGAGTATTTGGCTTTGTAAGTACCAGAAGAGTCTCCCGCTCAGAACTGAAAGCTGCTCAGAGGGACAGAGGGGCAGTCTAAAGCTTTCACAATTAAGCTCTTAGAGCTCTGCACCGACACAGTGAATTTCATAATCTGTCTCCTATAAGGAACTACAGAAATAAAGGAAAGGACAAGTCCCATCTTCCTTAGAACAACTTAATATTAAAATATTTGGCTTAACTAAAAACGATACTAATGTGACTGCAAAAGGATACAACTGTGACAAAAGGCATTGAAGTTTACAGTGCCGGTGTAAGGACTGTGAAAGCACAGCAATACTTCATGAAAATTAACAAATAAACTTATGAGCTAATGTGTACAATGTTATGCATCAGCTGAAGCACTCATTTATTCTAAACTATTCTACCTTTATATAAGGGCCAAGCAACTTAGGATCTCTATGTGCAGCGACAACTGAAGGCAATTCTCCCTATGCTTCATTTAGTTAGAATGTTTAGTTAGTTATTGCTCCATGTTCACAATACAAATACATGAAAATAAGTACCACAGTTAGAGCTCAAGCAAACAGACAGGACTTCTTATCCTCCCCCTTCCATGGACATCTGCAACTAAGTATCGCTGTAAAACTGCAAAGCCATGCCTGAGGAAAAGCAAAGTCAGACCTGTAAAAGTGGGAACTAAAGGTGTAGATTCAATAAATGGTGCAGTTTAGGTCTTTCCTCCTCTGCAAAATGGGAAGCCACCTGTTGGCTGTTATGGACTAGAAAACTACATCTTTGTTCCCTGTAACTTGTTGAGCAGAATTATCTTTGATGCCCAGAAGAGCAGCAGAACTACAAAGTCCATATACCACAAGTGAGTGTGTGTAAGTGTCTGTATACTATAAGTTTGTACACTGTAAGTGAGTATCTCTCATATCCATAGCCATCTAGATAGATATTTGGGATCTAGAGTGACAAAGATTAAAAATTATGTAAGTACATGGAGAAGACAGGGAGGAAAACAGTCCTTTCATAACATTCCAAGTGGGTTCCAAGAGTGTTTCCTGTTCCCTATTAGTCAAACTATCTTTAGAGTCCTCAAAACAAATAAAGTCAGATATTAAGAGCTAATATTAGTCATAAACTAATGTCATCATAAGTAAAATTGTAACAGGAAAATGATCACAGAGTAAGTGTGATGAAACTTATCAAATTATTCTCATAAAATGTAAGTATCTACTAACTTTTTCCATTATGGATTGAAATATATTTGAGATTGCACAGCACATGTCAAAACACTGTTCATGACACTCCAAATACAAGAATGATGTGATTCTGCCTAAAAAGTTTACAAGAGGCCTCAGAGTGAGGCATGAGGAACTTTCAGTTCCCTACAGTTTCACAGAAGTTCTTTCTATGAGATCACATAGTTGTTAGTTTTGTAGAGATGTTACCCTACGCAACTATCCTTTACTGATA
This sequence comes from Calonectris borealis, assembly GCF_964195595.1. Classification (NCBI taxonomy): domain Eukaryota; kingdom Metazoa; phylum Chordata; class Aves; order Procellariiformes; family Procellariidae; genus Calonectris; species Calonectris borealis. The sequence goes on along the minus strand of NC_134316.1, from coordinate 11,834,807 downwards.
TGTGAAGAGACTGGGATTTCTAGTCCAGCAAGAATTCAAAAGCTATTTGTATGCATTAATATTAGCTTTAGACTGTAATAATTTTTTTTTATTCCTAATTTAATTTTTTTCCCCCTTTAGTTGGATTAGTTTTTCTGTTTTTTGAAAAGCAAGATACTGCCAGCTGTCTGGAAAATGCTTCAGACAGACTTAACGAAGAACTGTATCAGTCTGAGGAGAATCCAAACTCTATTAAGCTGACCCAGGGCTTGAACTAGAAGTCTGATGATGCAGAATGCTGCTGTGGGGGCAGCAAGATTCCTGTCTCCGACAGGTAAAAATAATTTTAGGTATATATGTCTTAGACAAGGGAACATTTTTGACTGTAAAAGTGGCAGAGCCAATCATTTTTGTCTCCTTAACAAAAGCAACAGACAAAGTTGCAGCAGAAAATTACGAAAACTTGGGTCTGATTTAATTACCAGGTTTTTTACATGATCAAAATGTTCTAGGAAGCCTGCAAGAAAATTTTTTCAGAAAAAAATTTTTCTTTGCAAACTGTTAAAATTCCTTTTGTCTAAATTTCTTCTTATCATCTTTTAATGGAATTATTTGCTTAGACTTTGCTATGAGACCCCTGAAAGAACCTAGATTTCCAAGACTGACACAGTTATTTGTTCATTTTAAACAAATTTGATTAAAACCTATCTCATTTGAATGGCAGCCTCTTCCAAGTACATTGTTAAATGTTACAAACAGAAAGTACTTAATACTTACAAGCTTATATTAAATTGAATTTGCAGCTCAGGTTTGAAGAACAACAACTATTCCAAACTAAGCTCTTTATCCTTCAACATTTCAAATGAGAAACTTCAAGCAAGTACATAGAATGTATTTCTCTTCTATTGAGCTTACTACTTCTGTTAAAAACTTGTTTGCTTTTTTCCTCACAATTAGATTTTTTCATATCTTTGCCTGACAGGCTAAGGAAACCTGTAAGTATTTTGCCTATGCGAGTATACTTGTTAAACCATTCAGCCATCTTTGAAACTTCTTTATCAGATGCTTTTTAGAACACATTTTTAAAAATTTCATTGTCATATCATAACAAATACATGACAAAATGTATATTATGTGCATTAGCCTTTTTATCTAGTCACACTTGTATGGATCAAATGGTTAAAACTAATGAACAACATATGATTCTACTTAAGGATTTTGGCACCACATGTAAATCTATCTAAATTCTAAACCTAAAATTTAACAAGCCATACCACAGGAACTCAAAAGCAATGTAGCTTTACTACTGCCACAATGGAATGGGATACAATGACTGCATCAGATGGCTATCTACCCTCTGTCAGCAACCATACGCTCTCCTAAGTTAAATCAGTACTATTAAAAACTGCTTTGCATGTACTTATATGTAGAAGTTTTAATCTACCCGTTAATGGAACTTCCCTGAGCAATTCCTCCAGCATGAAAGTGTAAGAGTCTCCTCAAGCTAAAACAGTTGGACTACTTGCTGTAAAATTTTTGCTAAAAGCCTCATTTGAGCCATTTTAACAGTAATAATGAAGCTCAGTTCTGTTATCTAATCAGCACAAAATTTTAACTCTCAACTTTATCTATTGGTCACAGCTTAAAGACTAAGAAAATTTACAGGAATGTAATTCTACAGTTTGGGATGATGGTGAAGTTTTCCTCCTCTACATGAGTTTCTTTTACACTAAAGCTAACACAAATTTCATAGTGCGAGACAAAATCAGGTTCCACTTTGTATTTCTTGGCAAAGGCTTCAGTCAATATCTATCAAGAAAAAAAGTTATTTATATCAGTCTCTCTAAATCGAGGGAGCAATTTTCATATTAGAAAGAGAAAAAATACGTTAAAGAGAGAATGGTACAGGAGACCACAAACTGACATTTTATTCTCCCAAGTAAATTACCAAGTAGAAAAATAATATAGAGCAAGCAACTACAGTAAACGAGTGTTGTCTTCATATACAGACTGTTTTCACCACACTAATCTACTTCTGTTCAGTCCAATACACTTTACTTCCATTATGTTCCTGTACCCCATTCTTTTTCCCTCCTGAGCTGCAACTGCTTTCTTGTTTTCTCATCTCCAAGAAATCTCTCGGTTATCTGATTACTTTTTCATCTGGACAACTGTCATCATGCAGCCAGTCCTCTTTCTGGGACTTCGTTAAGTACATCTCTGATCCACTTTTCCTATTGATGACTGGTAGCTGTACCACGACGGGTGGCTCCCAGTCCCTCTCCTGTCTACCACTGACCCCCAGTGGTTACAACTGTATTTGCTCTGTCTCACTGTTTTCAGACTGCTGCTGCTTCTATGAAATGAAGCTTGGATCATGCTAGGACATCTGGAAGCAAACAAGACCCAGCATTGTATGACTACTGTTTCATGGCCACTGAGCACAGAATCAAAGAACAATTTAGGTAGAAAGGAGTCTCTGGAAGTCACCCAGTTCAATAACACCTGCTCGGAGCAGGAGTTCAGATTGCTCAGGACTTTATTCAGCTAGATAGAAATTCCACAGACTCCGGGCAACCTGTTCCAATGTCTGTTACTCTCATTGAGAAAATATTTTTCCCAATATTTAATTAGAATTTCCCTTGTTACAACATGTGTTCAAATCAAACTGGCTCAGTTACACATGCAAGAGAAAGGAAGAGAAGGAAAAGGCAGCTATTCTCAGTGAAGAGAATCCCTCTCGAGACGCTGTCCAATCTCCCTGGCAAAGGGAAATGTTTTGTTATGTAAGCCTTATCTCCACATATCTATACCTTTGTGTAGTGGAAACAGATCAGGTCCTGTTTACAGCATAATTCTACTTCCAAGAAAGAAAGTTGTAAACAAAAGCAAACCCCAAAAGGTCACCTCAGGAATAAGAGAACTTGTCAATTTACAAAATCTCACATAGTTTTTTCTTTAGACTTTGTTATGCAGAGTGCAAAGCTCTCAGATAAGCACTTACAGATAAGTATTCTTTTTACAACGATGCATGTTTCACTGTTTGAAGAGACCTAGCCTATTCTATTTTTAACATTACATCTTTATTTGGAAGATAATCTAATGAAAGTTAAGCATTTATATAACGTGATTTTAAGATAACCATTATTTAAATAATTGCTGATCAAGCACATATAGTTTCAAAGAACAAAAAAATCCTACTGCATATGACAAAATGCCAATTAATAGAATTATCCAAATTGAATTCCAGACACATTGCCTATCATTTTTTCCCAAGACTATTGATTCAAACATTAAAGCAAACATTCATCTTAAAGCTTTCTGTGCATGTCACACTTTCAGCTCTACCCAGATATTTAGTAAAAATCAATTATTTCATCATTAAAGCAGTACACATAATGAAAATATACCTGAATGCAGAATATTTGGTAAGATTTGAGCTGTCTTCAATGTTCCATTGGTTTGTATTGATTTTAGGGCTAGTCTAACATTCAGCATGACAGTAACAATGAATAAGCCTAATGCATTACGTAAGTCTAAGCTGATTAAATCCTTGATCCTGAAGCCACCTCTTTTTCCCCCTCCCCCTCTGATTTAAAACTCGGCACAGTTGAAAATCTTAGTTTTATACACTTTCAAAACTTAATTTGTAGCATTTTTGGCATAAAACGCACCACAACTGACATTAATATAACCCCATCAGGTTTTAGTCTTTCTTGTGTTTTAATGATTTCCTAAACCTGGTAAAAGTCCATTTTAAAGTGATCAATTCCCTAATAAATTTTAATTTTGTGGCCAAACCTCTGGGGTTTTTTAAAAATATATACTGAATGGCACAAAGGTAGCAGTGTTACTCAAGTTACCAGGTCTGAGCTTTACCAATAAAAATTAACAGCAAATTGAACTAAATACAAAGCCATGATATCATAAACTTTAGTGCTGCCAAGAAGTGAGATTATAAGGCATACTGCACATGTCAGTCCTAGTTTCCAAAGATATTATGTCTCAAATGAAGTATATGTGCTACGCCTTACATGGAGGAATAGACCAGGGAGGTCATGAAAGAGTTATGTTCCGCTAGCACATTATAGCGCTATGATCTCACTACATTGTCAGTGTGACAATGGAAGCAGGATAAACGGATCCGTGCAGCAGAGGATATCAGCTAGTGTTCTCTACAGAAAAGGAACGTAGAAAGCAATACATGATTAACTGTTTTGAATAGGGAAAAAAATTCCTTCCACTAGGCCCACATGCCATACACAAAACAAGCTGCCAAGAGTTGCAAACTGACTGAACAACTGTGTTGCTGCATATTGAAGAGAGAGTGAATGTGTGACTGTGTGTGAGACTTTCAGATGCCAATTATCAGGCAATATACAAGCACAGAATTGTTTAATCTGCACAATTATTTTTAACTTTTTAGTTCTTTTTTATTTTAAGACATCTCAGCTTGAAAAACCTGATTTGTTTGCTTTTAAACTTTTTAAGCATTATTTTACCCTTAGAAAGAGCCCTATGCGTATTTAGAAATTGACAGTGCTTCTCTACAACTATGCATTGGTGAGCTCTAATCTTTTTACTGAAATTTAAAATGTTTAAACATAGTCAACTATAGCTATAATGCCTCAGTAAAGGCAGCAGAATGGCCCTGAGCAAATGAGAACAGAATATGCTCTGTAGAGCCTTCATTAGTATTGAGGATGAGAAGAGAGAGAAGAAAGTAAAGTGAGTTTCAGCTCAGGAGTAGAAGGTTTTTAAGCCATGGTAATTTTGAAAAAGACGTACTACGTTTTACTTGTAAAAGAGAGAATGTTCAAGCCAGTATTCACTGAATGCCACCAAACAGGTTGCCTATGCTATGTAATATGTATTTTAAATTAGAAACCTAGTAATATTTTAGTAAAAAAAAATACAAAGAAATGAACCAAGTGCATAAAAAAACAGTATAAAGAGGTGTCTCTGAGGGGTATGCAACCTCTTCTACCAGCATCGGAAAACATCCCAATCCATTTTCATCTTTAAACACACGAGGCTATGTCATGAATCAATACCAGTGAGATAAATCAAACAAGAAAAGATGTCTGGACAGGCAATACTAGTATGAAAGAATAATGTAGCTAGTTTTTTTCTTCACACAGGATGAATAAGACAAAGGAAGACAGATTAGAAAATGCTGTAATTAATAAGACTCCTGAGGCTTCTCACATCACAGAAGTGAATTTCTTTCTAGACAGAAAACTTAGAGTTCATGAAAAAAGGCCATTTACTTTATAACAAAAAATAAACAAAAAAAAAATCAAAACAGAACAAGATCTACACATTTTCCACCATTTCCCACTATAATAGATCTTGAAAAACAAGAATTTTAAAAACATCAAATATTTGAGTGGAATTGATCCAAAACCATCAGCATTTATTACATACCCCATTCTCTGTACGTTTCTCCACAGGTATATTTATGCCATTTCTTTGATTTTGGGCTTGACGTCCACCTAAAAGTAAAGTATCACTCTTAGTGCAAAGTTCAGTTTTCAACACAAATGGTTTTCATTCTTGAATCTGTTCTTTTCAAGAATTTTTATATAAAGCTTTTACCTGTGAATTTTTATTCTGATAGTTCCAACTCTTTTTTATTAGGTTATTCTTTGTAAGCAGTGAAGTCAGCAGAAATAAAACATTTACTTCACAGACTTCCTCTGTTAAAAGCACAGACATGCAGCTCTACTCTTCTGACTTGTGTTTAGGCAATGATGCCATGAAAGGGAATGTACTGAGTGTGACTACTGAAGTTTCATATTTCTGTGTCCACAAGAAGCAGTAGTTTCAGTTGAATACATTATAAATGAATATAGTAGAGGAAGCTTTTCCAATGCCTTATAAACAACTTTAATCTACAAATTGATCCATAGGTCAATGATTAATTAAAAAGCCTTGCATGCATGATTCAGAAGTGACATTTTCTTTGTACATGAAAATCTGTGGCTTCAGGTGTATCTTAAATTTCTTAAGATACTTTAAATTTGTATTGCCCAAAGGATGACTGAGTATTTTACAAAATACCTAATTAATATAAAAATCCCTCATACATTATCGGGCCTGCTACTTCTGGCATTCAAAGCAAGCAGCAACCACTTAGAAACAGGAAAAGAAATCCCAGCTCAAAGCAACAAGGACTCAAGACCTGAAATTCGATTGTCAGAAGTAGTCAGATTAGTTGAATGAGTAAGGATAATCTGAGCATGCAAATATATATCTCACTTCGAGATACCCTTCCTATCCTTCAAACAGTCTGACAGCCATTAAGTATATAATGCACAGCCTCAAAAGTCTTCTCATAAATTAAGTACAGTTTATACTAGTTAGATCAGAAAACTGAAATCCTTCTATTTTTTTCGTTCCAGTCTTTTAAGAAAGCCCCACTTAATATGGCACTGTTTTATATAAACACTTTTCCTGTAGAACCAAGCAGACCAGCGATTTTTCAATGTGCAAATTATCACTACTATTAAATGTATCTACATGAAGTACTGAGGAAGTAAAGCCACTGAGACCTCTGCCAATGATGTCTGTAAAATAGATTTTAGTTTCTAAAGGAGGCAAAGTAGTTTACTGAGTCTTTTCTCTGGGGCAACTGAAAGAGAACAGGGGGTTAAAAAGAACAATCCCATACCCCACCCTCTCAAAATGTAGCGACATTCTCTCAATTAGAAAAAATGCATTAAGCCTCTAATACCCACCAACATTTTTGAATCAGTATTAAGCAGAATAGAAACCAATCTTACTACAAAAATATTATTCAACAGACTGGTGGAAATTATTCTAGAGAAGGGAATTTGAGAACATGAATAAATGTGCCACTGAGGAAGGTTCAAAACGGCTTTGGTATAAGAAAGTTGTATTACATGTATCTACTGAAGGTCACTGAAAGAACCTGATAATCAAACTCACTTCAGAAATGTTTTAAATATGTTTAGGTAACAACGCTACAGGATAAGTGTACTTACTCTGTTCATTACTTTCGGCTGGTGACTCCTCATGACGAAGAAAAAATTTTACCTCTTCCCTACGAGGACCCCATTTCTGTAGGTGGTCATACATCATGTGATCAAAGGGTATGGGACGCTCTAGAAGTAAAAGACCAAAAAACTTATCACAACTATTTTAAATTAAGTAAAGTTTTATAGAACTCTCATTAAGAATCAGAATGTCTTTTGTGGTAGTAAATCAATCTATCCAATGTATTTTATGCAAACTTAAAGAAACAGGCACCAACAGACAATAGTTGCACTGTATTAAAAGCTAGCCTGTTACTGTAACGTAGCTCACTGCTTAACAGCAGTACATAACCCGTTTGCAAAACCGTACAAAAAATATCAGTGTTTAGAAACCCTAATTTAGGAATTCTTCACCATAACCTTTTTCACAGTGCTGATCTTTGCCCCTTTGCTCCCCATGACCACCAGATGGATATTTTGTTCTATTATTAAAATGATTCATTCAGTCTGAACGTCCGGGTTTCCACTCAGATTACAAGCTTTATCATTATATTGACATTTCATGTCCTAAGAACTTGAGCAGGTGCTCCCACTCCATTACACTATGCCAGACGCTAACTTCCAGTATATGTGGAATTACTGGCAAATCTTTGAACAAATAAAGGCTAAGTTCTATGCAGCGTCAGTCTCTTTGTTTTCCCCCAAAGAAATGTAAAACATTCCCATGGAGTAGTTATTTCTTCCAAATTGATCAAATATATTATTACTAAGAGGCTTCCAAATTGATCAAATATATTATTACTAAGAGGCTGCACACATTTAGTATTTCAAAATGAAAATATATTTCGAAAGCAAAGTTGTCACTGTTTCCATAATTATACTTGCATTTATTTTTAAATGTTTTCATTAAGGTAAGAAAATCTCTCTTTTAAGATCTTTTAAGATCTAATACTAAGCATAGTATTAGAAGATATCTTCTAATCAGAATAAAATTATACTAGAAGAGATTTAGCTAGCTTTCCTACATGCAGCAGCATGTCAAACCAATACTACTACAAAAAATAAGGCTTGGATGGAAAAGAAAGGTGGAGTTTGCATTCTTCATTGTTAAAAGCAAAATGCTGTCTGCCCCCAAAACCCAAACTAGAGTATCTCCTACCAGGCAGAGCACTGCTAACAATTTGTTATCCATTTCATACTTAAGCTATTTGACTTGAGAAGACAAAATGATTCAAAGATATAACAGGTATCTTGGGGAAAGCTTGGGAAAACCACATCACAAATATACCTTTTTATAATGAAATTTACCTAAATTTATAAGCATTATGAACTATATAAATGTATACATGTGTTGATACTCTTGGGATACTTAATTGTAGTATTTAAAGAACAATACATTTTCATCACTTGATTCACAATGCATTTAATACAATAAAGCGTCTTGTCAAAATCTGTCACGTCAAATAGGTATAGTGATTAACACAGTTCAGCCACTGTTAGATCTAGCTGCTTTCAGTGGGGAAAAGTCATTTAAACCATAAGCTTATTATATTCATCAGCTGACCGGTTACCTATCTTCCTAAACTCCCCCCCTCCCTTCCCCCTCCCTCCCCCCACAAAAAAAAAATCACAACACATGGATTTAAAAAAAAATAGATGCTTTTCTTTTCTTTTTCTTGTTCCTCCCTCAAGTGGACTCCAAGAAACATTGTCAATAGTGTTTATGCACACAAGAATAAGGTCACTGGCTTACTACAACTCAGTTCTTGAAAAGGAATTTTAAAAACATGATTTTCAGGTTTTTCAACTCCTAAAGTAAAGTAAGATTTCAAGTGCTTTGAAGCACATCCACTAAAATTGCAGCATGTGTCTTCTAAAGATCACAGAGTGTAAAAATATTTAAATGGTTTAGTTCAGAGGCTTTAGGACACAGAAGATAAGAATCTTTAGGAATTTCTCCCAAATAGAAAAATTGCTAGGTAAACCTAGCAAGAACTGAAGCTTGATAAGAAGGTACCAAGAAACCGGATGTCTGAACAGGGTTGGGCTATTCTGGAATGGTAAGGAGTGGCTGCAGCATTGCTCCTGGTTAGGCTGGTCTGCCACTAGAAGTAATGTCCTGATCCTAGGAGCTATTCAAAATAAAAGGTTTCGTTTACATAATGTACCTTCAAGAATCAAGGCTAATATTTTTCAGACATGACCATGGAGAGACATGGGAAAGACGTTTTCTACTACTTTTGCAATTCTTCCACAAAAACAATTCGGGATATGTTGCCCTAAGTTAGACAGAAAACAGGTTAAAATAATAACAGCAACATCATCATCACTGAAACAGAGAAAAGAAAAACAAAGAAGCACTAATCATTCTGTGCAACTTAGCTACATGAAACAGATTCAGAAAAGAAAAGGTTGAAATCCATTCTCTCTTGAAACATACTACAAGTTCCTGGCATCACACCTGTCTTTTGACCTCCTTCCCAACTGCTATTTGCAATAGCTGGGGAATGAGGAAGAATATTCCGTGGTTTTTTTTCTTCTGTTATAGCATGAGAAATCCGTGCAAAAAGAGGAAGCTTCAAACTGACAAAGCACAAGGTGCTACAAAATGTACTGATAGATCAGGCACAAATGCTATTGACTTTTTCAACTATTACTCATCTCAAGAAACTGGAAAGGAGGGGGAACAGAGAATGAAATACAAAAATCAAATGCAAATAAACCAAATGCTTATGCCATGCAGCTGTGAGAAGAATCAGTTTCTTAACTCTAATACAAACAATACCTAAACTACTTTACAACTCTTGGGAAGCTCCTCAACCATTTCTTTGCCACACAAAAGCAAACAAAGAAAAGCTAACATAATAAATAAACGAATATGTTTTTCAATAGCTAAGCTATTGTAATCCTTCTCTGAACTCTAGAAATCGTACATAATACTTGGAGCCAAACTTGCATGGATTTCAATAACATTTTTCTGGAAGACAAATGGTCTATCCCTGTCACCCTCTAAAAATAAAATGAAGTATTTCTCATTTATTTGTAGATACACATTCAGAAGATGAAGATTATTAGAAGAGACAGTATTTTGTTAGATCAATACAGTTTAGGAAATGGCCAAGTTTTGGGCACACAAAACTGGTTTTTGTAGCTGATAATAAAACTACAATCTACAAGCCCCATTGCTTTGAATTTGAGTAGACATACATTATTTGGTTCGGCTACCTAAAAGAGGCTGTGGCTACCTGAGAATGGAGGAGTTAAGCACATTCACAAGACGACAGGTATGACAGCTCTTTCTTACAGAGAGAGCTGTGTTTTGTCACCTGTGCAACATGGAGAGTACGAAGAAAACAGACCACTTTGGGTGTGTGACAAAACCTAATATATTTATTCAACCCATACATTGATATACTAACCTGGAGGCTTGCACTATGCGCAATTACAAGAATCCATCTAGAAACAGAATCCATAATGGGCTGTTTCAACACACTTCTGAAAAGAACTGCCCACTGCATTATTCTGTGAAATAACAATTGCAACACAAACAAGATACGGTCACTACTACCTGCCCCAAGGCAGGTTGTCAAATCTTCGAGGGGAAATGTTCATGAAGAAGCTGGAGATACTATGTCCAACTCTGGCACAATTCTGTCTGCAGAACATCTGCTATTCAGGATACAGAAGGAAAAAAGTCTGTACCCATTCATAAATTTCAGGTTGTATTCACACACCTAATAGTGAGGAAATTGGATTGGAAAGAATGCAGGTGGTGATCTGTACCCACTTACTATAAGATCAGATCACTGAGATTCCATATTGTCATTTAAATAATCTCCATCCTATATATGCTGTAGGCCTATTTGAAATAAATGGCTTCTAGAAGTGAAAATACCCCCCCATTTTTTTTTCTTTTAAGATGGGGATACTGAATACTTTGTTTATGTATTTTGAAAAACAGAAATACAGAATACTAACATATCTTACACATGCATTTTATCAAATACTCCATGCTGAAGAAGAAAACAGAGGAGAAAAAGGAAAAGTCAAGAATTGCATTAGTCTCTACAGATATTGAATTAACATGCTTTCCATCAAAGTTTGCTAGACCAAAGAAGAATTTGAAATCATTAATATTGAAAAGTCAGTCTTACCTTTTTTATAATTGGTACACACATTTAAATCCATTCCCACCAAACATTTTACTTACCATTTCCACGCCATACTTCAGCCAGATGGCAGCTTCCTTCTCCAGGCTCTTTGCAGAACTCTACTACATCGCGACAGGTTGTTTCTGGTGTAATTGGAACTTCTGTCAAAATCTGTTCATTGTTGCTCAGAAACACGGTTAATATCATCTGAAAGAAAAAAAGAAAAGCAGCAGAATATTCAACAAAAATGACAAGAATAAGATTATGGATAAGATTTATAATTTCCCTGTAAATGGAAATGTATGCTTATGGTTGGTTACCATGCTCCATCAAAGTAGTTTTCAGTTTCTTGTAACTTTGCCAAAGCTTTAGTCTTTGTGTTGATTTTTTTTGACAGTGCATTGAATTGACAATTTTTTTTAAAAGCTTCAGTTGAAATGGTTTGTTTCTGTCTGAAAATAAGGCTGGGAGGGAAGGCACAAGTTTTGGCTATGTTAGATGCTTGAAATCACAGCTTTTAAACGTTGCAAATAAATACACACTTTGGCAAAGTAACCTGAAGCTTCACAGGTGGGCAACCCTTTGCATGATGGACATCATTTTTGCAATTTATCTGAAGATACAGTTATATTTGGTTGAATTGTAAGCCTTTGGTTAAATGGTAAGCCTCAGAGCTATTAAAAAAAAAAAAAAAAAAGAGGAAAAAAGTCACATTTTTCAAAGGATTGCCTTTGTTTAGTGTACTTGCTAGAGCTAAAAACCTCTGAAAAGTTGGTTCTTTCTGTACTACTTTATCCCCACCCCCTGAGCTGGCTGTGTTGAGCAGACTGTACATGCAACCTTCCCACAGCGGTACTAAGCGTGCTCTCTTCACTCAAAGTTACAACATCAAAAGACTGCTTTTCCTCCAGTAACTGCTCCCAGCTGTTCCAGTTGGAAAGTAGCCACAAACCAGAAAATATCTTTTCTTCCCCTCCCCCCCTTAACAACATTCAAGATGACTTGACATCAAGGAAAACAGAAAGAAGAAAAAGTGGGATGAAAACTATAAAGGAAAAAGCCTAGCACTAAGAGCTAGTACTAATCTGGGTCGATTAGATTAGTTCTGTTCAAATTCCTTCCTCCACCTTAAATAACTGTGTGCAAAAATGTATATCCAGAGATACTTCCATCCCTCTTCATGTTAGCAGGTGTAACTTGCTTCAAAGTTAAACACTCGAAAACTGTGCACATTAACTTAACCCACCTCACCCCCTTGATGCATAGGTATTATGATATGATTGTTAATAATGTGTTCGTTTGCTACATTCCCCCTATTAAAGGCCTCTGCCTTATGCATTATTCTCAATGGATTTGTTCTGTAGGCCCTCATGTAATTTACTGCAAAAGCTGGAAGTATATAGTTAACAGCTGCGGGGCTTGTAAGAAGGAAAAGATAAAAAACATTCTACCAAGAAACAAAGTCCTAATACAATGGTGCTAAAGTGATTCATTTTTTTCCTGAGTGAGACTGGTAGAGGACCAATAAAGGCTGTATTCAAAGACAAGTATTCCTATGTTACACTAAATCCTCTGAAAGATACCTGACCCTAAGCTCCTGCTTAAAATTAAACAGATACTTTTAACCATTCTCTCTCTCTCCCCGCATCTGTAGTCACAATACTGTTCTGTAAACTCATGTGGATGGAACAGAGATAATGTGATGTTTAAAAGACAAAGATACCATAATAATAGATGTCCCTAAAGAATGCGACAAAATTAGTAATTTTGTCTGCAAAGAAAGTTCTTTCAGATCTTTCCAGTAAATAAAATGTGGCATCACATATTGAACCACAAAGATTAAACCTTATTACTTAAAAGCTCTTCAGTAAATGAGCACTCCCCACTTGTGCTTCAATTTGCATAGGCAATTCTTAAAAACATTCATAACACTTTTATCTGTGGGACATATACATGTACCAAACTGGACATTTGCATTCACAACAGCTAGATACTGAGCGAGAGCAGTCTGTCTACTTTAGAAGTAGGCACAGGACAAATTCCAAGAAAGCCCAGGCTTCAAGCTCTCAGCCTCCTCATCAGTCTTCCAGGATATTTTAGTCCACGTTTCTACTCTCCTTCAGCCTGCCAAGTTTGTACACTGTATCCTGAAGTCTTCAAGTCACTACACTTCAACACAAGAAGCAGTCATCCAGGGCTGTAAATATACTAGAATTCACCCCTGAGTTTCTCCAACAGCAGCATTAAAGGAAGCTATAGTAAAAGCTATAGCACAAGCTAGGAGGAACCTGTAGGATGCCACCACAGATAATAATGAAAGTGCATGTAACCACCTACTATAAACAGCCAAAAACGTTATTTTTCCCCCATAGAATATTCAGTGGCTGTCGAATCTTTTACAGAATAAATATCTGATGTGGAATCTTGTGGTGCAATTTGACCTCACATTTAAGAAGAAAAAGTCATATATGAACATAAAACAATAGGCTTAGAAGAAACCTTAAGAGGTCATCTAATGCAGTCTCTTGGCCTCAGGCAGGATCAACTATACCTACATTATTCTGCAGACATGCTTGCTTAACCTGTTCTGAAAAGCCTTTCATGATGGAAATTCCACCACTTCCCTGAACCATCCATCCCAGAAATCCAGGATACCTGTTGGAAGAAGTTTCTTGAAATCTAGTCAAAGCTTTCCTTGCTATTATTTAAACCCACTAGTTCTTCTCCTAGCTGCAGGGGTGATAGAAAACACTTCTTTTTTTTTTTTCCTCTACAGTTAAATTTAAGGAATATATAAGAAGTAAGTAAATTAAGTACGTTAAATTAAACAACACCAGTTTGTCAGAGAATTATTAATGCCAGTATTCTAAATACAGTTTCCCCATAACACTTGAAAGTAATTTCAAAATAAAACCCAAGTTTCCCAAACTTTATAAGAATGCCAAGAGACCCTTTATGGTATGATACATACTGCCTCTTTATCATTTTTCTGAAAGACCTGTTACTTCGTTATGAAAGGATAAATAGAATGGCTTAACATCATGTGGTTTTACATAGTTTCCAAATTATGATTTTTTATTGCTGTAAAGACAACACTGGCCCAGAAAACTTGTTTCATGTATTCATGATTATCTGTCTACATCTGCAGACAGGCTGAAAAAGAAAGAAAAGCCTTGGAGGTGTGAGTTATCCCATACATCTCAGTCAATTCTCCATAAGTTCAGACCTCAACCACCATATAAACTCACAGTCCCCTTTGCAAGACCAGGCCAAAATTTGCTGTACCTCAAGCACACCACTATCTTCTCTCACCAGTACTGTCTTCTCCAAAGATGAGTGTCACTAGACAGTATCTCACTAATGAGGCAGCAAGGTGCTGTAGCCAACTATTGTCATACTACTCCTCAAGCAAACTTGGTTAAGTAAGGATTTATTTTATCAGGTTGTCTGAGTAACACCAAAGGAACTGTTTCACTGTGCTGTGGAACAGATGTCCTGAAACATACACAGGAAGACTCAAAATATTGAACTTTATATATATTGCAATATTAATTAGATTTTCAAGTCAGTGTCATAGCTGTCCCTATTTGTGCTGAGGATGGAATAAGAATCAGAGGTATTTCATAGTGATAAAATACAAAGAAGCGTTGATGGAGCCTGGAAATTTGCTGTTGAAGAACACAAGTGACGCATACATATGAAATACACAGTACACCCACTGAAGTAAATTAGCTTTATGAAAAAACATTCTTAGCCAAAGATTAGGACACAGGAGAACTGATAAATCCTTTGATTTCTCATTTTAAATGGATTCCCAAATGGGAACAACTGTAAAAACCCATCTTGTAAAAGGAGATCATAACCATTGTAGCATTTCTTTGATAATCTCTCAATCATTCAAAACTTTTAGTACTTCGGCACAATGTCACACAACAGAATCAACTCATGAGCAAGTCACCTCAGGGCTTCTAAACCATGTATTTTTTCCACAATGAATACCAAGCTCCAAATCTTACACTTCCCTCCTTCTCCTCAACCCACGCACAGATGTTACCTGTCTGTTACTCTCCTCTACTGCTCCTGCTACCAAACCAATGGCTTTATTCCAACTTTCATAAATTCTCATCTCTTTTTACTCTTCTTTTTAACCTCCTCCCAAACTCTAGTATATCCCTTCACAATTCAGGTCTTTTTCACGCCAGATAAGCTATAGCAAACATCACAACCTGCCTTCAAAACTATTCTGTCATCTCACTCATTTCTCAGCTTACGGACTATCTCCTCCTAGGAGAACTTCAGAATCAGTACTCTACCCAAATCTCCGCCCAATAGTCGCTTGCCAAATAGTTGTACATGTTCCTGTTAGTATGTTGTCTTCCCTTGCTCCATCACCATTCCAATTCTCTTCGTCCAGCCACACTTCCTGTGTTATTTAAAGGACACACAATCATCCCTGCAGTTTCTCAAGAAGATAGAAAAAAGGGATAAATCCCCAAGATCTTTAACCTCGCTTATTATCTCATCTCTTTCTACACCTGGATAACGTCACCTACAAAAATTTCAATAGGTATCATCCATAGAGATGACATAGCTTTATCTTTCTAGACCTGATCTCTTGCTAAGGAAGCTGAAATGTTGACAATCTTCAATCACTTCTTGTGAATGCCTAGCTGTCAATTCAAGTTCCATATGGCTGTAACACAGTCCCTTTCTCCAATGACTCCCTAGATTTCATATTCATTGTAACACACAGGTACCTATCACTATAAACTGTAATACAGGCATCGTTGACACCAACCATTTGCTCAGTCTTGTGCCTCAGATCTCTCTTTAGTTTTCCTGTACAATATGCAAGACATAGGTAGTTTCTTTCTATCCACTGGGCTAGCTAATGCTCTCAGAGTTTGCAAACTTGCCTATCAATTTCCCCACTTTTCACTGCTGTGCCTTTTTTACTCATGATGCATATCACAGCAAAAATCTTTCTTCATGCCTATGGCTTTGACCATGTTGCCTTTCTGGGTCAGTCCTGATAAGCACAATTTATTGGTCTTCACTTCCCCATCATGACGTGGAATCATCCTCCCTATCATTTTTTATTTCGTATCAAGAAATTGATGCCAAATTGGTCCTCTACACCAGTTTCTACTCTACATGTGCTAAACAGGTGTTTTTATGCGTTCTTCTGCGTTGTTCATCACGCCTTATATGCACCTGCAAAGCAACCTCATTATTTTCCTTGAAGACCTTCCTTTGCTGTTCTGGCTACAAAGCATATTAGACAAAGTAAGCTGTCAATATGCTGAAAAGCGCTGCCAATCAGGCTGATAAATATTGTTTTGTCTAGTTAGACGTCTTTAACTATCCAGTTCATCTCTTACTTCATCCCAAACCAAGATTCCAAGAGCTGTGCATTCATAACTTGTCTACCACAGCAGAGATCTCACAAGGCCACAACTAAATGCCTTACACACTAATACAGAGAAACAAATAATCTTTCAAATGAGTCTGATGTCCTTTGTTCTATATGAGCTTGTTCAGGCTGTCCTAGAAACCACCTTGACTCCCCTACTTGAGTTTTCGAACTTCAGTTGTACTTATGACTGGAATAAAACTAGACCACCACCATAAAACCAGAAGATGGCAGCTGATGTAGCACGTTGTTTCTTAGTTAAGAAATCGCCTAGAAAGCTAAAACTCCAACTGCTGAATGAAGTCTTTTCCTCACCATCTTTCTACAATCTTACTGAAAAAATACAACTTTTTTGATCTTCAGCTAATATCCCGAATGAAAAAGAACAGGCATACATTTAATTAAATCCTCTTTAACAACAATTTGCATCTTACTCGACTATTATCTTATGTTACCAAGACCTGAAACACTGCTGCATGAGAAGAAATAAATTGTACACCCACACCTCTGTTGCTTTATGCCCAATTTATTAATTCGGACAGCTGATAAAATAAATACTGGTGTTTCAGGCTAACACAGTCCATATAAGTACATATCTCCCGATACCATACTGGCAGAAAATTGAATTAAGCTATCAGAAAGCAATCAGACAAGTACTATTTCATGACGTGCTGAAACATTAGAATTTAAAACAAGTCTGAGATTATTTTCTTACAGTAATAGTCACATATTCAATTAGAAAAAGAGAAATAATGAATTCTGGGGATGAAGATGGAAATTACTCAGCTGGCTTTTTACTTTACATATAACTGTTTTTTAACTAAACCCCACGTTTCCACTCAAAACCAGGATTCCTGGCAAAAATGGATCAGACGATTATTACTTTTCCTTCATATAACCTATTTTATGTCCACAACAACAAAGTAATTTAGAAAAGTCATATCTATGAGAAATTAGAAGTAAGATCATTCAAGCAGTGAACACAAGGTTAAGAAAAGAATCTCATCCCAAGAAAATGAAAAACATGAATTTTTCCCTTCGTGCTATCCATTGCTGTCATTACCCAAATCTAGATATAGGAATGCCTAAAGGTATAGTGGATAATAGATATTTTTGTGTTAATAACTTCTGCCAATTTAAGAATTATCACGCATATGATTGTGAGTTAAGAATATACTGGATATTTAATATGGCTAAATTCACATACTGCTGTTGAGTCTTATAAGATTTTCCTTTTGTCTTTTTTTTTTAAACCAACCTAGAAATTTCATTGTGTAAATGTAAGAAACAACAAAAAAAACCCTCCTCTTCCAGCAGAAGAGTGATCAGACATTTCAAATATATGAAATGTTTATTATTAAAACACTGACACACAATGAACTTAAAATACAAAATACATTTCTGATAGAAATGCCAACTTCATTTCTTCTGTTTCACGGGAATTGGAAGGCATTACCTTCTCACGATGCATTTTCCCCTAATAAAGAGTTCCAAAAAATCCATTCATGATCTTGTGCTTTGCCATTTCAGAGCACTTAGTGGTGCCTACAACTCCAAGACGAGAACAATCAGCAAAGAAAAGACTTCTTCAAAGTAAATCTCTCCTGCGCAGTAGAGACCTCAACATCTCCTGAGAAGTTTTGGTAACTTTCATCCTTGATTTTGCTGACTTGGGAGTCCCAGGAGCTTGCTATATTTAAGGTGCTACCACAATAGAGTTTTAACCAAAATGTCCAAAACCTATCTTAGCGAAATGTGAAAGCCCCATCAATCAAATACGAACTTTGATTAAGACTGAGATTTTCAGTTACGAGAAAAATTACAGAATGAGATGCAAGCAAAATGTGAAGAGGTGAAAAATCATCGCTTTGGTGTTGAGACATACTAATATGCATAACCCTGCATGTAGAATGGTCAGAGAAAAAAGTTACAAATTATCAATTCTCTCGTGCAAGTTTGCTTGCCTGAAATTCATGCCATTACATAAATCTTGCATCAGCTACAGCTGTAGAAATTCTAGTTGCATATTTCAAGCACTAAAGCAGAATTTTAACTTTATTTGCAGTATGAACACTGTCCCTTTTTAAGATTACAGACTAAATTAGGTGAATCATAGAATGGGTTGGAAGGGACCTTAAAGATCATCTAGTTCCAACTCCCCTGCCATGGGCAGGGACACCTTCCACTAGACCAGGTTGCTCAAAGCCCCATCCAACCTGGCGTTGAACACTGCCAGGGATGGGGCATCCACAACTTCTCTGGGCAACCTGTTCCAGTGTCACCCTCATAGGGGAGAATTTCTTCCTTATATCCAATCTAAATCTACCCTCTTTTAGTTTGAAACCATTACCCCTTGTCCTCTCACTACAGACCTTGGTAAAAAGTCGTCGGCAAACTTGCTGAGGGTGCACTCAATCCCACTGTCCATGTCGACAACAAAGATGTTGAACAGCGCTGGTACCAAAACTGACCCCTGAGGAACACTGCTTGTCACTGGTCTCCACTTGGACATCAAGCCATTGACCGCGACTCTTTGAGTGCAACCACCCTTATCCACCAAGTGGTCCATCCATCAAATCCATGTCTCTCCAATTTAGAGACAAGGATGTCATGTGGGACAGGGTCAAATGCTTTGCACAAGTCCAGGTAGATGACATCAGTTGCTCTTGCCTTCTCCACCAATGCTGTAACCTCGTCATAGAAGGCCACCAAATTTGTCAGGCACACGATCTGCCCTTAGTGAAGCCGTGTTGGCTGTCACCAATGACCTCGTTATTTTCCATGTGCCTTAGCACAGCTTCCAGGAGGATCTGCTCCATGATCTTCCCAGGCACAGAGGCGAGACTGACTGGGCTGTAGTTCCCCAAGTCTTCCTTTTTTCCCTTTTTAAAAATGAGGGCTATGTTCCCCTTTTCCAGTCAGCAGGAACTTCACCGGACTGCCACGACTTCTCAAATATGATGGATAGTGGCTTAGCAACTTCATTCGCCAGTGCCCTCAGGACGTCCAGATGGATCTCATCACATCCCATGGACTTGTGCACCTTCAGGTTCCTTAGATGGTCTCAAACATGATGATCTCCTACAGTGGGCAGTTCTTCATTCTCCTAATCCCTGCCTTTGCCTTCTGCGGCTTGGGTGGTGAAGCTCGAGCACTTGCTGGTGAAGACTGAGGGGAAAAAATGTCGTTGATTACCTCAGCCTTCTCCATATCCCAGGAAACCAGATCTCCCATTTCCTTCCAGAGAGGACCCACATTTTCCCTAGTCTTCCTTTTATCATCGACATACCTATAGAAGCTTTTCTTGTTGCCCTTGACATCTCTGGCCAGATTTAATTCTATCAGGGCTTTAGCTTTCCTAACCTGATCCCTGGCTGCTCGGACAATTTCTCTGTATTCTTCCCAGGCTACTTGTGAAGCTTTAAGCAATTACATTTTAAAAGAAACCAGACTATGAAATTTTAGCGAGAAAACTGTTTTAATTAAAGCCACCTAAAGATATATTCTTGACTCAAATCATGAGTATTTCTTTATACTGTTGAGATTTCAGGACAAACAAATCCCAAGTAAATCTCTGATGTTGATTATTTTATGTAAAGCCCAGAAAACCAGTAATAAGATTAAACCATTACACTTCCCTATATTAAAAAGAAACATTTAAAGTCCATCTAATAAACAAGTTATTCACCAGCATGCTTTGTTCCAATAATGATTCACGTTCAGAAAGAAACTGTTCTTTTCAAAAATAGATCTCTTGAAGAATTTCTTGCAATAATGTTTGACTCTTATTTCAAATAAGAGCATCAAGACATACAGCAAATTTATTATTGATTACTGTGTTTTTCATTAGGAGATTTCTTTCCTTTAAGATCTTTTCCCCTTCCCCATATATGGGGTGAGAAATAACTGCATTCAGTTTCCATATTTCTGAACACATTTCCTCACATCCTCCTCACATCCAAGCTGTACAAACTTCGAGTTCAGGCCAAAATTTAAAGCCCAGCAATGCCTTTTGATTGTATTAGTAAAATTCACAAAAGTAGTGCAACCAACAGACTTCAGTTTGCAAAGAATACAAAAACGAGTAAAGTTTTCTGCCAAAATGCAGACTTGTGAAACCAATAGCATGTTTCCTACTACAGTTTCAAATTTGAAGCCAACTGCCTCCATATGGCCTGCAAAAGCATTCACAAAATTGGGAGCAAGTCTCAGACACTAAAAATGTATAACATTCAGCTATGGGCTACTAACAAACATTAAAACCATTAATTTCACTGTTGATAAACTTAAGCATTTATAAGGTTACTTAAAAATACAAACAAACTAATATTCTTGGATAACATTCGCAATTTTGATCAAATCTGAAAATTTAATGTTGCTTAAATGTACTTTAATTATACTTATCTCACAAAAGCATTTTTTGCATAAGCTCGTATGCTAGTTGCATTCACTTGACATTTTGCAATCACTGAAAGAAAAAAAATTGATCCACATTGAGATCCACCTTCATCAGGCTCTGCACAAAACAACCTGGTTACAGAAAACAAAACCAGGAGAAAAAAAATAGGCTTGTCAGACAATAATTGTACCAACAGACTTAGTGATGGGGTAGAAAACTACTTCTCTTGCTAGAGCACAGAAATCACTTTAATTAAAAAAAAAAAATTTAACTCCTTTTATAGGAATGTGGAAGCATAGCATTAAAAGAAAACCTTAAACAAGATTTTCCTACAATTTTATAAGGCCTACAGGTATGCAATGGCTTAAAGAACTGACAAAAACCACAGACATTTCCTCTCAGGACTTTGAGGACTGTTGCCTTTGCCCGCTTCAGTAAATGAGTTTTCATGTCTGACAGCAGGTGTTCAACAGGATTCAGACTATTTCAAAAACCTACACCTACCTGATATTTATTTGCTGAAGGGATACTTATGACACTTTCTTGCTCTTTGTTACTGAAAGACACAAAGCTACAGCATCAATTGTAGATCTGGAATTTGAAGCCTCTTACTCTTTCAGTGGCAGGCTTTTTGTAGGGCAGAGAAATAAGCCAGCATTTTTGCTAGAGGAAGGAAACAGCAACTATCATCACATATTTAAAAATATTCAACTAAGCAAGATAGATCCACAGATTATTAAAGGTATTGTAGTAGTTAATTAAAAGACTTCCAGATCTCTAGGAAAACAATACCTAATTAAAACAATAGCAACTAAAAGTTCATTTGTGTAAACAACACAAGCAACCCACAGACTCAAATGGGTGTTCTATAGGCTGAGAGAAGCAAGATATGAATAGGGCTAAAAAAACAACTGACCTAACAAACGTTACGTTTCTAGCATCTGCCAAAGACAGAAGACTGACACGATCTTTTAGACATTATAATCCTGTATCAGATTTTAGGCTATACTTTGTTATATTAGAAGTCACAGTCATCTACGGTACTAAACCACTGCCAGCTCTCCAGACATTATCTTTACAGAAGCTGTGTGTTGTCACAACATTGGAATGCCTTCTTTTAGATTCAGATGGTTCTGTTAAAAGCAAGCAGGAGCTGAGATTTGGATAAATTAATTTAAAAGATGGGCAGTAAACACATGGCTACATAAGGGAAAATGGGTATAGCTGAAAAGGGAGAAGTTAAAAGAATAAAAGAGGTTGCATTACAAATAAAACTATTAGTTTAAAAGGAAATCTGTCCAAGTGCAATATTTAACGTCATTAGCTAAAGCAACACAGCCTGAAGTTAAGAGAAATCTATAAAACATGCCTCTTGTGATGTTTTCTAGTGGAAAATGTAATTTGGCACTTGCTACAGAATGCGTTCAACACCCCTGCATCGTATTATCTGTTGGCTTGATTCCTAAATTGCTACATCTGGAGAAACAGCAAGAGATCTTGTTGTTGCTCCTTGACGCAAATAATTCTACCAAAGGACTGCCAAGACACTAGTTACCATGTAAGAGACTTCAGAACACAGGGATCATTCTAGGTACACCAACAAGTTCTTGCTGAGCACATTTCTCCATTAGGCAACATACATTACAAATGGAGAGATTTTTATTCTTTCCAGAATAAGGCTTTGAAATTTTGGTTTGTTCCACTGTTTAAAAGACTGCAGGCCATATGCTATCTTTCATGATATACACAACTTTTATTAAAAGGTGGAAGTTGGAGATTCTTCTTGAAAGACTCTCTGCTCGAATCAGTTGATGCTGGATTTCCTAAACCTCTTACAAGGTTCATGACAACCCAATACATAAAAGTAAGTATTCTCACCTTGCAAATTAGTATTCTCTGATTTGTTATAGGACTATTGCAAATGAGCCTTTGCCATCTATCAACCAAGAACAGAAGACTGATCTTCAAATCAAGCAGCTCTGAAACAGTCCCAGAGTTTTTCTGACACTCGGTGGCTTCATTAAGGATACTCTTTTTTATCTTTTAGAATATTTTTTGTCTGTGAATCTTAGGATGACATACCTCATCTAGTACTGCCTGACTAATTTCAATGAGATTTATCTTGAGCATTTTGAAAAAAAAATTAAAAATCAGCAAGCATATCAATTTTGTGCTGATTATTAAATAAAAAAGTAAAAGAAATTGCTATCTGTTTAAGAAACTAGCAAATATCCCTGCTATACCTAAATATTTCAATGGCTGTTTAGGCTTATTAATATGAGAATTCCTTAAACAATGGATTCTTGCTAAACTCTTTTTAGAAAACTGCAGCAGACACTGCATTTGCAAAGGCATGGAACACTAGCAGTATGCAGGAAAAGTCGCAAGTTCAGGGGACAGCAAGACTCTAGATCAAAACAATAGCTACGTTGGTGCAGCCATCTTTCCTGAAGTCCATTTGTCCATAAACTCTGACAGCTCTGTTTTGATAAAATATAAACATGATGTCCACATTTCTACTATTCTTCACATCTCCAACCCAGAGTCCTCCAAACCAAATGGTTCAGAGAGTTAAGTGGGGACCCCCAGTACAGGATCAGGTATGGCCCACAAGCCTCAGGGAAAAGGAAGGAGGAATCCCTGTGACACTACAACCCTATCTCATTGTACAAGATCACAAACACAACTTAGTGCTAACGTCCAGAGGTCTAAATCTTTCATATCTGTCTAGGTAACCAGCACGTCATACATCAAATGCATGACAAGCTTGAAACAACAGTCCTAAAATATTAACTGCCTGTTTCATTTCATCAGCTGATGAGATATGAATAATATGTTAAAAAATGCTGTTAAATATCTTACTTTCAAAATCATCACAGATGTGTTGCTGAAGAACATCACAACTGTAGTGCTGTAAAATTTGCAGTAAACTCAGGTGAACTGGCAATAAATTAAAAACAAAACTAAATGAATCCAAGATGACTCAGCTTCAGAGATCATTTTATTACACAAGAATCTCAGCTTTTTAGTCAGGAAAAAAAAAATCATATTCACCAAAAGGAAAGGTTAAAAAAAAACAAAAACCAACCAACAACAACAAAAAACCCCACACACAAACCCAAACCAAAAAACCATACACTACAAACACAAAACCCCCTAAGATCCCAAACTCTACAAATCAGGAAACCCCCCTCAAAGACTCAAGAACCAGATGACAGATAAAAAAAGACAAAAAATTTAGTATTTTACTTTTATTGGGTGGGGGATATGGGGAGAAGTCCTATTCAAGGTTTTTGCATATTGGGATTAACAATACTGTAATTTACCTTGAAAGAAAGCTCATTCTGACAATACAAGGTAAAGCTGAAGAGCACGGTTAAGCATGAGGTTTTGGGTTAATTTTCCTGAAAGACAACTTAGTCTTCAAAATCCACATGCAACAAAAGTGTCCCACAGAATTTGTATCACAGAAACTTAATAATTTGTTCTCAAATTATTAAAAATATTTTGGCCAAGGCTAAGGAAAGGGAGGTGCTGATGTTTCTACAGTCTTGTGTTCGACCTTGTCAAGAGCTACAGCAAAGTCATCCAAAATCCACTGAATTCCAAAAAAGCCTGACCTACCTACTGCATTGAAAATAATCTCATCAAAAAAGTATAGGATACGAAGACAGACATTTGCATCTTTTCATTTACAACTTTTCAACAAAACAAAAACCAAAACAAAAAAACCCAAAACAAAACCAAACCAAAACAAAACCAACCAACTAATGTAGTATTTTTACTAAAGACATCGTGCTTTTTGTCAATTAATAAAGGTGATTTGCAGCACCAAACATCACTTTTTCATTTTACAACTTTTATGAAATCTACAGACAGACACCCGCAGGTAATGTTGCAACCGGAATTAGCACTACTCTTTCCTTTTATTTTTAATCGAGCGAAACAAGAAGGGACTCCACAGCTTTCTCCCACTGAGCGGAAAGTATTAACAAAATACTGATTGTTTAGTGTATTGCTTTCAGGGAATACCAACCATTCAATCTTAGATGTAATGTTATCTGGGTTGGCAAAAATATAAAAAGTGAAAAGTGAATACATCCTTTGGGATTCAACAGGCAGTCTGCAGAGTTTTCCTTCCATCAGAGTGGAAATTGCACATAATGGAAAATAACTCTTTCCAGTGCAACTCTCTAATTTTTAAATAGCAGATTTAAAAATTAAAAGCTGTTCTGTTTTACTCTCAGATCTCCCGCTTTGGCTGAATCAAAACCAATAAATAATAATAATAAAAAAATCAAACAACTTATGCAAGGTAAAACTAAAAATTTCAGACATTTCACATACCCACATAAGACAATAATCTCTGATCTTCAAGTAAAAAATCCCACATACACACACTCTAACCCATACATACACTGGTTGGTTTTACAAAAAGAAATCCCAAAATGCATAATTTTACAGCAAATAAACAAAAAGCAAAGTAATCCCACCTTCTTTTTCATAATTCTGTCCTTTGTCCAGTTTTTAGAGTTAAGTCCAGTCTTTTCTGGTAGCCAAGATTTCTCTTTTGATGGTTTTATAATATTCTGAAGAACCATCCTTAAAATATTCTTCATGTGGACAGTTGTAAATAGTAGTGAATATAAAAATACTGTGTAGAGCTAAAGAACCTAAGAAAAGTTTCTGTGCAACAACTACAGTGAAAAACTACTTAAATGGAGTATTTTTAGTCTACTGGCACATGAATTCAAGCAGCAATGACGAGCAGTGATAAGATGTTCTAAAGAAACAAGACAGGCCACAGTTGTGACAGGAACAAGATAGGCTAGATCAAGTTTCACCTAATTAGGCAAGGTTGCAGTAGGGGAGTTCTGCTCTCCTCTCACTGTGCAATAGTAATCTTTGTTTACTATTATAATAAAGACAAACAGTAAGTATTCATCTTAAATTTACACATAAGGCTCTGACGGTCTCAAAAGAGACAGAAGTGATTCTCCTGTTGAAGGGGGCAATGAGCAAAAGTTCCAAGAGCAAATGATCCTAACAACTATCAAAAGACATTTCCATGACACATTTTCTTAAATCAGGAAAATGTTTTAAAAAGACCAACCAGCTTAAAAACAAAACAAACAACAACAACAAATCCACCATGTATTTATGCCTAAAAATACTACAGTTCAAGCACTACTCCATTCTTGGCAAAGTCTGTCTTCTTGCTGGACGTAATTCAAGCAGCAGGGAATATAAAATGGTAAACTATGTTTCTGATTGCCTCTTCATGTCAAGGGACAGCAAATGTTTATCATCACTCCTGTCAACACTATACAGGATCCAGAGCGGGGAACAGACAGAGATGGCACCAACAGTGCATTCAGCTCTTACTCTACAACTGCAGGAGCAAAGCATATTCTTCAGCCCAATCCCTTAATAAAGAAAATGGAGATAAAGAGTGAGGAAGTGACCCACAGGGGTAAAAAAAAAAGAAGAAAGAAAAACAAAACGAAAAAATCCAACCCATATGATGAAAGATCAACAGAACCTGAACAACCCATCTCTCTCAAAGCAGAGCTATGAGCTACATTTTCTGTGTAGCACCTTAGACATTAACTGCAGGAAGGGAAAAGTAAGGGGTTCTCAGCTTCATTTGTGAGCCACAGAATTGTTACATTACCCTTTTCTACAAGCAGCGGCAGTGAAGAAAAAGTTAGTAAGATATCGTATTTAGCCTTCTTCAACATTCAGAAATAGTACTGTCCTCCCTTAATGCATTTTGTTGGTAACAAAAACATTCTGATCCCCTGCAGTCTTCCTTCTCAGCAAACATGTATCACGTTGAGAGGTTTATTGAGAACATAATTGGTAGAATAATTTCAGACTTATAAAGTGCTGCAACTTAAAAAAATTAACCAGTTAGGAACTGAGAAAATTTTAAATAAATGAGAAACTGGAGGGTATTTCTTAAAAAGGAAGGATTGTTTTGCTTTTGGAAGGATGGAAAAATCTAATCTGGTTGTTCTCCAAAACCAGATTGCATCTTTATCTGCCAGAAAAACAAACTCTATCACATGAATAAATATTTGAGAGGAAAAGCTGGGCCTATATTAACACATATTGTGCCACTCTTCCAACTATAGCTACTGGCTGAATTCTTCTCAACAAAATTCCGTAACTTATAAAAACCTCACTTGCAATAGAAAGGCATGACATCCACATGCAGACCAGGAGTATATGGGAGGGTCCAAAACTGAAGCCTAACATCCCTATTGGATAATTGGGTCCCTTCAAAAGAAGAATATGAACTAAAATAAACATCTGTGTCATTGAACTTCCCTTTTATCCTGTCATCCTCCCTTCTGAAATAACTGAAAACACCTGTGTGTAGTTTGTTAGATCAGATAAATAACAAAAACAATACAAGCACAGTGTAGCCCTCTATTTTCTCTCATACAGTCCGTAGATGTATTGTCTCCCTATTGAGTTTCTGATCCAGTGCAATCAGAAATGGCTATTTGGCTGACTGATTTATAACCATTACTGTTAGGTAGATAAATATAGATCTAGGATATATAGAGAGAGATAACCACAACCTCTGGTTGCTTAATATATTATCAGCCTCAAAATCCTAAATTAAAGAAACAAGCGCATTTTCCCCAAAAAAATGTAAAATGAAGGAGGTGAGGTACATGCAGTATTTCATGGACTTAAGTTATGATCCTGTATTAAATGTAAAAACTATGTAAGATCCAAAAGGACTTGCCCTGTGTTACAAAGCTCATATTCAGCAAAACTATATATCTGCAGATTATGTAAATCACTCAGTAGGAAAGTAAAGTCAAGTCTATGATCCTACTAAAGCATTTTAACATGAAGACACTCATGACCTCTGAAAACCACGTGGAAAAAGAATATAAAGTATAACTCAAACTATAATTCCCTAAAATGTAAACAACTTTACATCAAATATCTACACAAAATGGAAAATTACTTAACATAAAGCTATAGATTAAAATTAGTGGATGTGAGCAACTAAGAATACACAGAGAAGTAATGGACAAGTATAAAGAAAAGCAAAAGTTCAGAAGGAATAAAATACAACACTGGATGCAGGGTATCACTAACTTAAATTAAGGTTTATTTGGTTTAATAACTTTTGTTCCAGTTTGCCACCCTATCACACCCTCTCACAATTTTCACTTCTTTTCTCCTGCTATATACGCTATACTGTAAATACCTAATATGAAAATGTACAATTTATTTATTTTTAACATGCTTAACTACAAATGTGAATGATTGCACAGAGGCTCTCTAAGCTAAGCTTTTCCACATTTGTGGAAATTTAATTTAAACAGACACCTTAAGATTACTTCCAGATGAAAATTAACTTATTAGAACTTGCATATAAGATAAAGATAAAAAAATCAGTTTGTTTGTTTTTTATACAGTCTCTTTCAGTTTCTCAGTACAATCAATCAAAAATCCATGGATCATACTAAGAAAAGAAAAGCAAAAACCAAACAAATAAAAAAAAAACCAACACCCCTCCAATCAAACATCAATTTTTCACAGGTCATTGTAAATTAATACTACTTGGTGAAACAGGTACCTAGATTTACTTATCACTTCCACTTAGGTAAACCGACAACCTAGTTTATGTATTTCTTAAATCTATTTTACTGAGGTAAAAAAATGTGATGTTCTATTACACTACTACAACACTACTAACAACTGTACGGTCAATAACCTATGCAGAGCATGATTTGTGGTGAGCGTGTTTCCTTTTTCCACTGAAAGGGTAAAGAAAACAAAAGCGAAAAAGGATTTGATTTAAACATATCGAAGACATACATTCATATCTATATGTTCAAAACAGAAACTGCGCTTAGCACGCCCTGAGGGTATGGGGGTGAGGTGTATGGAAGGGATTTTACCAGCTGCTCTCCAAATGATGTTAGAAACACAGTAGCATCCCTAAATCCCTAGCATATCAGACTGTTTATTCCCGTATGACTACAGACACTAATATATAAAAACATACATAGCTACATGACAACATTCACGCTTTTGTGTTCTTTTACATATTTGAAGACATCTTTTCTCACAAGAAAACTGCACTACTTAACAGAACAAGGAGGATGACTGAATGACTTTGGCCCCCACTTCAGGTGGGGAAATGAAGACAAAAGGTTTACAAAGAAATTCAGACACAATCAGAACACTCTCATCCCTGAGCACTGGAAGAAAAGAGGCTGTGAGACCTCACTGCTTGAAAAACTTCTGTATCATTTGTGAGATAATAAGAAAAAGCTGACCAAAAGCTTTTTCCTGCTTCTGAAAAGATACACGCAAGTACATGCACACTCCATATCAAGCTTACTTGTAGTTTTGTGCCAAGGCGTCTCAGTACTTCAGAACTCAGAGAACGAACTGAGCAGCATTTGGTAGCTTTCGATGACTGGGGGAAGGGAGCAGCAGTAAATGGGGGTAATCCAGTAACGTGTTGAAGACTCAAATCACAAAGATTTGTTAGGTTGAATGTTATAAAACACCCAGAAACACAAAAATACCATATTAGAAACACTGTATAGTAAATTCTCTGATTTAGTGTGTCTTTCATGCCCCTTAAGGTGTTTTTTCAGACTTCCTTCAGAACAGGAGTAAGAATGCCAACAGGTGCAGCACTGTCTTGAATCATAAATTAAACAAATGGCATTAGGAAACAGGATTAGAAAAGGATTTTCTCACGCAAACATGCATTCAAAGTATGTCTCCTCCACCTAAACTGTACCTGTTATTCTAAACTAAGACTTAACCCAGTTTCTTTGAGAAATTAAAAAGAAAAAAAAGTATATGCAGGTAAGCCTGTGCTTAACAGCTATGGTAAACTTTGCTAGTCTCAAATCACCCCATTTCTTTCCCTTTAAACATCAGAGAGCAATGCAGGCAATACGTTTCTCCACATACTAATAATGCAGCCCTGTCTATTCTTTTTTTCATGATACAGTTACTCTCAACAATTCTGAGCTATTCACCTTAGTAGGTCTGGACAGATACATTCTGTTTTTTAGGAAAGTGAGGTTTGCTGGTCTCGAAGTGTCAAAAATTGGCTCTCAGGAGAGTAGAACACTACTAGTCAATGCTAGTCAATGCACTGTGCTTATGTGCATGGGGTCAACCCACGGGATTTGGGATTGGAGAAATTCTCCTAGATCAGCCTGGCAGAGACCTTGGGCACTGCACTGTTTTCTTGTTTTGATTTCAAAGAGCAGGGAAGTTACTCTTCTTTGCCCCTTGGGACATGGATTACATACCAAAATCATCTAGATATATCTCACCATATTTCACCACCATGGAGTTGTTTCAGGCTGAGAAATCCCAACAACCTAAACTGATAAAACTGATTACATCCTTCCTGCAATCTACGCATTTCTGCCCCTTCTTGTGCTGGTTTCAGTGCTAATCTGACCCTGCACCAAGTTGGTTTCAGTGTGCTCAGCTGGCAGAAAAGTACCCGGGGGGGGGTGGAAGGCAAACAACTTAACAACTTCCTGCTGAGTTCGCACACTGAAACAGCTCAGCACAGAACCGGATAAATACCAGAGCCGAGAGGGGGCAGGACTACAGCAGCCCCTGCAGTTACATCAATTTCACCCACACAAAACTGAAGCCTCAGTTTCCTCCATTCTCAATTTATAAACAATAGTTTAGTCATGTGAAAGCTGAAATCCTTTTGTCAAACTTAAAGCAGACATAAGGATACATAGGTGAAATAGAACATCAGCAACATATGCAAGTTTAGACTAGATTGCTTCCTGCTGAAGTTGGAATTCCTTAAATAAAGTATTAGTTTTATAGCTACAGTTTCCTCACACATAAATAGAATTCGGCAGCTAAACACGGCAATGAATTGGAAACTAAAAAATATTAATTGCACTTCAGTACTGAAGAACTAGGCTAAATTACACTGTGAATCTTAAAGAATAAGAAAATGATGGGCAGAATCCAGAAGGAATGCAATACTGCAAAGTGGGGGAAAAAATGATGGCTGACTAGTGATTGCCACCTAAGTTTTATTGTTTTTCTTTTTTTGGTCCCGACTTTATATTTGTTTCTCAAGAGTTCCCCAAAGACCAAACATTTTACCAAAAAAACAACATCCCTTACGTGCTCTTGTTTCAGGGAAAATATGAAGTGTTACTGGATATCCAATAAAGATGTAAAAGCTAGTGAAACCATAACTTACCTCTGAAGTAACAGTGTTACTGCACTGCAGAGATCTTCAGTTTCATTTCACTGTTCTACTCACCTGCTAAATAGCCAGAGAACAAAATTCAAAGTATGTCGCCTGGGATACAGCTCCACAATAAACTAAAATACTGAAAGGGAGAGATTCCACTTCTCTATCCCCTTCTCCATTATCAATCTTAGCCAAGCGATCTGGTCCTTGCTGTACCAACACGGACAAAACAATAGTCACAACGTAAGCTGATTTAATGCAGTAGCCTGGCAAAATATACACATGTATATATATGTATATATATGTGCGTGTACATACATCTCTTCACCACTCTTTCAATCCAACTATTTTTTACATTTTTAGTGACCTGGATCAGTTTACTGAGTCAAGCAGTGCCGTCCATTCAAAGCAAATGGTGGGAATGAGCAGCAAGGAAGAGGAAACAGCCTCTTCCACCAGCCACAGGAAATGGTTAACCCAGCTCATCCCTATTGTGAAACCTCAGCCCTGAAAGGAATTCAGTTGCTCCAACACCCTACTGCACCACAATGATAAACCTGCACTCTCCGATACAAGCAAGATTACATGTACTTGCTTCTAAGCACGATTTAAGAAAACGAATAGAGTGACTTAAAATCCAGGCAAAGTGACTGAAAGTTTATGTTCAAAACAATTCTTTTCCTCGACTAAGCAGTTCGTATTCTTGCTTGTCCTTTGAGTTATTATAGAACTTACGCTTTGTCCTCTTGATAGCATTGTTGCTTTTGACACACAAATCTACTTCTGAAGGATGATGTCTATTATTGCGCAATATAATTCTATTATTGTCTGTCATAAAAAAATTGCTTTCAAAAGCTCAAAACATTGAGTACATTCCACTGATACATTGCCTAATACATTAGAGATTATTACTTGCTTCTAAGTTTAATTGATTCTAATGACAGATTTGCAAACTACCAGAAAAATGTACCAACCTGAAGAGTTGAAATTAATATTTTATAATATTTATTTACTTAAAAATCTTATAATTTAAGAATCAGTGAGACACAGGATTCAAGACTGATGGAAAAACTGTCCATAAGTGAAGAAAGATTTTGAAGATATTTGAAATCACCTAATAATATAATTTTCCAAATTAAGAAAAAAAATTAATCTCACTTTGCTGGGGTCTGATACAAACCCCAGAATGAATCTCCTATATCCCAGGCTAGCATATTCAGTTAGAGTTGAAGTATTTTGAGCTATCCTGTGCCAGTAATTAATGTATGGTAATACTAAGCTTTTAATTTAAACAAACACATAAGACTTGTAAATTCCAACAGTGAGTCATGATGGAAAGGAAGCAAGACACTTCCCCCTCACCCCCCCAGTTAGTCAATAATTTGTTTGCTTCTTCAAACCTCTCCATTCTCAACAATTATTTTCTATTTTTGAAGATGCCTCCAGCTTATCAGCACAAAAAAAATTAGATCTAAAAACCCCTGAACGTTTAAAAAGATAATAAATGTGAGCTTTGATTTTAATACCAAGCATTAGACTGCAAATTCTTCAAAAAAGGCACTCTCTCTATTCTGTGTTATGGACAACTCCTAGCATAATGCGGGCTGTTCCACAGCTGCATGCGATCTTAATGTAAATGAAAGAATAAGCTAGATTTTTTTTTTTGTAATATATTTCACATCAAACTTGGATTTGTTTGATGTGATTAGATTAACATAACTCAATCTGGTGGAATGTAATTTTGTTGTCAAATAAATACCTATTCTTTCTAAAGTCTGCAATGGGCAACAATCTCATCTATTAGTTTCTCTTCATAGAGTAGCATAGAGAGTAACCTTTCCCTCAAAATTTTCTCATATGTTTCATTAGAATCCACACGTATCTATTAAATATATTTAAATATTCTATTACCAGAGTAGCCTATGAATAGCACTTTTCGTTGACGTGGTGAAGCTGATGAACTTATTTTTACCACAGAATAGGCCATATTCTGTCATCTTAAAAAAAACAGTGACATGATCCAAAAAACCACGAAATGGCCTTTAAGCTTTGTTGCAATAAATAACTCCATTAATAATGGCTGATAAACTTGCAAATTATTCTCTACAGTCAGTTCAGATTTATTCAGCATTGCTGAATTATTCAGTATTGCTGATAACTATACAGCGCTGAATTAATTGCAATATATTTTATCTCAACATCATTGAAAATTTCAATATTAATTTAAGTGTATTAAAATGTCACATCTTCCTTTAGACTTTTACAACGTAGAATTGTATTGGTAGGGCCCTTCCTAAGGCAAGAGAACAGTGTACACTGATTTGGAAATATTTTGGTTTTAAATTAGGAATAAGCAATGCCCACTTCAGACTTTTGGGGAAAGGTTTTAGACTCAATACATGACAAACGTGTACTCCTTGGGAAAAAAAAAAAACCACCACAGAACAAAAAACCCTTTTTCTTAATTCACCTGGAAAGTAGTTAATTCAAAAATAACTACTGCAGATACCCATTTTTGGTTTGTGGTTTACAAGTCATGTTATCTGTCTTCATAGGTCAGGAACATATGTAGCAATTAAGATATTAATGCACAATGTAATACTTGAGATCCACTTGTACATTGTCTAGTCTAACATAAAATATGCATCAGTCATGGTCATCTTTGGAGAAGAGTTGCAATGTCACACAAAATTAACTAGACAAAAAAAAAAAAATCACTGAACACTCTCCAAACTTTTCACTCTCACTTGTATTAAAACAACAAACACAACCATCCAATCCTACACATAAAAACACATGCATCCAACAAGTCTTTGACTCTAAGCTTCGCACAAAGTCCCACAAGGTTCCTCCTATATGTGTACAAAAATGTGAATGCTGGCTGCAACTTCACTGATATTCACTGCTCCCAATTAAGTTAAAGGCAAAACCAGAAAAGCTCTGCAGCAATAGGTGCTAGGGGAATATGCAATACTAACTATTCCTCCTAAGAGATTCAGTCCATCACAATTTCTTACACAGCAGTCACCATTGCCTCTCCTATCACTTTACTGACAGTGTACAGACTCTACATAATTCTGTGCCTTTGGCATGACATGTTACCTCACACATGCTGTAAAAGAATGATATCCAAAATTTAGGTAAAAAATAGGAAATGTTATCTACTTCTCAACTGTAGCAGTTCCTTCTTCCACTGTATCTCTTCTTAAGTAGGAAAACAGTGCTCCTCCTAAGTGGTTTTTTCTTGTCTGCACCCTAGTGTCCAAGGAATATGGCTAATACAGCAGAGGCAATTCTGGAACTACCATCCAAGAAGAAAATGCATTAATTGCATTCTTTAAGGAAAAATTTCCAACACTCTTCCAAAACCAAAATCTAAAGTCCCAGCAAAAAAAACCCTACTGGGGCAGAATAAAAGGAAAAAAAAAAGGGAAAAAAAGAAAAAAAAAGAAAAAAAGAAAATAATTAGGCTCCTCCAAACAGGCTATAGATTATGGGGCTGAACAAGGAGCTACATCCACAGTATTTTTGCAAACAAAATACAACCATGGCTGTTTTAACCCAAAAGATTTCCTGTTTGAAAAGATATCACATAGTTCTGGGTTTGCACATTTTATTCTAAGAACGCAATAAATACTAACGTTTTTTTCAGTGTAAAAAACATCACTATATTCAAGGCATACTTATAGCAACTCTTTTAGTAAGTTCCTTAGTAGAGGAGATATTCAGTATGGCATCGTAAGCTCATCATACACATAGCCTTTACGTCCTGAACGCAATGAAAGAGTTTATGATGGATGTGCCTTGTCAGCAAAGCAAGAAACAATGGGTGAGAAAAGTGCAGTCCACATCATTATTCTTGAAGCCCAACTGCATTCAGGACCACGAATATAGTTATTTTTATATTTTTCAGAAACAAAGCAGAATAAGCAATGTGAACTTATATGGAAAGGACGTTAAAGAACAGAGAAGGAGGTATCCTGGTCACAAAAGAAATGATGACTGATAAAAACCTCACAGAAGTAACTCTGTTCCCCACGTGGGGAAAAAAAAAACCACCACTGACAAAACACAGGTAAAGAGGAAAATAGATAATTCCATTTTCTATGCTTCAGATATGACTTCATTCTTAAATATGGTTGTACAGAATGTAAAAAAATTAGCAATCCAAAAATGGCCTCAATCAATTACTTCAAATCTGATAAATGCAAGTCATAAGAAACTAGAAAAGTTTGATAACATTTAATTTTAATGTGTTGACACAAAACTGTAGTGATACCCACTTGTTATAACAGTTCAAGTCGAGTAGTATTAAAGTCTCTCCTCTTACTATTATATACTTTTGTTAATTATCAAAAAAAAAAGCCAAAATAGGATCAGGGAGGAAAAAAGTTTCTATGAATATGAATTCAAGGAATTCCATCACATAACAAGTTAGATCCCTAGCTTTTCCCTTTTCAGAATACAAAATCTCCAGTAAAAAAAACCAAAACATTTGGTCCAGTTCTACAGCCATATGTTCACATTATTTTGATATTATATGTTGATTATTCCAGTATATGGGGTTGGTTTTTTTCGTCCTTGCAGTCCAGAAATAAAAGAGCTGGGATGAGAAACTGGAAGACTAAAGGCACTGTCACAGCGTCCATTTAAATATACATATTCCTGGCTACCTTATGATAGACTGTCCATAACAGCATCTAAAAGCTCTTCAGAAAAGTAAAATATTTATTATTTTAGGATTCGGAGTCAGTAAGCTCTACTCTGCAACATTACTACCATTGTAGCAAGGTAATTTGTTTGTATTAAAATTCAGCCGTCAGTATTAAAAATGCTTTGAAGTATGTTTCAAAAACGTAATAAAAAGTCTGAATCTTATAACACCTTCCAATAAGCACAAACAACTGCTACATTTAAACAACCATGAAGATAGCACGAGACACTGGCAGAAACACACAAATAGGTAAAAAAAAAATACTTTTTATAAAAAGTCAATCACTGCACTACGGAAGTTATGACATTAGCCTAAAACCCACACACAAGTTAGTAATGGGAAGCAATGACTTAGCCTGTCATTGGCATGCTAGGTTTTCAATAAGAATTTTATGAATGTAAAGCATAACCCAAGTTGCGATAGAAGCTGAAAAAGCTGGCAGTCACCTTGGTTTTGTTTCTACAAGCTAACATCCATATGTTTATGGAACAAGCCTGTAACTCAATGAACTTTCTTGCTGGTTTCTAGTGTGCCTAGTGCACTGAAATTCTTAATACAGTATTAATAGCATATTTTGGTACCTAGCAGTTGGAAGTTAAAGAGCACATCATGTTAAAAAGTCATAATACCTGGTTTTAAAACACCACGTGTACTCTTCAATCTGAAATTTTACATCTAGTTTGAGCTATTTATTTCCTCCTCTCAGTCATCAAACAAAGTTAGAGCAATAAAATTTGGTAAAAGACGTCTTTAATATTCTCACCAAAAAGCATTCTGCTGCAGTGCTTCGGTTGCAAACACTGCAGAGGAACTGTAAATAAAAAGCTCATTTCTATTGGAATTAGAGAAAACACGGGAGATACTCCCTTATATGGAGTATCTCATAAACCCACATTTGAGATCAAACAGAGTTTGAAAGAAATCAACAAAAAGAATGTAATTGTTTATTACTCAGTCTCAGAGGATCCTGTCATAAAACGAACAGTCATCAAGAACAACTCTCTTCTGACCACTGCATCAGCCCACAGCGAAAGGGGGAGGGAAAGAGAGGGGAAGGAAACGGAGAGAGATTCTGTCACAGGAGACCATCAAGGTTGTTTGCGGGGAAATGAAAGGTTTTATCTTCGATAAATAAGCGACGGTTTCACAAAAGAGGTGGTAGAAACCGAGGAGGGAGACCGCCTTTCCCTTAGAGGTGGCGAGGCTGAAATGAAGCTGCCGCCTGCATTCGGCTGACAACTGGCCGAAGGGTCGGAGCCGCCTGCCCCGGGACTGGTTAACCCTTCCCCGCACCCGGGCAGCGAAAAATCGGTGTTTGGAAGGAAAAAACCAAAACAAACAAACATACCCCCACGCACACCCACTCACACAAACACACAAAACCCACCCACGCGTCAGAGCGGGCCTCGGCGGCCAGCAGCCGGATCTCCCGCCGGCCGATACCCGGACGGCGAAACCTGCGCTGCCCGCTGCCCCCCGCCGAAACTGCCGCGGGCGCCAGAGGGCGCCGGGGGGTGGGGAAGGAGCCCTGTCAGGCAGACGCGAGGGCAGAGCCCGGGGGGACGCGGCCCTCGACCTGTCACGGCCGGTGCAATGCCGAGAGCGGCTCGGCCGGCGGAGGGGGGCGGCAGCCCCTCGCTGAGGGGAGGAGCGGGAATAGGTCGTGGCCCCCCAGGAGCCAGGGACGGCGGTGACCGCCGGCCCCACCCCCGGCGGGGAGCCTTGACGGCGTCTCCACAGCACCGTCGCCCTCTGCCCCGGCTGGCCGGGGCACAGGCGGGGATGACGGCGGCGCCGCGCACTCCATCCGCCGCCGCCGGCCCCGCAGGAAAAAGCAAGGCGTCCCACCGCCCGGCAGAGCGGCGCCAGGCCGAGAAGGCGACGACGCGAACTCAGCCCCTTCCCACTCACCGGCATCATCTCCGCAGCCGTCCCCCAGCCAGCCCCGCCGAGGCTGCCGCCGTGCCGTGCCGTGCCGGGCCTCTCCTGCCGCCGCCGCCTCTCACCGCGGAGGACGCCGCGTTCGCTCTGGCGGCTGTGACAGGTGCCTCCCGCGCGCCTCGCTCCCTACAGCGGGCGGAAGGAAGAGGTGGCGGCGGCCGGGCTCCCAACCCCCCTCCTCCTCCTCAGCGCGGCGGCGGCGGCCTCCCTGCCTCCTTCCCTCGGCGCTTCCTGCTCCGCTCCGCCCGCGCCGCGCCGCCCAGCCAGGGGTTAACCGCCGCCGCAGCCTCATTGGCCAAGGCGGGAAGAGCCGGGGGCGGGGCGGCGGGCGGCGCGCGCACGGCCCGCGTGGGGAGGGAGTTGCGCGGGTGCGCGCTTCGGTGCCGCACGTGACCGCGGGCGCTCGCGCCGGGGATGGTTTCCCTCACAGACCCGCCGTGACCCCTTCGTTCCCCCCACCTCCGGGTTCCGCGTGGGCCCCATCCCGCCGGTTCTTCCCGCGGCCCCGCTTCGAGCCCGGTCTCCTCCTCCCCCTGGCGCTGCGCTGCCCTGCCCCCGGGTCGGGGCCCCGCGGGCGCTGCCTCTTCTGGGCGGGCTGCCCGGGGCCGGTTGCCCGCGGGCCCCGGCCGTGGAGGAAGGGGCAGCGGCTCTGAGCGCTTTCTGCTCCCGGAATGCGGGGAATGCGGAGGCGTCTCCGCCTGGCCCGGCCCGGCCCGGCCGAGCCGCTGCGCGGGCGAGGGGCCGGGAGTGCGGCCGCTGTAGCGGCGCGCTGGGGCGCGGAGGAGCGAGGCGAGGCGCGACGCGCCAGGCGTGCGGGGACCTGGCAGGTGGGAGCGGGGAGATAACACGGGGGTTGCCGGTCTCTCGCGGGAAGGCGGGAGCACCACGGCGTCAGCCCGTGCCTGTGAGCTGCGGCGGGCGGGTGCGCAGGGGAGGTCGCTTTCCCGCGGCTTGTCTTGGTCTGCCGAAACACGCCTTGGTGCCTAGCCGTTCTTTGTGGCTAGAGTAACTAGCTCTAGCGTCACCCTCGTTTTACCGGCCCGTCACCCATGCGTTACTTGTGCAATCTGTCAGATGTACAGAACTCCCCTTCACAGCAGGAGAGGTGGTGTTTCTGTCCAGGACCCTGACGTCAGACTCCTATGAGACTTTGTCTCGTGTTTGAAAGTAAGGTTTAGTTTCTTCATTCTGTAGAGCTACAACAGCAAGATGAAAGTTAACAGCTTGGAAGAAGTCAAGCTCAACTATAAGTCAAAACATCACCATATGCCATGCAATGTAGAAAAATTGCATATTGCTGTGAGTTTTAAATCCTAATCTACAAAATACATGGACCTAACCAATGCTTCAACTGTTTCTGTAAATGACTGGTTTCCAGTCTTCGTTACTTTATTTGTAGAACACCGTGACAGATCTCAGCTAGGAGTGAAAAAAATTGTAACTTGGGAAGTTTTTGAGAGGAGCTCAGACACTGTGTGTGTAAGTCTTTAAGGTAAGTGATAATAGCATATTAATCTCAAATATGAGCTTGTATGTTAAACGTAACCTAGTAATGTAAGATTCTATACCAGATAGTTGTGTAAATTATCTTAATATATACATGCCTAAGATTTCATTGCGTATCCTTGTCAGTGTATTTGCAGGCTGTGGTGTCAGCTTTGTGATAAGTCAAAGCTTCTGCTTCTTTTAATAAATTGGTCCTATGGAAAAAACCTGTTAGCATCACAAGATAATACTTTGTCAGTTTAAAATTATTTTGCAATTACTTTTCGGAGTGCTATTCGCCGACAGTAACACTGTTATCATACTCGTTTTCTTGTAAACTGTGATTCTACCTCCCACACACAGCTTTGGATATAGGTAAGACTACGATACTTCTGACCCAACAGAGAACTTTAAGATCTACTCGGAATAATAGTATTAACCTTGCAACTAGGCCGACCTGAAATGAAACAGGCTATGATGTGCTCATAGTTATGTATCTTAAGAAAAAAAAAAAGAGGGGAGTTTTATCTTCATCAAATTCATACCTAACTTTAGTGAACAGAAGACGGTACTATTTGTGATGAAATTCTAACTTTACTAACAGGGGAATTGTGCACCTTTTGTTCTTTAAAAATTACTGTCTTTCTCATTAACCAGGTTAGATTTTCTTGCCAGCGATTCTTAAATGATGGTCTATAATTTCTTTGCAGGTATAACTTATAGCTGACTTCTCCCTTTTTCCAGTGATTGATAATAAAAACTAAAGTACTATAAATATTACCCCACTATTACTTTTCCATTGCAACACCAGGAACGCTGACAAAATGAGAAGTGGGAGAATACGGTGTAGACAATTGCTGCTGGGAAGGAAGGCACGCCTCCATGCAATGTCTCTATTGGAATAATGGCCTCTAGTATAAAAGTTTGTCGACCTTGCGTTGCTTTTGGCAGATGCAGGTTCAGCCAATGCAGCAACCAGACAGACTGGATACTGTGGACTAAGAGGAAATGTCTTCAAAAGATAGAGTACGTACTTTACATGCAAGTCTGTTCCTACTCCTATTTCTGCTTCCCTTAAAAAAACCTACTTGCCTCATCCCTTCCCATCTCCATTTTCCCACAGAAATGAGGAAAGAAAGAAAAAAAAATTAACCAATCTTACAAAGCATAGACTTAAAACTCTACCTGCAATGTGGTAAATTAATTAACATCTCTTCCACAGAAGAATCTTTTTGGGAACCACTCTTTTATCGGTCAAGGGACAGAGTAGCCATTATAAAGTCTTCTGATTCCAACTTATACTATCTACAAATGTTTTGTTTACTGTGAGCAGGAAAATGGTCACTTGTAATAACGTAGAATTTTTTTCCCCCATTGCCCATGCATTTCTGTACCAAATGACTGGTCTGATTTTGTAGAAATTGTTGCTTGGCCAAAGGGGCCAGTGATATCTATCTACAAGTTACTTGCCTGTCTTAGATAAGTGAGGTTGTGTGAAAGCAGTCATGATTTGGAGAATACCTAATAAGATAAGGTAAGAGAATTTGGTTATGGAAGCAGATAAAGCCACAGATACAGAACCCAAATTACTTGCTTCCAAATACATTGCCTTTGTGAGAGGTGCTCTAATTTTGTTGGCCTTTTTCTAAAGGAAAGGGTTTGTGCTTATTTGTTGGTATAAGTATTAAAACATGTTATGCAGATACCTTTTACGTTCCTCTCGGTTCTTAAAAAAAAACAGAGCAATACTATTTAACTTTACAAATTGAAGCTGTAGGTTAACAGACATTTATTCAACTTACAACATCAAAAAAATGAAGAATTACTGTTTATTAGTTATGGTATGGTTAGTTTTTGAGATTTGTGCTGAGCTCGTGTTTAGCTAGAAATTGAAATTTGATTGAAATGTATAAATTATCACTTCAGTGTTTTGCTAAAATACTTGAAATTTATAGGTACACAGAGAAAAATTATCAAAATATATTTTTTATTTAACCTAGATTTATTGAAAAAAGGGATATTAACTGCAGTTAATAAATTGGCAGGCCAGGTTTCTTCATGCACAGCGTTATTTTTAGGACAAGCAGAGATTCCCAAAGATACAGGTGGGAGACTAATGAGATTTTCAGGAGCACTGCTGATGAAGTTCCAATTCCTACTTGTGTTTATTGTATCTTCCACCGAGATTTTAAAATGTAGATGTTTTTTAAAGTTTTTAAAACTACCAGGTCTGAATCTCTCCTACTTCTTTTTTATGCATAGACAAAAGGACGAAAATGAGCTTTCCTACCACTCTCAGATCCAAGTTTTCTTCAGTTTTGCATTAACTTGTCAAGATGCTTTTCTGGAGCATAGGAAAATGTTTTCAGGCTTTGGAGGTGTCACAGGAAAATAAGTGTTTATTTTTAATTAATTTAACACTTTTTCTTTTCATGTGGTATTATTTTAAATAACAGGTACTCCTATTTATAGCCAGAAACAGTCTCAGAGGTCAAACATTTAGGGTGGGATCCATCTCATCCAACTTTAGTAATCTAGAAGTTAGACACATAGTCTCTCTCAGTCATCTAGTCTCCTTCTATAGATAAATTGGGATGGGGAGGGAAGGGAGAGAGGCAGTTCTGCAGGCAGTTCATTCCATGCTGAGATACTCATCCCACTATCTAAATCTCTTGGTCTTTGAAGGTGCCTATCTCTCTATTGATTAAAGATGGAGCCTGGATGACTAGCTCAGATTAGAGGGCAGACTTTTGGATGGCTACAGTTAGGATGAGTTTCCTCACAACTGGCAGAATAAAATCTCTAAAAAGTGAGCATGGGTAGGAGTGTTGGGGTTTTTTGAGTATGTGTATTACAAAAAAAAGAATGTATCCTTTCTAAATGAATGAGTGGATTACTTTATTACAGAATACAGCTCTCCTTTCAAAAATTACATTTTGCATTTGCTGTAACGCAGGAGGAACTGGCCATGAGTAGGTATGCAATTTTAGAAGTTGAGTCACGGAAGTACTTCCAACTTGCCAGGCAGTTACTTGCAGGTGCAGTGCTATGTAACTGATGATATAAACAAAAAGACTAAGTATTTGAAGGAGAGTTTCACAGCAGCTAGCCCAAAATCTTTAGTGAAATACTGTGTAAAGTAAGAGTGTATATTTAAAGGAAAGGTATTTTAATTTGTTACTTTATCCGTAAGTAACCTCTCATTCCAGAATCAAGCTGACTTCTTAAGGCTGCAACAATAAGGAATTCATACTGAACAATAGTCATATGCTGCCATGTTTGAATTCATATACAGCCAATGCATTTTAAACCCCACCAAACCTGTTCAGAGATAAACTACAAATAATAATCTAAAGGAAACACTTTGATGTCTGTTTTGTATACAGTATTTGAGACACGTGAACAGGAGAAAGATGCTTTTTCATCACTACCTTGTAATATTCTAAAGTAATGTATGCTGGACTAGATGACTAATGTTCTAAAGTTTCCATAGCACAATCCACTCAGTGCATCATTCTGAAAAGGAGTATAATAATTAAAGCAGAAGTGAAGCCGTATGATCTGTGTGCACTTTCTGGGGATTTGAGTGTCTGATATGTCATGTGTTTCAGCCCTGCATTTGGTGGATTAGAGATGTAATTTCTTTAAACAATAACATAAATTGTATGCTTAATCCAATACACGATGCAAAAGAGCATACTTCGTGGAGAATGCTGTGGCCTCATTGGGAATGTGTTGCTATACACTCTCATAAAATTCTTACACTAATAGGTATGGTTAATTTTTTACCTTGTAGCTACAGAAGATATAGCTCTATAAGACAGATCACATGCCATCGTTTTTACAGACGAAAAATCATGTTCTGCTCCCCTGTAATTTATAATGATGAAACCATTAACTATATTCGAAGGGGTGGAGAAAACAAAAACTTAAATGTCCTGGGAGAAGTTCTCTCTGCTTGTACCTTTAGGCTTATACCCGTTCGGGATTTCAAGATGTTTCTTTACAAAAATCTTTTTTCTTAAATTTTCAGTATGCTCATGATGAGTGGAAGTATCTGTGACTAGCTAGATGATGGGTTATTAGTTGAAACATTAATTAGTGAGGGGATAGGGTAACGAGTCACACATTACTCCTTTTTTTTTATATGCCACTTCGTTTTCGGTCTATCACTTCGCTGAAGTTTGAGGGGGGAAAAAGGATGGGTCATGTTTTAAGATTGAGTCCAGCCATTTCATTTGTTACTGTAAGTCTAAAATTGTTCTCAGGCATCTCAGCCATGATTTAGTGTTAGCAAATACTCAGGCGTTTTTGACAGTTTCTATATGAAGTGATTTCAAATATTTCCTCTCCCACCTGAAGGCCTAATGCAGAATTCTGTGATACATAGAATCATAGAATCATTAAGGTTGGAAAAGACCTCTAAGATCATCGAGTCCAACCGTCAACCCAACACCACCATGCCCACTAAACCATGTCCCTAAGCGCCTCATCTACACGTCTGTTAAATACTTCCAGGCATGGTGACTCAACCGCTTCCCTGGGCAGCCTGTTCCAAGGCCTGACCACTCTTTCAGTAAAGAAATTTCTTCTAATGTTCAGTCTAAACCTCCCTTGGCGCAACTTGAGGCCATTTCCTCTCGTCCTATCACTGGTTACTTGGGAGAAGAGACCAACACCCACCTCGCTGCAACCTCCTTTCAGGTTTTTAATAGTGCATTTTTGTAGAAGAGCAGCTGCACTCAGATAATCTGACCAGCAGATGTAATCTAAGACATTTGCAATGATGTTTTTTCCATGTTATAAACAAAAATACTGGGTTTATGCCTTACTGATGCTTAAGGTTCATCCTTTCTAACTGTTTGTATAAATACTGTTTTTCCAGATAAAGTAATGATGTTCTAGTCCTGGGAACATTAATGAGAGAAGTTGATTTTGCCTCTA
Source organism: Calonectris borealis (assembly GCF_964195595.1). Lineage (NCBI taxonomy): Eukaryota > Metazoa > Chordata > Aves > Procellariiformes > Procellariidae > Calonectris > Calonectris borealis. Next base: position 11,790,546 of record NC_134316.1, on the reverse strand, counting down.
AGTGCCTTGGTTTGTCATCTTCTAGAAACATGTTTCTGAATAATTTTTATTTTTACTGTTGTGATCCTACGACAAGGTTTACTGCAATTCTTAGCAGCATAAATAGAAGAATGTCAACAGTAAAGGAAGATTAATTCTATCGGGCATTGATAGAACCCTACTGAAAATGATTTCGTGAAAAGCCCTAGAGATAGTGACAGTAGAAAAAGTATCACCAGTATGTGTTTAGAATCTATTTTAGGTTGATTTATTCAAAGAAGATACCATAATATGCAGCTGAACCTCAGAAGATTTGAAAGACTGGAAAGGAGTGTGTTCATCATGGAGGAGCACACACAATAATAACCTACTTGCTTGGGGATGATTAGATGCTACTTTAAAGGTTTGTCTATTGCTTATGTCTCAAATTCAAACCCAGTATTTCTATTCTACAAAAGGACAAGATACAGCACAAGGTAAAGTAACTCTAATCTTTTCTCTTTTTCTACCAATTGCTATGTGAAAGTTCTACACAATTTTTTCTTGCCTTCTGTTTCTGTCCTTCTAGACAGGCCTGAGTACATGTTTAAATTAGTAGCCTTAATTTAAAAAGAGGTGTGATAGTTAGCATTAATAAGAATACATAATTTGAAAGCAAAGTAAAAATATTTTTGGAAGATGCCTTTTCTAGTTGCATTACTCCAAAAGAATTAACTAAATCAAAGTATGCTGAAAAGTATTTATGTCTCGGTGTTTACTGAAACAAGAGCTGGATCCTTTGTTAAAATTGGTATGTCTCCAATTCTTAGCTTACTGAAGAAATGCATAATTTAAATTTTTGCTAATTATTTTAAAGAAGTCTCTTGAGGTCCTAACTGGGACCAAAAGAATTTTCTTTTCATGCTTTATGTGATATATGTGGAATACAACATAAGGAATATAAGGAGAGAACTGTAATGTCAAGTATAAGAGAATTTAAACAAGGCTATTTTTCGGTACAAGTACACTAAATTAAAAGGTATACCTGAAGCATCAAGAGTAAAGAGTCAATAATAGTGCTGCAAAAAAGTACAGCTTGAGACTGCTCTCTATATATCCTCAAGATAAATAATGGAGTTAATTATAAAAGTGGAAATGCTTTTGGTTAGACCCCCCAAAAAAGGGTATCCTTCCCTGTATTCTTGGTTCTGTATCAAATGCCTGTTCACATTCTAATCCATTTCATTAATCCCTCTTTTTTCCTCTCATAATACTCTGGTTGTATTCACGCTTTAGTTGTTGCCATTTTGCTTGTTTATATAGCATTCCATATGAAATATCTCACACCAGTTTCTACTTCATACCTAAAGAATTCCCCCTTAATTGCAGCAATTCTTGGTATTATCAAAAGCATGCTAAACACAACAGGTTAAAACAAGAAATGAAGACTACAACTGATACTGCAGGAAAAATCTGTGTAGGCAGAAGTAGTCATCACAGATGGGATTCGTTCAGTATACTGCAGTTAGTTATACCACCCACAGAATCCCTATTACCATTTTCTAGCAAACACACTTCATTAGCTCTGAAGAAATCTCTATTGTCTGTTCCAGCAGATAGCTGAAGTTACTGTGATGATATGGATATAAAATAGTTAAAGGTCATGTCAATTAAAAAAAAGTTACTTTAGGTTTTTGAAGGTCGTAATAATTAAAACTGTATTTTCATTTGATGACAACGAATAATATAATTTCATTTGAAGAACCACTTCCAAATTTATCCGTTATTACTAGAAGTATTCTTCCTGCAAGTATTGAGCATTAGGATACTGTGGTACAATTGTTCTCCCTGTTCCCTACTTGTTTGTTCGTTTGTTCCAATTAAGTGACACTACAAAGTTGAGAAGGCGATGTGCTGTCACAGAGGAAGGAAGCAAGGTTCTGCCTTTTTGCTGAAGCACAAGCTGACATTCCTGATTTGTATACAGGGTGGAGTTCTGCATTCTTTTTATTCCTGTGAGTGTTGACAGTGATGACAGTTCTTATGGGAGAGACAGTACTTTGATCATGTGCGTAGCTGCGTATGGGGAGGAAACTTGCATTAAATTATTGTAAGGGACACAATGACTTAGGAAAGCTGGGTTAGTGAATGGGAAGCTAGACATTCTGATTCTTCTGCCCCTTTTGTATGAAAAAAATAATGCTGTTGTGCTGTAATGCAAGTTATAAAGCATCTTTGCTGTAAACAGGATCAGGAGATGGATCCAAATTAAAACACGAAAAAACCCTGAGTGCTTGTTTTGTTATTTTAGAGGGGAAAAAACCCCAAAATTACGAAAAATTGCCTGATCTGATTCACAAATAGTTGTATCAGCACAACTATGAGCAGCAAGGCACTGTGGTATAAGGGTGGAAGCTCCAAAAGCTGGTGTAGCTGCCAGAGTACTCATACTGTTAAACCACAACCAAAGAAATCATAATACCCTTAGCAGAATTTAATTAAAACTTCCAAATAATCCATTCTTGTGCTGGTCAGTTCATTTTCAGTTAGGGGGGAGTAATTGTTTCCAAGTAGTTTGCCTGCAGCAGTAGAGTAGACTACAGGAATTTCTTGTTTATGAGTTCTTCATAAGTTACCAAATCAGAGTCACATGGCTTTATATTCTTATAAAGAGAATATTGGCTGCTAAATGTTAGTTGCTAAAGGTCATGGAATTATAGTATGAAGAGCTTGCTGTTCAAGCACTATCTTGTCACTTCTTGTTTCTCCATTTACTGAATTGTTAACTAACATATTTAATGCCTCAGGGAATCTCCATCTTACTATTCTTTGCTTCCTAGTAGCTTTACAGATTTCCGTGAATGAAACAATAGAGATTTCACATGTTGATTTCCTCAGTTAGTTTTATTTCAGCCATCTGATGGTGATGTCACACATAATCACCTGTGTCTAACAAGCACCTGATAGTCTTCCTTCCTCAGAGACTGAAAATACAATACACATATACATACCAGCTCTGTATCAGGCTGTATTGGTACTATAAACAGTGGCTTGCTATCATGATTCAGGTAAGTAGGAGACTAGTTCAGCTGTTTTAGTTACTTTGGATCATCTCCTGCAACTTTACTCATCCTCCCAATTAACATGAATACACATTTGGGGTTTTTTTCTAGTTAGCCATTAAAGAGGTTAAGTAGGTTGGGCCCTGTGACTAATGGTTCCTTGGCTCTCACTGTATTTTGCTGCTCCCCTAGAGTATTCCATAATACTTTATTAGCATGCAGGGGATACTCTGAGATTCCTAATTGTAGGACACCACTTGAAAGTGTTCTAGAAATCTCAGAGCTCCACAATGAGAAATCCTGGCCATGAGTAAGACCCAGCATGGAGAGGCAAATACAGAAGTACTTGTACTGTGAAAAGACCACATCTTGCATTAGCATTGTCATTATTAATACAGCTCCCTACTGCTGAGCTTTCATGTTCTGTATTGGTTAAAAAGAAAAATTACCACAGCAAATCTTGGTCAAGAAGGTGCTGCAGTAATTGGATGAGGCTTTTCAATCCCTGTAGGAGTTTGTTGTTCCACTAACATTGCAAAGGTAGTATACAGTCCGTTTTTGTCATTGCTGATGCCTTATCACAGGCAACAAATGAAAAATGCAGTTGCTGAACTATTTTACTGCACAAAGTTTAAATGTAATCCTCTTGTTTTAGAAATGTCAGCAATATAAAGAGGCAGCAACTAAATGGAAACAGCATGATCCATCAATGAGCATTTTGCCTACCACTGTTTAATTGTGAATCATGATGAATATTGCCTCCACGGATTAAAGTCCTGATCTTAAATAGTCATTTGCATAGAAAATGGATTTGTTTAGGAGCTGAGGCTTGTCTGTATAGACACTTACCTGGAACAAGAAAAGCTTTTTGTTTTAAGTTAGCTTTAGAAATCACCTTAGCTAAATTAGAAAAAAAGGCATATTCTAAAATTAGAGTATTCACTTCAATGCTTTTCTGCCTAGGGCTACACTCCAGATGCTAGTGCTGCAAAGAAAACAGATCACTCCTTCTGCACCTCACTGTAAATAAGAAATGGCACTTATAATGCCTTAGCTAACTTTCCTCTATTGTCTTTTACACTATGTGGTATGCTTCAGTGTAGAGGAGCAGAACATATATAGATAGTACTACAGGTGTTAAACATTAAGGGTGTGTTGATTTCCACTTTTGAGTTAAGCCACTGACTGAAAGTTAATTTCCGCCTTTGGTATCCTACTCAAGTTAAAAAAAAAAAAAGCTATTTAAACATGGTTGGACTCGATGATCTTAGAAGTCTTTTCCAACCTTAATGATTCTATGATTCTATAAACACCAGCTTTACTTCCCTTATGTTTTGCAGAGATTTGTGTGTTAAGAATCACAAACAGGAAGGAATATTCTGCAACCTTCATAGAAATTTCCGACAGAGATGCACTAATGGAAGAAACAGCTGCAGACAGCATTATTTCAGCAGAAATTGTAGTTTTCATAACCCACATTGCTGGGTTGTATGTATGTTCTTTCCCTACTAGAAAACGAAGCAAGTCGGAAATCAAGAAGTAGGTTAAGTTTACCTAAAAGTGCAGTTAACTGTGCTCCAAGGGCAGGTTAGCAGAAGCTCCTCTTGCTTTTCAATAACATCTAAGAGATTAGACAGCATGTTGATGTAGCTCAGTCCCAGTGTGCTAGGTTCTAGGTAAGGTGAAGCAAATCCTACAATGATTAATGTTTTTTTCCCTAGCTTGTTTTCCTCAGCTCTGTAATTGAAAATTGCTAAAGCAGGTCATTTGAAGTATGTGTAGTATCTTAGGAACTATTACTTAGTGATCATAAATTTGCATTATAAATGCACATATAGCTCCTCACCTGGCATAAATTTTCAATCTGAACCACTTATTAACTATACCACAACTCTGACCCACCCTGTAATCACCACTGGCCTAATATCTGCTCATTTGAAGCTCCATTTTCTTCTAGTTTTTATTCTCTGTTCTCTTCTTCTGGATGCTTTTGGTTTTAAGTTAAGAAACAAATAGTGAGTTCTTTCTGCTTCTCATTCATTCTTCTGTGGTGAGGAAACACTGAAAAACCCATATAGAAATGATGAAAGTGATGGAAGAATCAGCTAAAACATATCAAGGGAAGCTGCAACAACAAGGAAAACTGGAAGGTGGAAGAAATGTCAAGAACGCATGAAAGAGAGATGTCACCTGTTCGTTTCAAATTGAGTAATGCTATACCTGCCTTTTTTAAAAAAGCTTTCAGAGAAAAATGACTGGTAATTTTACTCTACTTATAGTAGCTATAGCTATTAAGCTTAAGCAGAAGTATAAATTTTGAAGAAATTAAAGGCAACACTGTGTTTGGAAGGTTATCAAGCTCCTGAGTACTCAAATACAAATTTAAGTTATGGCCAGATGCTGCAGATTGAAAAGCAAAACTTTAATCAAGCTGAAAGATCTAATATGTTTCAGTGAAGTGGTTAAAAAGATGTACGTAAGCATTAAGTCATTAAAATGACTTAAGCCTCTTAATCTTCTCAAAAGCAGGTTAGGCTAAATTTATACAAAACATGAAATGAAGTCCAAATTTGGTTTTATACACTATGTATCCTTGGTACACAATTCAGCATGTACAGTTCTGAAAACTGATTTTTGTAAGATAGTATAGGTTCCTAGAGTCTCCAAAATATAATACTAGCTATGGAATTACTTTAAGAGTTACCTGCAAAAACCACTAATGACCCATCCTGGTAATACATATATTACTTTTAAATTTTCAGGAAAAGGGAAAACTCTTTCAAGTCAGTTAAATGGGTTTTTTTTATGCTCATATTAACTGCTGCCACAGTGTGTGACTGCATTACTCCCTTTAAATTCTGAGATTTTCATAAGCTCAAATGGCAGATGAGGGCCTACGTAGTATCAATTTTCTCATACAATATGGGCATGTTATTACTGACTCCTTTGCAAAATTTGTGACTAAAGGAAGAGCCTTTCAGAATAATTCCTTAGCTCTACTGAATATGAAGGACAAAAAAAGATAGTTGCCAATAACATACTTTTTAAAAACCTCTGTAAACATTTTGTTGGTGTTTCAATAACAATACAGCTTTTGCTTTTAAACCTTGCAGAACTAAGAACTCTTTAGAAACATGTAAGGTTTTAAAAAGAACTTTTTGTATCCTTAATTATTGCATCACACATTGACAAAAAGCTGAGAATGAAGTCCTCACACTTGGCATACTATTAAATGACATTTTAAAAGTAAATAGAGTATTTCAAAAGTTCTAGCCAAAAAAGAGATCATTAGGAAAAAAAAAAAAAGAGGCTTAATGCTATTGTAAGAAATGCTGGCTAATTCTATTAAGAAGTTTAGTTATAGAAATTTGGTCTTTTTTAAAGCACTGTTGAAAAAGTTTAACATGGAACTTGGAAGAACTGTAGAAAACAAAAAATGCTTATTCTAAAAATTAGGTTAACAATACACACCAGCATACTTTGTCCAACATGTTTAATTCCTTGTTGCTCAATGGATTTATTCCTTCTCTAATTACAGCAGATGGATCGGGTACAGTTTTAGAATTAACTTCCCTATGGTTGTAACTTGCTTCATTTACAGTAAAGATGACAAACCACCAAATTCATACTCCCAAGAAGAGAAGAGGTCTTTAGTGATGGCCAGCACCAGAGGACTCTGAAACAAAGACACGATTGAGACTGTTCAAACAGTAGAGTAAATTAATTCAGCAACGTAGTTCAGAACCTAGAACAGACAACTGTATCTACATCTGAGCACAAGAATTGGCAGATTCAGCTGCCCTGTCAAATAAAACAAAACTCTAAAACTACATACATAAACTCGGCTAATACTAAAAATCCTCTTTCGCAAGTTTTAAAGCACTATTATAGGCAAACATCCATTCCTCCTCAGTTTTGGTATGGTTCTTTCTAAATTAAAGTTCATTTATGCTAGTATCCTTAAGTGTACTGGGCAGTATTTTCGCTAATTACACATTTAAAAATGTAAATAATGTTTGCATGTACAAATTCAACTGGGAGCAAATGGGCTGGCTATCACAGTGCAGAAAGTTAACTGAGATATAGCAGCTCATGAAAAATTAAATTCCAATGTGATGTCAGAAGAAACTGTGCATAAATATCTAAACACTTTATAGAAGATATGCACTCATTTAAAAAATACAACAGGGTATTAGATATTTAATACTTACTATCTGCCACTGCTTTTTTGCCTGGAAAAAAAGAAACAATAAGCTGAATAATGACAGTTTAAAAAAATATTTCCTATTTATTTTTTGCAGATAAACTTCAATTAGATTATACTACTTGTGATTGGCTAATTTAGCTTTAATAAGATTGAAGAAGTGTACAACATGTACTTTCCATGGTACATGTCAGTAAATGTTATATTGATTTTTTTTCAAGTTGTTTGTTTTTAATTAACCAAGACTCCATGCATTTAAAAATTGTAGCCATCAAGATTCCTACTGTAATTCAAAACAAACGTATACAGAATGGTTTTATTTTACATAATATATGGATATATATACACACAACATACAGATGTAAACTGAAGTGATAAGAATACAGTTTGCTTTAAAATCTTCGTTTGTAAGTAAAACAGCTTATTTTACATTCCCATTGTAATTGTTCTTTGAAAATACTGATTCACAGTGATCAGACAAAAATACATGGAAAAAATTCTTCATAAGGAAGACAGTCATAAGAGGTTGTGCAATCTCCATCCTTGGAAATATTCATATGAATTATGAATAAGACCATGAGCAACCTGATCTAACTTTGATCTAACTACTTGAAGCAGTGGTTTGGACCAGGTGAGCTCAAGGGGTCCCTTCCAACCTAAGTTATTCTATAACATACTCTTCTATAAATACATGTATTATTTGCAAAACTGTTGCCCAAACTGCAGAAAGGGCTACAGGTATTAAAAGCTATTTTCACTTTAAAATAATGCTTAGCATGCAGTTGCCCCATATCAAGGTTTTGGCCCTCAAAACCCTACACCACCACATCTATTATCTAAATCAGAAATGCAAATAAAAGTAGCATGACATGAACACAAACTTGAAACTGTCAATTTTGAATTCTCTGAAATTAAAGAAGTTAAAGTTAAACTATTTTTTTGCTCTCTCGCTGTTCAGCTACTTATATTTACTTAACCTTGTAAGTGTAGTGTAGCAGTTTTGGACATCCTACAAGTTCTTTGGACAAAGCTATAGCAATGTTGAGGTAACATCACTCATCTATTCCCACAGTGAGGGGTTCCTTTCCCTGTCAAGTTTGTCTACAGTTCGTAACATTTCATTGTTCGTGACAGTTAGTAAAGGGTTTGACTTTGAATTTTTTCAGCGTAGCCTAAATTGAAGGACAGGACCTTTAAGACACCATAATCTGTGGTACCCTTCTGCTCTGAGGGACCTGACCCACTCAAATTTATTATTTTTACATTAGATGTTCTGTTTCTTCCTCTGAGAAAGTGATCCAATATCACCAAGTAACACACATTTTAATGTTCAGTGATGTACCTCACATTTTGAGGTGCATCAGCACAAAATAAACTAAGTGTTTTAACTTTCACAAGTTCACATGGGAAAACCTTTTAAAAACGGTATTTTTTTGCAGATCTTGAGCAAAAACTCAAAACCATAAGGATTCTAAAAAAATTCTAATCAAAGTAAGTTCTAGTTCAGAACAGTCTTACATTCCCCTTCAGGACAAATCTACAGAAACAGCCTCTGGCTATACATTGCAATTTAGATGTGTGTTTTTAAAACCAACTCCTGCGTTACCTAATCTCCATAACGTAGGCACAGTCACACTGGTATTTGAGTATTTTTGTTAGTGTAACCTTCTACACTGAGCATGTTAAAACTTATAAATTTTTACGGCAAAGACCTGGCCTTAAAAAAGAGTGTTAATTTCTTATTTGCTGGATATTTTCAATGACTGATTTCTAACTGCTAAGGACATTCTCATCTATAAACCTTACCTATAAAGTAACAGCTAATGAAGACTATAATGTGTAACTTACCACCATATGAAATTTTGTAATAGGCATAAGCTGTTAATGCTACACCAACCCATATTTCTTGATACACGGTAGTGAAGTAGAATTTCATGGCTCTCAATGACTTTGGAAGCATGGTCTGCACCATCTGAAAATTATAAGAAGTTTTGCCATGGTGAGTTTTGCAACTGTATTCTTACCTGCTATATTTTTAATATATATACATACATACATATATTTATGTATATACATACTCCTGATATATATCAGCAAGAGTTTACAGGTTAAAAAAAATCCCTAAACATGCAAGAGCACTTTTTCCAAAGCAAAGCAATGAAAATGCAAGTTAAGATTACAATTTATGGGCTAAGACAATAAAAAACAATAAATTACAGCTGATGAAAGGGTTCAAAGATGACTTCATAGAGCATTTACAGATTAGCAATAGCTAGGCTCCTCTCTCCCTATCAGTGACAGCTTTTTTTTAATGTTTCCAGATTCTCTCAGAAGGAAAGCCTCGTTCCAGACAAGCTAGAAAGGCTCCTTCTTTGCACTACCAAGTTAGCTTCCCTCCCTCCCCACAGCTAAGATCTCTCCCAACATGGTAATTTCTACACAAAATAGCAAAATAAATGATGTTATGCTACTGAATTAATGATTTATCATGAATATTTTACTTTCAAAGTATGCCCCAAGAACAAGAAGCCTGTTGATGTTTTTTTTCCTTTCTATGCAGCTTTGTTAGACAAACAGAAAACTGTAAAATGTTTTAAAATAAAGCTTACCCTAACTCCCATACGTGTTAGTACACATTTGCACCACGTTGCATGAAAATAGTACATGTTCTACTGTCTTACATACAGCACTTCACCCCAATAAAATCACTACACTTATTACAACCCCATAAAGTCAGCTATATACACATATGGACAGTATATGGTAAACCAGAGCCCCAGGAAAGAAAAGCAGATTTAAACTTCCAGGAGGTAACGCTTACTTACTTATTTGCCATTACTAAATGTAAAGCATCCTTTGGCAAGCATCAAAGAGAAAAGGATGCAAGGGTCGCCAATGTCAAAACAACTGGAAAAATCTAGGTACTTCTTAAAGAATGAAAGCATCTTCATGGTAATTAATGTATAATTATAGACAAACGCCCATTTATCTTTACTTGTTTATGGACAGACATGTCAATCAAATTTATTATTGTGGACAGATTTCCTGAAACAGTGTTGTGCTTTCACCAATACTATTAAGAACGCCGCACCTCCCCCAAAGTTTCAGATGAATAGTGCCATAATAACAGTAATTCTGCTATAGCATAATATCAAGACATACTAACAAACAAGGAAACTGAATAGAAAGGAAGGCTTTTCCCACCACTACAAAACACAGAGAATAAGCAATACTATTTCGAATTAACACCCTGCTAAAACCCGGCAGAGACCTTTCCCTAAGGCCTCAGAGGACGCGACGTTGTTCAGGACTTTTTTCTGAAATCTATCCGGAACAACGCTGAATTTGCTTTCTCATAGACCTCCCCGCCATGACCCCACCGCAGCCTGGGGAACCTGCCGCCCGCCCGGGGCCTGACCCACACAGCTCCTTCCGCAGGAGGGGGAGGTGGGTAACGGCAGAGCTCGAGCGCCACTGGCCGCGCCTCCTTTCCTAGGCTGAACCACAACTCCCTCCCGGAGATACCCGAGCGACGCCCGCCAACAACGGCAGGGCTCGCTTGGGCCGAAACCCACCGTTACAGCCGGGAGTGCGCGAGCTCCCAGCGAAGGTCACCGAGCGGGAACGGGCTCCGCTACCGCCGCGGGGGATGCTGGGAAAGGACGCGCCAACGAGCGAAGGTATCAGACCAAGAGAGCCGCCGCCGCGCGGCGCCCCCTACGGCTGCGGAGGACGAGAGCGTCCTCCGCATCCCGCCTGCGGCCGGCCAGCCCGAGCTCCGTGCTGCCGCGCCTCCTCGCGACCCCGCCGCCGCTCCTCGTGCCCCGAGCGCACGGGGAGAGCAGCCCGGCGCGACACATCGGTCCCGTCACGTCCCTGCGCCCCCTCAGCCGCTCCAGGGCCTTGCCCGGCCCGCACAGAGTTCATGTCCCTGCAGAAATCCCCACTCGGGGTCCGCCTCACCACAGTGCTTTGCCCTTTCTGCACCTCACTACTTCCCGAGAAGGGAGCACAGCCAGTGTCCCGCGCAAGGAACAATGCTGGGAAGGGCCTGCCGCGAGTCTTTATGTAGCATGTCGCTTAGGGAACAGCTTGTCCTGCAGGACCGGGAGGCACCCGCTGGGTCAGATTCAGGCGGGCTGAGGTGTCTACGTGCCTGTGGGCCACTTCCTCCAGGCGACGGGAAGGACAGGGCGACTGGGATTCCAGAGCAGCTCTCGGCCATTGTTCTGTGGGTGTGAGGGGGAAACTGACTGCCCCGCGCCTCTCCTGGCTAAGAAGGGAGGGACGGGTGGCCGGGTTCCTCCCCTCGCCGCTCCGGAGGCTTCTCGGCACCGAGGGCGCCGGCCTCCCCTCAGCTGTGGCGGCAGAGCCAGGCGCTTGGCCCTTGGGTCACGTGCCAGGGGCGGGGCCGGGCCGAGGGGCGCCACAGGCGCGCGCGCGAGGCGGGAGCGGCGGTGCGAGGCGCGGGCTGTGAGCCGCGTGCCGCCGCCATCATGCTGCGGGAGCTCACCGGGGAGCAGATCAGCGACTGGTTCACCATCGGCAAAGCCGTGTCTGCCGTCGAGTTCTTGGGCGAGGAGGCGCAGGCAGGCGCTCTGCGCAGTCCCCCCTGCCGCTCCCTGGGTCCTCTCGCCGCACGGGAGCCGTTAACGGCTGCGGGGTGAGTGCGGGGCGCTGGGCCTCCGCTCTTGGCGGCGGGGAGATGCTCCTCACGCCCGGGGTGAAGGGCCATCTGTGAGGGTTCTGGCGGCATCCCTTCTCTCGTGTGTGTGCCCGTGGCCCGGGGTGCGCAGTGCCTTTCCCCAGGGTCTGGGCTGCCCCCTCTGGCTCTCCCGCTCTGCGTGGGCTGGAGGTGGTGCCGTTGTTGGATTCCAGCCTAACACCCTCGGTGATGTTTGTGGCTGTAGTCCAGGTGTGGATAGGTGGTTATTCTCTCTTTGTTCGTAGGTGTAGCTTTCACCAAGTTAGCCCCTTTTTTATAGTTAGATTATTTGGCTAAAAACATTGCACCCTATTTTGCCTGATACCTTTGCAGGTGGGAGGCATTGCTGCTTTTTGAAACTACTACCACTCGCCTTTCTGTCACCCGAGTGGTTTGTGTCAGCTGTCTGCCTTTGTCAGAAATATCAGCTGGGTTAGTGTAACGGACAATATAGATTCAGATCACCTCATGCAAGTTATGTAGGCCATAAATAAAAAGTGCTTAACAAAACAGTTGAGTTCAGACAGTCATTTTCAGCAGGGAAATGATGGCTGGCCTACAGCCATGTTGCTGCTATCTGATATAGTTGAAATCATAAGTAAGCTAAATTCCAGAAAATAGCTTGTCTTAGCTGGCGGACTGAGGCACAGATTATCTTTGTAGCTTGTTGCAGTAAACCTAGCAGATTGTTTAAAAATATGTTTAGCTTTTTTAGTTTGTCTTCTTGCTCTTACACCTTTGCTTTTTCTATGCTTTTTTCTGCTTTTTAACTAGAGAGAGAGAGAGAGTACATAATACTTTCATCAGATTAAAGTGCTCATCTTCTGTAAAGTTCACCTCTCATTTCTATTTTTGAAAAAATAGAAAAAAGTGAAGCCTCAGCGGATGGCATTTTCTCAGCCTTTGGGTAATTTTTTTCCTGTACCCTCTCCACTTCCCAGTTAGGTTTCTCACTCTCGTTTTCCCCCCAAGTGTGGACATTAGAAGTGGATGCAGTAGCCTAGTATCAGTTTCATCAATAACATACGCATATAAAAGTTGGTAGGCCTTTTTGTGCATTTCTTTAGCATTGCATTGGGATTTAATGAATTGGCTATGATGCCTAGCTAATTTTTTTAACTGTTATTTAGCAACTGCCTTTTAGCATATGTTGTAGTTGATGGTCCTTGTTTCTGGACTTAGAAGACTGCATTTGCTTATATTAAAGTGAAATTGAAGTGAAATTTATGAAGAATGGGTAAGTTGTATCTGTGATCATCTTGTGGGCTTGGTTGGGTTTTTTTTTTCCTGCCTGGTTTTGATGATCATAAAGGTAAGTGGACCTTGCATGTTTACTGACCTACCATTTTCCATAAACTAAAATTTGGAAGCTAAATTTTTAGGGCTTTTTTCACCTATTTTCCAATAGAAAGCTGTGAAGGTACTCTTTTAAGAAACTAATTTATGTGAATTACCATTGCAGGAATTTTACACATTTGACTAAACAAAAATTATTTTCTGAAACCAGCATTGTGGATGTTAATTCTCATTGTAATATTAATTCTGCTAATGCCTTTTATACGCTCGATACCTGATACCTTCTTTCCTGTGGAAAAGGCACTTGAAGTTTAACTCTGTGGGGAGCTTTATCAGTGAGGAAAAACCTTTCTTTCAAACCATCCTGCCCTCATACAGGGATTCATGTCTGGATTGTCTAGAACTGCGTGAAAAGAATCTGATACTCTTTATTCTGCATCAGTAGGGCAGAGTAAGTTGAGAGCAATGCTTTTGTTATTTATCCACAAACCGACAGCTGCACAAAAGGAGGGCAAAGAGTTTGTACCAGCTCTGAGTGCAGATATAATGAGTTTGCATCTGCTTGTGAAGTTTTGTGTATTTAGTTTATGGAAACTGGAGGGACCAGTTACTTTTGGTATTGAGCTGCAACTTTTTACTTTTCTAAACCTGTAGAAACTGATTTACTCTAGTCCTCTAGTGCTTTGTCAGTTAGGTGTATGCAAGAGTTGTGATTGTTTCACCTTCTGTGTATCTTATGTTCCACTCTTCTGCATGAAATGTTCTTTAGATTATAAGCTTTCTAAAGGTTTTTTAAAATAGTATTTTAATAATAGTAAATTTTATGAAAATATTGTGCCATTTGTTTCACCTAATTTATGTTGCATTATTAGTAAATTCTTTTTTGGATGGGGGATACAACTGGGGAGCATAAGGAAGTATCTTTTGGTTATATGTTACCAACTTGAGGAAATCTGAATGTCGTCTTCAGTATGTTTAAAGCAAATATCAGAGGAAGCAGTTTTCCTCCGTGTTTGCAAAATAGTGCACTTTGTGAATTGGGCCACGTAAGTCTTGCCCATTTTTTTATGATGTGGCAGACAGATTAAAAAGAAATCTGGAGATGAAGAGGTTACATAAAATACACGTAAAAATTTCTTACATACAGTGATGGGAGTCCAATTGGAAATGTAGCAATCTGAGTTCTGGCATATGTTTTCATTGATTTTCTGCTCTAATTGTCTGGTGTGGCCATAACTGCTACGTATCCAATCAGTCTTGTAAAACTTTATTATGAACCCACAGTGATAGATGATGGCAACTGAAAAACATGAAATTTTGTTAAATTTAAAATGATCACTTCTTGCTTTGGAAGTGATCTGTTGACTCTTTTGCTATTCTAGAAAAGTACTGTCTGATTTGATCAAAACATTTAAGTTTAATGCAGAGTCTGGGTTTCGGGATAACTTCCAATAAGTCAAATAACAACTATTCGAAATAAAATAATTCATTAATTTCTTAAAGAATAGAGAGCTAGTTGTTAAATGTCGTTAAATATCTAATGTTTTCATTTAGTTGTCTACCTTCACAGTATTTCAGCACGTGCAGAGTACAGTTTGGAAAAAATACAGAAACAGTACATGCAGCCTGTTACAACTTCTGACATTGTTTTCATTTTAGAACTTATTCTTGAAGTTAAGAAATAACTGTTCAGCTCCAAAAATTATTTGTCAGTTTATGTAGTATGACTGATATTATATTAAACCATTTATCTTACACAGTATAAAGTTCCCATAGAACCTAAAGGGTATGTGACAAATACAGAAGTTTTTGCCCAACACTTCATGGATTGATGCTATTCCAAAACATGGAAAGCAGTCTTTTCTTGTTTAAATACATCTAGCTGTATATGGCTAAAAACCAAAATGCTTCAGAGTTTTTCAGAAACATCTACATTTTTGGTTAAAAGGTGCCTTCAAACACAACATCTTCAAGGAACTATAGAGATAAGAGGAGAGTTCATATTTAAAGCTTGTATACTGCATACTAGCTATAATCAAGGATTTTAATTTCTGAACTTGGTAAAAAGGGGAGCATGTCACATTTCTTTTTCCTATGTTTGTGGATGGCAATCACAAGAAAGGAATGCAAACGGCTACATAGCTTTTTGAAAGAAACTCAAACCAACTTAACTTGATGAGTAGTAATAGGGTAGACTCCAGATTCTATGAGGGAAGGTGGGAAACATACTTTGTGTGGTTTTGTCAACATAACTTGAAACTGTGGGGATTTCATCTTTGTCTGATTTGTTAGAACTGTCTCCATGCAGGCTGAAATGTTCAGAGCAGTTTGTATTGCACGCATCTACCAGTTGGTCTTGTTGGTTTTCTCTCTCGATGGTAGTAAGAAAATCTTTTAAAACTTGCTTGAATATGTAGACTATTTCCCACGGTAAAACATCATTTTCTGCCAAAACTTCACGAAATCTAAAAACAAACAAAAATTGAAATCTAGTCATCATCACTGAAAACTCTTCTGTTTCCTCTCTGGTCTTTTGAAGGGGGGGGAAGGAGGAGGAAATGACTTCATTCTGGTGTCATTTATTCCTTGCTGCCACATTTCCCCACACACCTCCCCAAAAAGATTATAAGAGGAAAAGAGTTCTAACAGTGCACTGGATGTGGTCCAGCTATTATGAGGATTGAAAGCTATTGTTATTTGGGGTTGGTTGTTTTTTTTCTTTTTTTGGCCCATCTGGGTAACTTGATTTAAACTGACTTTGCCCTTAGGTATATTCTGGGCTTTAAAAGGCACATAGGCTTGTTCTGTCATTTCTATGTGTCCCTAGAAAATATATTTAAAATACAGGCATATGAGAATTTTTCTTTGTAATATGTAGGGTTGTTTGTTTGCTTGTTTTTAAAAAATGGGATTTTTTTTTTTTAACACTGATTTGCTAGTTTTAGAAGCTTTCAGGTATTTTGGACAGTGGGGCTGGGTTTCTCCGTAACAGTGCATTGCATTAGTGCTTTAATTTGATTTTTGGTTATTGGGTCACTATTTAATAAATATTGTGGATAAATAACAGAGGAAAAACTGAAAGTATTGAGAGGTCACATGTTTAAGCATGTGAGACTTCCCTTGTTTTGGATTAGACCCGGAAAATCCTGATTAAAAACTTCCTTCAAGTATAACGTATTAAAGTAAAGGTGTAATTTCTAAAACATCTGTAAAAATGTGTCCCAGTTGCTGGTCATTGTTACTTTGGAAGAAAGATCAGAACCAAATACAAGCTTGTATTAGGTAGAAGAAACATCTTTCTTACAATAGAATACTCAAAGTTAGAGAAATACGAAACAATTACCTGCTGAGAACAGTTCCTGTTTGGCAAGGCTGGATTTGTGAACACAGAACTTCGAGCTGCCGTTGCTCAGTAGCTGGAATTGTTGCTTGAGGGTTTTGGTAGCTCTTCAGCCAGTTGTAATCCATGCCAGTCTTCTGGACTTTTTGTTCATTTTCAATCTCTTGCACTAATCTTTCACGCTCTTTCAGGTGCCATTTCAATTCCCTCAGTAGGGTTTTTGTAACTACTTCTGATCCAGGATATCTTGTGCGTTTGTAGGAATCATTTTTTGACCACTTCATCCAGCCAAAAAGTGGCATTTTTAAGCTGTGAGGGGAGAGAAAAAAAATTTTGCTTATTTCTGTCCGACTGCTAGTATTTATACCTGTAGGCTTCCTTCTTAGCAGCTGAATGTTTAAAGGAAACTGTATTAATGATTCTAAAATACTTTGCAGTACAACATAAGTGGTGATAACAACAATCGCCAAGCCATAATTAAATCTGACAAGCCTTACATTTTATAATATTTTCCATCTGTTTTCTGAGTTAACATAATTATGTGACGTTTACAGCATTTAAAAGTGCACATCTATCATCTTGGAAATATTTCATTTTTTATTCTGGTACTATATATGGTTTAAAAAAAAAAAAAAAAAAACAACACAAAAACCAAAACCAACAAAACAAACCAAAACAAAAAACCCCACAAAAACCCAAAACCAACCAAACAAGAAACGTTCCCAAAACAAAACAACAAAAAAACGCCCAACAAAATGCAAAACCCCAAACCTCCGAAATTGGAAGTAACCCCTACATTTAACAAGTGATTAAATAAGTTAAGTGCTGGAACTCTGAGGGATCTGTTTTTAAAACTTCTGTATAAATTTGTATTTTAAATAAATTCTTGCTTACATAACCTGGAAACAGGAATCTGGTGGAATAGGCTTTTAAATTGCAGTTTGCTACAAATCATGCAGACACAAGCATACAAATTGGAATAAAATAACATAAATTACCTTTGCAGTTGTCTGTGAATAGTATTGTTTCAGGTGAGTTTGCTTGAAGGTTTCTTATTCTAGCATATCCTGTTTCCAGGCTGTTACTACTGCTGGAAGAAAACAAGGGTTTTTCTTTTTTTCTTTTCTTTTTTTATTTCATTTACTTAAACTGTGCTTAGAAAAATGACTTTCTGTACTGAATATGACAGTTTAAGTTTTTCTGCTTTTAAGGTTCTTTTTCATCCTCTGTACCAGAGAGAAGTAGTAATCCATTTAACCTAACATGGTCTCTCAAATACTTTCTACAAAGTCCATTAAGATCTCCTACCTTTGAATCGAGTTCTGCTGATGGCAGCAATTTAAAAAAAGATGGTAACAATTTCAAATGCTTGTTGCTAAATCCATCCAAAGGTATTGTTGGTAGCGAGATGAATAATGATAGTCTGAAGCAACTACAGACGTGCTTCTAGCTAAAGTTAAGGCTGTCGTATGATGTGATGCTTGGCTGTGCATCGCTGTAGGTCACAGTTTAGGGCTGTATTTTCATGCCTGTAGAGTGCTAAAAATAACTATGGTTTTTTTTATCATCAAACTAAACTTTCAGGCCATTGAGATGCTGGAAGACTTTTCTTCCATTAGAGGGGAATCAGGCTGTTCTACTGTCATTTTTAAACAGCTAAGAATAGTCTTTCTCTAGTAAAGATCATCTAAAGCCTTTGTTAAGTGAGTGTTGACAGAAAAGAGCTATTTGACAATTGCTCAGGATTTTGTTGCTATACTAAATACTTCTTCCAGATGAAATTCATCAGTCTCATGGTACTACACTTTTTCATTACTGTGCATGGCTGTTAGCATTTTTAATTAACATTTCAAATGTGTTTAAAGAAGCCAGTCTGTAACACCTACCATGTGCCATGAAAGACACATTAATCTAATTAAAAGAATAGCATGATAAAGAGATGCAAATTGAGGTCAAACTGATTTTAAAAGCCCAGAATTGTAAGTCTTACCATAGACTTTGCTTCTCTCTCAACTGGCTGTCAGTTGCCTGCTCCCTCTTTCCTTGATGAGTCTTTTGAGCATATCCATTTTTAAGATTCATTTTCAGGGATGGCATTGTGCACACTAAAGGTCGCTGAAGCAGCCATTTTCCGTTCCAGTTATCTGGTCTCTCTTCTATTAATCTAAACAGTAGGCATGGTGTACGAAATGCCCTCTCTTCTGCTCTTTCTAGTTCTAATGACTGTCTTTGTTCCTGTAAGTATTTTTTCATTCCTACTTTTTTGCCTCCACTGGTGTGTTGAACTGTTGAGAGAACAAGGGTTCTGTAAATTTGTTCTAGGTGTCATACAACATAAAGGGTGACATGTAGGGCTGTTATTAAAGTTGATATTACTTATACATTGGAAAAATTTGAATGTCAGTATTAATCCTCTTCAACTGGAAGGTTTTCACATTGCATTGTATGTGGTACTATGAAAAAGGAAGGGAGCTAGGTTTATGATGGCAGAACTGTCCTGACAGATTTTCAGATGAAATTAAAATGCTCCTTGCCACCTCCTTTACAGCACAGTTAACATGTCACCACTTTTTTTTCCACTGTATCAAATCAGAAAGTAAACTGCTGTACAGTGTGAAACCATTGTAGTGTCTTTGCAAATTAAGGAGATGCGTGCTGGAAGGTATGCAAATTAATTAAATGAGAAACCTACAACAGGTTTCCTTGTTTTTTGAGTTTTTTGGTTTGTTGTGGGTTTTTTTTTTTTAAATCTAATCTTTGGTTGCATCGTCAAATTTTGTGAGGCAAGATACTGAGAATGATATTTATCTTTCCATTGGTAGGAGAACATTAAAGTTGAAAATTAGTATTGCTTCTACTTTTGAATGCATTTTAGATCTGTGTTCAGGAAGAGATAACTGCTCATGTGAGGCTGGCATTAGGAACTGGAACTTCAAAGTAGAGCAGTATTTTATGCAGTTGCTAGCCAGTGGTTAATCCTGGAAATTCCATCCAACTGTGCCTAAATGTACTCATGATTCTGCAGGGTTGTGTTGGGATGGAAGTGTTGGCTTGACTTTGGCTGATAGTGGGTCTGTTGCCTGAAGGCATTACTGAGTTTGTCTTTGTTAGTAACTACAGTTATTGTTATGATTTAACCTCGGGGGGAGGGGGAAGGCTATATTTTGATTCCTCTCATTAATTTTTAGGCAGTTCCTAAAATTACAATAATAAAATTGCAAATGGTGTGCAGTCTTTACTACTTACCTTTAGGTTTCTTGCTTCTTTTTTTTTTTTTTTTTTTTAAATTTGGTTTCCCCTCGGAGACTGCGTAACCTGGTTTGTGGAGATGTTAGAGGAGGGGAAGAGAAAAGAGCAACATCTCATTTTTCCTCTTTCTTAAGAGAGTACAAAATACTTTTTCTAGAAATTTCGTAAGTAGTAACCAAATTATTGTATGGCACTGTGTGTATGGTTTCCACTGCAGATTACTCTAGCTATCTAAGTTAAATACTCCTGTTATTTCAAAAAAAGGCTTCTGAAAAGTACATTGGAAACGGAGGCCTGTGGAAAAGCTCTGATTGCATGGCCATGCTGCTAGATGTATTGACTTGTCTCCTGTATTGACTTGTCTTCAGACCATAGGAAGAATAAATTCTTCACCTTAAGAGTGGTTGAAATAATAAATAATAAATAGTTTGCTGTAATGCAGAAGGCATATTCTTGAAACAGACTTACCATTCTTGCAAAATCTGAAATTCTCACAAAGAATAAAAGTTTTCTAGGGATCAGCTGTTCTGCCAGTGTAGTGTTTTCTTGTGAACAAGTATTGTTCTGTAACTGTATTCTGCGAGAAAAAAGCTGCAAATCCAAGTCAGCTCTGAATACAGCAAGAATAGTCTTAGTCTTAACATATGTGTCTTAACATCACATATGCAAAGAAAGTTCCTAAACTGACAACCAGGTCCTATAATAAAAAAGCAGTCTAGTTAAACCTGGTGCTACTACTATGCCTATCTGTAAGAATTCAGTATTTATTTGAGCTGATTGAGTGGGCTGTTGGACAACACACTTTTTTTGAAAAAAAGCCAGTTTGAGAAGTTGTTGATGCTGCACGGCAGCTAGCTCTCCTGTCTTCTTGTGCCATGGGGCTGTGCTTTTGAACTGCCTCACTGAAGTGATTCTAGGTAAAAATGAAACCAACCTTTCAAAAATGCTTCCATTTAACCAAATATTGCACTGATGTGAGCAACAAAGTGACAAATGGTGCAAACAGGTGGAGGACAAGCTTCTTATTCTTTACTTTGGAAGATTTTATGGCGTCTGTACCATCTGAGATGCTATTGACTCTTGCAGCTGAAAGAGGCAAGAATTATATCACTCTTTACGAATGGGAATCATGACACACCAAGAAATAACGATAATTCTTATTTGACCAAAAGTGTTGATAGCAGGTTGCTAGGTAGCTAACATTTCAACACATTGGCGTAGCGGTATATGTTCCATATTTCTTTGTTGGCATCTGTGGGCAATACGGTCACATACTATGGCTTGCTGCCTCGGGTTTTGCGTGAAGGGCTGATACTTTATTGTTGTGGGTTAAGCCCAGTAGGCAGCTAAGCACTACACAGCCCCTTGCTTACTCCCCACTCACCCCCAGTGGGATGGGGGAAGAGGAATGGAAGAGTAAAAGCAAGAAAACTTGGGGTCGAGATAAAAACTGTTTAGTAAGTGAAGAAGTGGAAGAAGAGAGAAGGAAAACAAAACAAGTGATGCAAAGACAGTCATGCACTACCTCCCATGGATAGACCGATGCCCAGCCAGTTCCCAAGCAATAGATTGCAAACCTAACTGAAACCCCCCTCTTTTGCCTTTTAATTGCTGAGCATGATGTTATATGGCATGGAATATCTCCTTGGTTCGTTTGGATTATCTGCCTGGTTATGTCCCCTCCCAACCTCCTGTGCACCCCTCAGTCTATTCATTGGGGGGGCAGTGTGAGAAACAGAGGTAGCCTTGATGCTGTGCAAACATATTCAGCAATAATTAAAACATTCGTGTGTTAAGAGTATTGTTTTGGTCACAAATCTACAACACAGGATTGTAGAGCTGCTATGAAAAAAATAAACTCTATCCCAGCCAGGCCCAGAACAGCTACATGGAAAAGTCACCAATGCTACCAGTCATCTGAGAAAAGCGAGGTTTCATTTTTGTAGCTATTAGTAGCTAGCAGGTTGGATGATCTGCTTGCATTTATAAACGCAGCCCCACTCTTCGGATTTAATGATCAACTTTGCAGTGCATTTTTCTTTTGATTTGACAAAACCACTCACTGTAGCTGTTTCAGGCTGCAGACAGATGGTGAGTCTACCTCCTCTGATCACTTCAGACAGTGTTTGACTACTGTTTTTGCTTTTTAACAACTATGAACAAAACTTGCCATAAGCCTACATGAGGGGCCTCTTTGTAAGACTTCTTGTTTGGTCCTTTGCTGTGACAGCTAACAACAGTAATAATTCTCTTTTAACAGTGTTAACTGACGGAAAGTTGTGTAAGCTATCATTGTACTTCTGTTGCTGTGATGAATAAAATCAAGACATGTTTGAAGCTGATTTCTTCCAGTTGAGCTGTCTGTAGCTTTGATGCCTCTGGTGCTGGTGACACTTCACTAATAGGCAGGGGATTTACAGGTGTCAGTTTGAAATTGAGGGGATCTTGCATTTGATACTAGTCTTCACGGACATTTTTAAATTCAGCACGGTCTCTTACTTGCATTGTATTTTATTCAGAGATTTATTTAAGCTGCTTTTTACCAAGTTGATAACTGAATGCTTTTGTTTTAATTTTCTTGTTATGGGGATTTTTTTTTTTTCCCTATTTGGCCAAGTTTTAAGGAGTGTAGATGTTTTGTGAATGTTGCTAAAGGATCAGAAAAGTGCTTGATAGAAGAACTGTGCTTTTGGTTTAAGTTAATAAATACGAACAGCCATCGAACTTGTAAATCAGAACTAATTATAACAACATTAATTTACAAAATTAACGGTTTCTTGTGTGGTAGAGAGGTAGTTCCTCTGTGGCTTGTCACCATCACCATCTGCCACAGGTAATAACTGCCTTCTTCCAAACATCCCTATTTGAGCTATGGCTGCAGAAAGAGGAGCTCATCAACAGTTCATCTCCAAGAAGAGTCCAGTTCTTTGAAGCCCAGCGGTTCATCCCAGCCTCCCCCACTGCCATAAAACCCCAGAGCAGTAGACATTTGAGAATTTGGGCTGTTTCATCCTGGTATTTGTGTTTGTTATTTTTCTTGGTTTTTAACTTGGGTAAGGTGGAAGACGGAAGAACTATTAGTTTGACACAGAAGAAATATTTCTGAGATGTTGAGTTTACATAGTCTATCCAAATCCAAATGTTTGCATTTGAGTTTTTCAGGATTTTGCAAAGTAGTTCTAGGGCACTCCTTCTCGCTCTCCCTCTCCCCAGCTAGTCAAGGTTTTGACCCTGAACAACTGCTGTGAGGAAGAGCAGTGCAAGCCTTTAAGATGCCTATATATGAAGACTTATCACTATATCTAACTAAGTACCTTTTTAGAACAGCTCTCTTGAGTGGAAAAAAGCATGTCCCTCATTGATTCTTAGATTCTTAAAATAATCTGTAAACCACTTTGTAAAATGTGTATTTTAGTATTTAATAGTTTTCACTTATTCTGAATTCTATTAATAATCTTCTATTTTTGCGACCGAAACATTGTGGTTTTTGAATGACAGTACATTATTTCTTTAAAGTTAGTGTATTTCTGCAGGTAAGACCAGTCTTCTAAAAGTATGGAACGCCAACTGCCAGATAAAAGGAAAGTAATTTTTAGTATGTCCTTCAGTAAACCCAGTGGAAGGTTATTTGCTGTCATGGCAAATGTTCAGTTATGTAAAGTGTCACATTATTTTAGTTTCAGAAAAGACGCTCTAAAACAGTCTACTGTGTATATCATACTAAATTTGTACAGCACAATAGTGCTCTGTATGCTCTAAGGCGAAGTGTTTTTTCAAGTGATTCCCCCCCGAAAGACCTTTAAGTATGTGGACAGCTTGTGTGTGAGATAGGAGACAGTCCTCCTCTTGTGATCTGTGAAATGAGTGATACTAGTTTTATGTTCAACTCCCAGTCCCATGTGAACAGGGATTTTTGTGTCAGATGAGGCAGAACATAAATAACCAAAGCGTACATCTATAAGAATTTTTAAAAACATAGCCATAGAACAATTTGATTTTTCAGTTGTTTGTCTCTAAGATGGAAATGTTCTTGAAGTTATATGGCCTTGAATAGGAGCTTCTACCCCCAAATTAAATAGTTAATAGAAAATTATCTGGAATTGGATAAGCAAGCATCTTAATCCTTGGAATTTCATTACATACTTGAATATTCTCTTTATACAATCAGATTTGCTGTGTAAGCAATGTTATTTTTCCAGGGAATAAGACTATGTGTATCTGTTTATTTAGTAAGGCTTTTTTTAAACATCGCTTCTAGAGACATTAACTGTGTTCAGTGTATGCATTGGCATTGTAGTATATGTCACTGAAAAGAGTCAGATAAATTACCTGTCACAGTTATGGTTGAGATTGGGCAATTGATTCTATTTCTGATAAATAAGTGTATGCAAAAATGTTTTGGTTAGTATTTCAAATGCTCAAATACAAAAATTTACCAAGTATACTCTGTTATGATGGCCTTATTGACTTATTAGAGGTCATCCTATAGCTTGAAGAAAAGGAAGACCTTTCTCTAGCTGAATTTATTTAGAGAAAGGCACCCTCAGTGTATTTGAGAGCATTTCCAGTTGGATGTGTCAACAATTTCTGGTGTTAAACTGTGTTTCCCTTCTAGTAATTCCCCTGAAGTGGCAGCTGTGTTTAATTTTGTGTTTATGACACTGAATTTTCCTTTAAACCCGAATAAGGAATATTTTAAAAGATTTTGTCCCAATCAAATGCTCAAAATTAGTTCAAGTAGTCATATGTGCCAAGATCAGTCACACGTCAGAAAAATGTTACAGTAGTTAAACCACATGATAAAGAATAAGGAAAGTATCCCATTATCTCTTAAGAAACAGTGTTAATTGCCTTCCAAAGAGAGGCATGCTGTGTACTGCCTTTTTGCCTGTATAGAAAACCTCTTACTGGCCACTGCTTGTCAGGCTCAAAGTTCCCATATCTCCTGCTTCTGAGAGTGTTTTCCAAAATAGGTAGGTCTTTAGATGCGTACACCTTCATAGGTAGCTGACCTGTTACGTTTTACAGATGCTAGGACATACCAAGAGTTACTTGTTCTTGAGTGACATTACTGATTGATCGTGTTCTTAGTGCTTTATAATTTTGTCTGCCTTTGTCCACTTAGGATGGACATCATGTCATATGTTTGCAGGTTCAGTCACAGAAAACTGGCTGCTTTTGAGGATGAAGCGTGCCTTTGATTTGGACAAGGTCAAACTCTCACCTTCTTTTTTAAATGAGGGGGAAGGAAAAAAATGCAGAACATCTAAAGTCTCCTGCATTTCCTTAAATTGATGACTTTAAAATTTCAGTAATTATGTTAGAGTCAAAAAAATGCCTTTTACTGCCCCTTAATTTGGTAAAATTCTGAATGTGTTTCATATATGCAGCTGTTTCATATATGTGTTTCATATATGCAGTTTGCCAATGTTGTAGTGTATTTGGGGGATCAAAAGACCCAGAGGAGCCTATAAGTAGGTGAGCGCCAAGGCTGGAATCTGGAAAGCCTAAGGAATATATTCTGTACAGGGCAGGTGTACTGAAATGTGCGTTTTCACTGTGTCAGAGGGAATAGAAATGGGGAGGAGATAACTGGTGTATTGGACAGACACATGCTTCATAAGTAGGATCCAGAAAAGTCCCTTCATTAGTGGTGTCCTTTCCTAGCCTGGAATGGATTTGAATTTTCTGAATCTTGTCATTCCTCTGCTGTCAGCAAATGTTTGTTGAAACTCTTTAAAAAAATGTTCCATCTCTTCCTGTTTGTACAGGTATATATAGGATGATACCTCCTACTGATTGCTTATTAATGATTACTTGAAAGGATTTTATCGTTCCGATGACTTAGGAGAGCGTCAGAGGGCTTCATAATGATTTTTTTTTTTCATTTTGCTTAAAGAATAATATTATTCTGTAAGCTTTTCATTTTATTAAAGCTGCAAAGCTCAACATTAAAACACTGAGAAATGATGTAATGAAAGTTGTTTGTTCATTTCATATGCCCATATGCAGTTTTCCAATTGCATATGATTTTCCCCAAGACTGTAGCCTGATTCAGAGCATCGAGTGAGCAATGTTCATTCTTAATGACTGGCTATTAAATATTTTCTTTATTCATTGTGTAGCCTGAGGTTTATTTACTGCATGCAGTTTTCTGAAGACAGAAAACCTAATTTCTGAAAGAAAATATCCAAATAAAAAAATGAATGTATTCTCACAAATCACTGAGATCATACTGTCCTCGTTTTCCTGGAGCTGTACAGGCAAAGGTCAAAAGCACATACATACTCCTGTGAGTCCATTTTGAAATGCTAATACTTCTAGTTTGTATTTTGTATAAAAAAAAAAAGAAAAAAAGAGAGCACTTTTGATGTGTCCAAAACTCTTCTACATTTAAGTTAACTCTGAACTTACTGTATAATGCTGTATTCCCAGAGATATCCATGACTGTTAGATTAGGAAGCATTTATTGATTTGTCATTTCTTTCCTCTTCAGGCTGCCTATCACAGAGAGTGTTGGAACTGAATATGCTGAAAAATACAGACAAGCAGAGGCGCAAGAGCTAGATGCAGTTGGAAATGATCAGCTTGTCTATAAACCAGGTAAAAAAAAAAAGAATACATATTTGATTTCTGTTATAAACTCAGATATACCTGCACTCTTCCTCCCTGTGGTCTTTCTCCCCAGCTCCTCCCCTAAATAAAACTATGAAATCTTACTGTGTATTTCTTGTTTGTTTAATGCTGTATGTGCATTTTTTGTTTTGTATAAGGCATGATATTAAAAAGTAAACACTTTATTTTCTGGAAACTACAATGCATAATGCTGTTGCATAGATAGTTGTGCATACATCTGGTTTATTGTATTGATAAATGTAGATATGTGATTGAAATATATCTGCAAGGCAAAGATACCACTCATTGGATTAATGTCTTTCTCTATTCTGTTTTCCCATTTTCTGTCCATGTTACTTCTGTGTATACTTGATTGTTGCTTTGAACTGCCTTTAGAGAGAAATTTGATTGCACTTCTTTCCTAGGAGCTCTGGTGAAAGCAGTATGAGGCTGACTCACTTGTCAGGACAGCTCAGCTTCAAACTCTTACTGTGCCTCTTAATTTTCAAATTTGTTAATGTAGCTGATTACCCAAGAAAAGGACATTGTGTTTTGTCTGTTCTGCTTGTCATTCTCTGTAATATTTTGTATCCCTTTGCTGATATACCAAAATCTAACAAATTGAGAAATTTTCTAGAAATTACTGTCCTTCAATGCTTCTGCAAATTATATGACCTCTGGAACTCAGGTGAGTGATGAAGCCATTTGTTTGGTCTGTCATCAGCTGAGAGGCAGTAGGTACAGTTGGCCTGTCCAGCATCTGCAGTGCATCTGACCGTCTGAACTAACCACAAAATACTGTCTCTTGTTCACTTGATATTACATAAAATTTGTGGGAGAGGAGGAGGTATTGGAAGGTGAAAACAGGGAAATAAAGGGATTGGGAGAAGCTTCGAATGTTGTAGTTCAGGAATGTGGTGTTCCCTAGTTTTTCATGTGCTTTACTAGCGAAGGAAGGACAGCAATGAGATGAATAAGCATAAGTTCCTTAGATGTTTCTTTAAAAGTACAGAGGTATTGATTAATTCAAGGAAATACAGTAAATCATTTAATGTCCTTCAGCTATTAAATCAAAATTCTGCCTAGGGTAGGCAAGCAACTTAATTTAGCAGCACTGGTGGCCTGCTTAATTTTGAATGGAACCGATGCTAGCAATATTCCTCCTGTAAAAGAAATAGGGTTATAAGGTTATATAGGGTTTAACTTATTTATTTTATAAATACCTATTTTCTCTTGGTCTACCCTAAAATGTTTGTCTTTGAAATTCATACCTTCTAGTATTTATTCTTGCCTTCCAGTTGTAACTTACTTAAACAGCATCTAGTTAGCAAACAACTTTAAAAAAAATACTAAAATATTAGCATATACATACTCTCTTATTATTAACCTCTTAAATGTTTTCCTCTGTCCGTTTTTTCCCCTTCTTCCTACTCTTTGTCTGTGTCATGGTCTGGAGTCTCAGCTGCTTCAGGAACTGTTCCATGCGATGTTGATGCCTGCCTCCTCTGGTCCATGCTCTGCTCCCAGCTGTATGTGATCCAGCGGGGGACTCTAAGCAGACTGGATAGTGATGGGACTGGAAGATTCCTACGACATTCTGAGACCGAGCTGCCAAATCCCACCTAGACGTAGAATAACACAAAAACTTAAGAAAATCCTGGTTCTTATTGCTATCAACTTTGACTTACAGACAGATTCAGGAATAGTGTGTTAGGATAATATAATAAAGCAGCTCAGTGAGTGAGCATGAGATTTGTAATGTTAATTTTATGGCTTATAAATGTGTATGTTGTTAATGAGACTGCTCTCCTCAAATGGTGATATGTTCCTCATGCAGATTTCAAGAGCTCCAAGACCCATGTGTAACTATGAGCTATATCAATCTGGAAGTGCATGTTCTATTTAAGAACATCAAAAATTTTCATAAATGATCAAGGATTTATCTAGACCAGGCCCGATCACTCTAGCTATGTTGAGTACAAATGTAGTCAAGAAATAAACAGCACAACATGGAAATGAGAAGCTGATTTGCCCAGAAGGTTTCAAAGTTGGTACCCCTTCTGTTCTTTCTTTCTTTCTTTCTTTCTTTCTTTCTGAATTGCTGTTCTAACTGTAGATTATATCTTCCATATAAATTGACAGCCTATTTTAAATCATGCAGAATTACTGAAACTGTTGTGGTGTTTGCTTGTGTCTTGGTGTTTTATGAAGTTCTGTTGAGTTTAAATTTTGTGATTTCCAGTTTCTTTGAAAGAGCATAGGCTTTTATATTGAGAGGACAAATATAAATGCCTAATCTGCTTTTCTCTCAAGAAAACTGAGATCGTCAGGGAACTGCACTTAGAGTTCTGGCTTTTACAGCACATAGCAGAAATTATACTGCTGTGGAAAGGAAGTCGAACTGTTGAAGTAAAAGCAAAAGAAAATACTTTGTCACAACTGTTAGCCAAAACAAGGAGAGCATTAGCAGTTCTTCTGCCCTGGCCCATTGGGCTAGTTTCACAATTGGTACTGGCTGTTTCAGAGTCAGTCTTACACACACCTTTGATTCAGTGAGGTCACAGGATTTTGTGCAGAGGGAAACCTTCCAGAGCTGTGTGTATGGGACAGTTGCCTACTTTAAGCATCCTATGGAAAACAGATAGGTGGGGTTTTTTTTGGTTTTGGGTTTTGGTCCCCGCCGCCCCCTCCCCCCCCCCCCCCCCCCCCCAATCAGGGTATTCTAAACTGTATGCACTAAGAGTTTTACTCTAAAGAAAGCTTCTAAAATTTTTTTTTTTTTTTTGGTTGAAGGATGCCTGTATCATTATTTTCTTGCAGCTTTGTGGATGGCAAGCTTTTTTCCTCTTCTATCTTCATTATTTTCACACCATTAAATAGATCTCTTCTGGGCATCTTCTAGGTCCTAGATGAAGGAATTACTTACGGAGAAGAAGCAGTTTAAACATTGTTTCTGATCAGGTTTCTGAAATGTAGAAAACTTAAGTTATAGAGTTCCTTAAATGTTTTGGATTCAGAGCAGATGCATGCTAGGAAAATTAATCATAGCACCAATCTTCATCCCAAATCTTTTTGTATTCAAAATATGTGCAAGTTGAAGAGGATTGCGATGGAGAACAGAAGGCAAAGACTAATTACTTGTGGTGTTTTCTTAGGAATTTTAATGTTAGCTGAGGGCATCCTTCAACAGTTAAGACTTTAAGACACAGAAAACTGTTAGCCTGTTTCCCCACTCAGGAAGGATAATCACTCTGTCCAAGCTGTGGATTAAGCTCTTTGGGGCTCAGTCAGCAGCAACGTCATGTACTTTGCGTTATGACTGAAGCAGCATGACTTACTGTGAAGTCCTTGGTTGGAGTGGCTCAGTGTTGGAGCCTGGTTGGGTCCTGCGGCTTTCCTTTCTTGTGAACTTGCTTGGTAACTGTAATCCTTTTGTGTGTTTGTAGCTCAGTGGAAGAATGATCAGTTACATGGTAAGCATCTCATTTGACTCACCTAACCAGCACTTTCAAGTTTATATCTTTTTTATGCATCTCATTTAATTTGATTAGTGGCAGATACCAAGATCCAGCTGTATAATCTCTTCTCCCAGAACTGGTGAATACAAAAATCTGATCTTGTGTTAAAGGATCTCTTTAAATTCAGTTCAGGAAACAGGTACCAGAAGGAATACTATATGGGCTACAATAACTGAGATGTTGGAAAATTGCTCTTTCCATGGGCAGTAGACTATTTCAGTCATGGCAGTCAACATATCTCTGCAGAACTTTAATAATGGTTGAAAAGGAAGTGAGGGGAAAATTCATCTTTCCCATAACTGAGTTTTCAGTTTCTTTTTGCACTGGTGCTGAATAGAGAAAGGAATATCATTATTTATTCTGGGTTAGCATTAATGCTTCTTATACACAGAAGCATTTGCTTGTGATAAAACAGTGGTGGGCAGTTGCATGCTTCCTCAGTTTACTGTTTTCAGGTTGAAAGTGTCCTGCATTCTTTATATGTCAGAATCCAAGGTACATGTTTGAGCATGCTGCCTTACAAAACTGTACACCGGTTGGGTTTGTTGTCCCAGTCTTAATAATGTTTTCCAGAAGGTATAAGCAATTGAAAAAGTGAAACTTTATGCCTTTCTTGCTGGTAAGTGTGTAGTCTTGTAGCTCCTTGAATTTGTAGATGCCTCTGTATTTGCAGAAGTGATCTGTTTTTCTAAAGACCAGTTCTCATTTTGGGATTTATTACATAAATAGATAGAAAAAAAGACACCAAAAAAACCCCAAAAACAAAACAAAACAAAAACAAACAAACAAAAACAAACAAAAAACCCCTCACCAAACAACAACAGTTGAAGTAATTACACTGTGTGGTGTAGAATCCACAGTTGAATGGTTATTTAAATGAGTAGAATAACCTTGGAACTTCCATAGGGGTGTATATTCAAATATTTCTATTCTGCGGTGAGTCTTTATTGTTCAGAACAACATCTTTCATTTTTTTTTTTTTTAAAAAAAGTGAAGGTTTAATGTCTTCTAAGATGGTTACCCAAGTTCCCAATCCCAGTTTTATTTTTTCACTAATAATCATATTGGATTTCAGAAAAAGTTTGTATCCTCAGCTTGTTAGAGTGAGACTTTTGATGGCTGCTTGGGTCACATCAGTGTTCTTCTGAAGTTGCCAGTTTACTCTGAGGCCCAAGGCTGTACTATCCGCTCTAGGTAGAAGTCTCACAGTTGTCATGGTATTAGTTCCCCAGGCAAACTCAGTAATGTTCCTTTCAGTTTAAGCATAGAGTACATGTCTTGAAGAGAAAAAACCAAACCATACAGTTTTTAGTACTTGCAGCATCTACTAAATGGTTATATGGCTGCCAGTTCTCAAACTCTGCATATTGATGGTGGCTAACATTGGATGACCATTTACTTTTGATATAATTTTTTTCCAAACTTACGTGCTTAGGAGAAGGTAAGATACTGCTGTCTTAGAACTGTCATATAAAAAGCAATATTAAAAAAAAGCTACATTTCATCAATAAAAAAAATGAGATATACGAAATTGATTAAATTGATCTGATTATTCAGCAGGTACATGAATACTGGTGGTTGTTTATTTGTTTCTGGTTTGTCCGTTTGTATTTTTTAAATAAAATTCTTAATTGACTTTTAGGTTAATGATTTCTTATTAATACACTGGGTTTTTACGGAGTTAGAGAAGCTTATAATGTGAGTCCTGCCATTTAAACTTTTTTGCCCCTCCCTCCTTTTTTATAAGCACTATCATAGAACTGCTGCTGTCTTCTATTGTATACTTTCAACACATTTTTCAAAATTGCAATTATTACATGGAAAACCTGATAGAGGTGGGAAGGCTATGTTGCTTTATCAGGAATATGCTGACACTGGGATCTTTTCCCTAGCAGCTTGAGATTTCTTTCAGCATTGGTCAAATCATGCAGAGCTACTGATGTCTCAGTAGTGACATGTTTGTGCCAGAGGGAAGCCAGTCAGCCTTTGTACAGTGTTGCTGTGACAGAACGTTATATATGAATTTTCCTGGGGAATATATTTAGAAACTTGACCAAAAGTATTTTAAAGAGGACAGTTAATATTTTCCAGGGATGCTGATACTAAGTTCTGTTTTCTATGTGTTTAGTAGTGCTAAGTAAATCACTGTGCAATGATCCCCTGTAATTGTTGTGTTGCACAGAAGCTAGGTAAAGAACCTTTCTTGTTGGAGAGTGTGGCTTCAGAAGAACTCTCTTTTTTAGTGCTTTATGAAACTCTCTTAATGAACTGTCCAGCTTTTGGGGGTTTGTTTTAATGTGGGAATAACTCATTTTGTATTCCTTGACACTTGAAGACAATTTGGGGGGTTGGAGCATGTTCAGATATGGTGCAGATACAAAAGAAGTTGTTCTGCCTGCTTCTGCTTCACTGCTGTGTAAGATTGTTAGTAACCCTTCCGAAGAAGGGAAGCTATAACTGTGTGGTCAGTTATTTAGTTTGTAGCCTTTACTTTACAGTAAATATTTCCTTTGTAAAAAGAATACTAGATTTCTTTCCCACTACTGTATGTATTTCTTAAAGGTTTTATTGTTTGTATGCAAATAGTAAATTTCACCATAGTACCTGGTGAAACCCATTTGAAATAGCAAGCATTTCCACTTTTGATTTCAGTATAGTGGGTTTTTTTAGCCAAGTTGTTTAATTGTAACTTGCAAGTTTGTCACTTACTAAAATCTTGTCCTGGTTTTCCCCTTCTACACCTGCCTTTGCACCTGTTCAGTTGCTCTTGTTTTTCATGGTCAAACTGACAGCAGGCAGCTGAGCAGAAATTCATGGTAGCGCTGTAAGATTTTTGTCCTGTATTTCCCAGTGCTAATGGTGACTAACTCCTGCCAAGAGACTGCAGAATGTAGTATCACATTGAAAGATCGTCATGATACTTACCAGACTTGTTTTAAATGCCAAGTGGTAGAAATACAGTGGTCTTTGTATCAAAGAATGGGCTATTTTGTACTGTGGATCCAAAAGGCTTTAAGGGAAACAACACATGGGCACATGAATAAGGCATATTTTCTCAGTATTGTCAAAAAAGTTCTTGGGATCAGGAGTAGATTTGGCAGTTGTAATGCAAACTATAATGAAGAGAAAAGCATATAGAATTGTGTACATCCTTGACACTGACGGTGGCTTATAAGCAAAAGCAATGTTTTTCAGAGCTGCTGCCAGTAAAACAGCAGTTGCATAAACACAGAATACCTCTTCAATCTATTAATATTAAAAAGTGTTAATTCTATTAGTACTGCTAAATATGTGATTCAAATTTGGTAGAAGTTAGGTTTCCAAATACTGTGATCATATCCTCCTCTTGGTCTTCCCCTTTCTCTACTGAAGTAACTTACTCTTGGTTATTTTTATGCCTAGATACTTCATTGTCTCAGTGTGAATCAAGTGATTGGACTTCTATACCAATAACTAACCATAAATGTGTGGATATGCCTATAGCCAAACACAGGGAAGAGGTAATTTCATGGTACTTTTTCTCATTATGGAATAAAGCTGAAAATCATGTTGTGTTTTTTTGTTTTGTTTTGTTTCAGAAGGAAACTTCTGTTTTTATTTTAAGCATTGTACAAAACCTTTGTTCATTGTATAAAACCATTGTATAAAAATTCTTAGAGGAAGAAACATTCCTGTTATACTTTCTGTTTATAGGTATTTATGTAAAATATGTAAGCGAGTGCGTGCCCATGTTCTTTTCTGTGATCTTCTAATGTGTTTTAGTAGTCCAGTTATCTACAGATGCCTAGGAGATGATAAAAAATATAGCACAATGTTTTACAGAGATTTGATGTGTGGCCTGGAAGCTACTGATATTTCAAATCTTTTTGAAATCTGTTTTGAGTTGTTTTGTAGACTTACCAGTTTTCTTGAAAAATTGTTTCAGATAGTGTCTCTGATAGAAAGCAATTCAGTTGTGATTGTACAAGGAGCAACTGGCAGTGGTAAGAGTACACAGATTCCACAATATATTTTGGATCATTGCATTCAGCAATCTATCTACTG
Source organism: Calonectris borealis (assembly GCF_964195595.1). Taxonomy (NCBI): domain Eukaryota; kingdom Metazoa; phylum Chordata; class Aves; order Procellariiformes; family Procellariidae; genus Calonectris; species Calonectris borealis. The sequence continues at coordinate 11,756,555 of NC_134316.1, read as the reverse complement.
CAATATTGCTGTTACCCAGCCTCGGAAAATCGGTGCCAGCAGCATTGCCAGGTGGATTAGCAAGGAACGATCATGGACACTAGGTGGATTTGTAGGATACCAGGTATAAGAAAATTTCAAATTGTATTTTTAAATTAAAAAGTACTATATCTTCTTTCTTGATTACTTTTAAGCATATCTAGCATACTGAAGAAACGTTAGAGAATCTGCTTTTGAAGTGGAATTGCAGGTTTCTAGCTGTCTCCTGTTAAACATTCATAATTAAATGTTTAAGCTTTTAAAGTTGAATAAATGCTAGTGAACTCCAACAGAAATATTTGTCTGCATTCTGATAATTGGACACATCTATATTAATAATCATGGAAATTGTTGCAGGAGAACTATATTCCGTCATTTTTCCTTTAAACTCCTTAATTAACATACTTGATTTGTTTGACTTTACTACATTTACCTGTCAGCTGTGCCAAAATTTTCATGCATTTATGACCAGATTGTTTCGTGGATGTCCTGTTGTTTCTTCTTAACGTGAAAAACTTGAACTAGTTTTTCCTCTTAAATCTACTGCCTTCTTTCGTTTTGTCAAACTCAACTTCAAACTCAATTCTATCCCTCCATTTATAAACTTGATACCACTTTCATCTTTTGACATAGCTACTGGTGCTTTAATCAGCTCTTTGTGAGTAACCACAATAAATTGCTGTGATCATTGTTTCAGTAGTAGTTTGACAATAGCTGTCTCTGGACTAGCTTCTCTGGGTCTTAAGGCTGGTGGGTTCACGCTGGTGTTGGTAGTGGGAGGATGTTTATGGAGAGTTGTCTGCTTCTGGAGTCCTTTGCTGGGAGGAATAGATGTTGATGTCTTCTTCCTCTCCATGCTTTTTCTTGTTGTTTCTTCTTTTCTTTCTTCCACTTAGGGGCATATTTATATATGTTTGCTAACGCGCATTTACATCTTTCTTTTTCTTCATTGGTCTGCAGCTCCAGGTTACATCCGAATGTACTACATATGGTGCCATTTATGTATGTTAGATGCTTTCTCTTTGTTACCCATAATTTTTATGGGTAACAAATTTTGTCCAGTTCCAGGTCTGAGGGGTTTTTATTTTTAACTGACCATTACAGAGTTGTTTATAGCGTGGGGTCTACAGCGCCAAGCTTCTCCATTATCTGTTATTCCACATCTGCGTTCTTTTGTTCTTCGTCCTGTGTCTCCACTTCCCAAGGTCTCTGCTACTGTGCCAGGCCTGTATATCTCTACACTACATTAAATTGCTGTCACAACTAGTCCAAGTAAAGCAAAGGTAGATGCAGATCAGGAAAAGTTCAGAGAGAGCAGGCCTGACATGCCTTAGTCCTGAGGCCTTGCAAATTCAGTACAAAGCTTATGGCCTGTTACTAGTCAAAGCAATACCATATTACAGGACTACACAGATACATCAGCTTCATTTTCACATCAAAAGGTTCTTTATTGTCATCCCTACTGAATACTGTTCTTTGTCCAAGTATCAAATCTTAGCAGTTTCTTTTGATATATCTACAACAAATGCTGTAGTAGGAAAAACTATTTTTGCTTTTTTTTTTTAATACTAGTCTGAAGTTTAATTTTTCCACAGGTAGGTTGGAAGATGAAGTAAAAATACTCTTTATGGTCAATCACTTACTAAAGAAGTTTCAGTTCTGAGATGTGAACATTCTAGATAACTATGTGGGAATTGTAGTTATGTAATAATGCTATGTAATAATGATCAGTTGTGTAGTAATGATCTGACGTTATCTCAAATCTTAACTAAGCCAATATTAATAACCTCCAGTTATTGCTTTGTAGAATTACTGCAGATTATATACGTTGTTTTTTTCTGAAGTAGTTTCTAAACAAAGTGTTTTATATGACTTGATACCTTGAAATTGATTCATTAGGGTAATGAGTCTTAAAGATGTTAAACGGTGGTGTGCTTCCAAACTGTCTTCAGGACAGTGTATGTGGATGTGCTGTGCTTGTTTTACAAGTACTTGTGTGAACTGAGCCGAAATGGACGTAGAAGAACAGTTGAGTGTAGACTTGTCTGCTCTAGGCTGTTTTACAAGTGGAAAGTGAAAAGATGGTCACGGCTCTGCCTACCTGCCTGGGTGGGCAGCACCTGAGATAGCTAAAGTTATAGAAGTATTTTAGAAATCATAAATCCATTGTTTATGATAGGGTTGTAGCACTTTCCTCTCAAGAATAAGTTGCCTGGTCTTGATGATACCTTATACCTCTTCCCTTTTCTCCTGTCTAGTAAGCAAATTATGTTTTGGCAAAACCTTTTTTCTTAATGGAAGGATCCATGTGTGTAGCTTTAAAAACCTTTGAAGAATTCTTCTCAGGCTATAGCCCCCAGCAAGAAATTTTGATCCTTTATTTTATAAACTTCTGGGGTTTTTTAATTTCTCCCAAAGCAAATCTTTGCTTCCTGAGTTAACTGATTCTGAGCTTCAAAAACACATTTGTATATAGGCTTTTACAAGTTTGAATGAATAATTCTCATGGGTTTACACTATATTTCATTTTGGAGATCTTTTGGAAGCATAATTCCTGTAAATACACATCTGTTCACATCTATATTTTTCTCATTGTGTTAGGTAAGTTTAGAGAACGTTTCCACAAAGGAGACAAGGTTGCTGTACATGACAACTGGAGTTCTTCTTCAGAAAATAGTTTGTGCCAAAAGCCTAGCTGAATTCACGCACATTTTCATTGATGAAGTAAGTTGGTGGAAATAAATTTAAATTTCATATTAAGAAAACTTTCTTTTTTGTCTCTCTTACCATGCTAGAGAAAGAAAAATGCAGATACCTACTTATAAAGATGCTTTGTGTAAGTTGTCCCAGCTAACACTTCTTTAAATAGGCTGATCTCGGTGTTCCTTTGAGCAATGAAGTTTAGAACTGAGGGTGTTTGTGAGATGTTTGGGAGTGCTTAGCTTTTGATATGAATGCTGTGAAATGTTTTATGAAATCCACTGCCTGGATTCCAAGAATGTTTCTGGCTAGGCCTATGAGGACGAGGCAGCTAGTTTTTACTCTCTTGACTGTTACTGCCCTTAGAAAGAATCTTACTCTTCACGGATCTCCTGAAAAATAAAATAGCCCTCTGAAAATTCTGTCTTCTGGTTGGATTTACAGTCCACTCATGTGGATTCATCATTATTGCTGTCACTTCACTAAAAAGCTAAAGAAAATATACTTGTAGGATTTTTTGTAATTTGTATATTTTTATGGGTTTTTATACTTATTTTCTTAGGTAACTAGTATTTGACTGTTAAATATAGTCAGATGTAAAATCGTGCTTTGACAAACCATGAATGTAAGTCACATGTAAGGTGTAGGACTAAATCTTGGGATGTAGTGGCACAGAAGAGGACTTTTTTTTTATGCTGGTTTTCATTTTAATTCCATTTTGGTATCGTAGTTGAGAGTGACTTTGATTCTTGGATATTTGAGGAGCAGGGAGACAGTCCTTGGTGTACCATTAGACGATTACAGTAATAATGAAGGCTGTCGTGACTGCACTTGAGATGGCATGTTGATAAACTGGAAAAGATTAGGCAAAGAGTTACACTTTTGTATGAAGAAACCTCAGGACTTCATTCAAACAGACAAAAATAACCACAAAACCTCAAATCCTGAAGAATTGTACCAGTTATCTTCATGGGAAAGATTTGAGACTACTCTTATATATTAGCAGGGTCTTGCAAACCTTAACACTTTTAAGCCTAAGATAAGGAAATGCAGATTAGATGTAGGATACAAAAGTTTAACGATAGAAGCTGCTTACATAGAGAAGTGTTAGATTGTTCCTTTACTCATTAATTTTTGTACCTAATAAAGTTTTTTGGCCCCTTATTGCAGGAGAACAGATTTATGCAGAGGTTTGAAAAACCCTGTTTGGTTGGGTGCTGTAATTTGAACTGATGATATCAGCTTGTACCACTTTTTTCAGCAACTTCCTAGCTTTCATGACTGCATGCATTTTTTGCTTCCCCAGACAAAATTCCAGTCACTCCTGTTCCCCATATGCCACTTTTTTCCCAACGTTTACCTCACAGATTGTGATCTTGACCCAATAGTAACCATTTTTTGAAGATGTTCCCTGCTCATTGCAGGGGAATGGACTAGATGACCTTTAAAAGTCCCTTCCAACCCAAACCATTCTATGATTTTAGCAACCAGATGCTCTCCAATTCATTCTTTAATTACAGATCTCAGCCCTGTTAGAGTACTGCAGGCATTTAGGAACATACGTAAGCAAACCTAAGTCTGAAAATCATGACTTCTCGCAGCAAGATCTTGCTTTTAGCCTGAAAACTGCCTTAGCTAAATCTTTTTTGTAATGGGGCAATATTGAATATAAATATATCTTTATATTATGTTAGAATATGCTAGTTACCTTACAGGGGATGAGTGTTGACCTTTGAAGGTTAAGCTCTGGAAGAAGCTGCTGCACTTAATATATTTAAACTGTACTAATTCAAGAAAGGGATATGATCGTCGTCAGTAATGTTGAGAAGAAGTATTTATTGAACTGCAAGGAGAAACCAGAAAAGTCAGGTGCTAGGATATATAAAGAATTGGGTGGAAAATAATGTTTTAGAAAGCAGTTGTGTATTTTGATCATAGCTAGAAGCCATTGGGAACACAGGGAGTCAATTCAATTTGCTTAGCTGTTAGACAAGCCGACTTAGTCCCTGCCTGGATCATTTTTGATCTTACCAGTACAATTGACTTACCCATCTTCAGTATCACTTCAGGTGTTATTGTCAACTCTGGTAGAACTAGTGGCTAGAGCTCACAATTGGTTTTCTAGTCATTCTACAATTTTCATGACTTAATAGTAGCATATGATTTTTCACAAATGGTGCTGTAGTCATTTGAAAAGCTGTGATTAAACTTAAACTGTGATCTTAAAATGTGATTAACATGCATAGTCTTAAAAGGTGTGTTTTCTTCTATGAAAATGTATTGTTGTTCCAAGTTACAAAAAGCAAAGGAAGAGATTGTCAAAAAAAGAGCATGAATTAAATTGTGGATAATGTCTTCCAGGTGCATGAGCGTACAGAAGAAATGGATTTCTTGCTCTTGGTGATCCGTAAACTGTTGCGTACAAATTCACAATCTGTAAAGGTAGGTTCAAAGTACATTCTGCTACTTTTTCTTGCAATAATGTAGTTTTACATGTTTTTGATCTACAAAAGGCATGTTTCAAAGAACTTACCTTAAAACGTGTCATTATTTTTCACTAAAATATTATTTAGTTTGCTGCTCTTCATAAGCAAGCAAGCTAAAGGGCATTCTTTTCCTGGCTGCTATAATGTGTTCTGAGAGACTTTTTTCCCCTCATGTTAGAATGCATTAGTTTCTAAAGTCTGCTTAAGGCTAAAAAATGCAAGATGGATATTTGACTAGAATTACGTATTGGGTATTGAGGGCAGTGCTTATCCTTGGTTAAATATGGTAGCATTAACTCTTGGAAATACTGAGCTTTTTTTAAATAGGACAACATATTTGGAAAAATAGCAAAAGCCAGAAATGCTGTATTGTAATTTCTAGGAAGAACCGTTGGTAAAACGTGGCAGAAATTTTTCTCTGCATGTTAGGTAATTGTGCTTTGTACTAAAGCAGAGTTTGCAGAGATTTAGCATGATATATTTAGTCTTTGTGGTCTCAAAGTAATGGACTCTTTAATTGCAAGAAATTAAATACAGGTGATAGAGTTACGCTAACTAGGTGTATTTCTGTGTAGCTATTTGGAACTGCGGAAATTTTGTGAGACTGTACGTGTATCCCTTAAGTGCTTCAGTTAATTCAGTTAATGCAAACTGTTCTATTCAAAACAAATGTAATCTGAATCTACGTTGGCTATTTTTGTTGCTATTGGAAGGGAATCTGTTTACTTCTGTACAATCCACCACATTGGTTCAAACTCAGATAACTTGTTCTTTAGATCTTCCAAGCATGCTCTCACTCACTGAAAGTGCCCTTCCAGTTGGCATAGGGCATGTCTGTGCACTTCACATCTTTTACTTTTTATCCCTTTTCTTGCCGATAAAAAAACACACTTGTCTTTAAATTCAGACACAGCAGTGTGAAGCTATTCAGCCTTTGTTAGCACTTGGCTCTGCCTACTGAGAATACCAAATAATTTGATCACCCTCAGTTTGTGAAAAGTTTGCCCTTGGTGCTGATTATCTGGTTGATGTCTATGGCAGGAATCCCTACAGGTCCTATCATCTTTGCTGTTAGAAAATATTTTTCTTTTATATGTTCCTGAAAGATTTTTTTTTTCCTCTCTATAATTCTGATTAAATCTCTCAAAATTGTCACTGGAAAACTTTATCTCCTTTATATCCTTCTCTGCGGTTGTTCTTCAGATGAAAGTTTCATATTGCACAAATCTGAGACAATCTTACATTTTTGGGGGGCGGGAGGGTGTCCCTTTGAATTTTTTATGGTGGGGAGGGGGGAATTCTTGATCTCAACTGCCAAGTTTTAGCAGAGTGGAACAGGTAATTCAGTTTGAATTTATACGTTAAACCCAGTATCTCCTACTTCATCACTTTTCAGCCCCTTTTGAAAAACTGTAAAGGAAGGGAGCATTGATCATGTGGCAAATTCATTTAGAAAATGCAAGATGCTCCTCCCAGCCCCCGTGGATTCATGAAATAAGGGTGTAGGGAGGTCTGTTTAAGGGAAAAAATGTATTTATAATTCAGGGTGCTATGAAATACACGAGGTGTTTGTCTCCTAATCTGGACATTGCAGACCACAGAAGTAGCAGGTAAATCAACATTGCATCAACTAACAGGATGGCAAGAGTGATTCTGACATATGAAGGACAAGATCTACCTGTTGTGGTTCACCTACCAACTATGCTGAGTTTTCTGGCAGATGGCTGGTGCAGATTATTGCTTTTAGATCACAGGGCAGACATTTGATTGACTGTTCTAAGGTTGTTTGTGCTGGAATGGAGTTGTTGCAAGAAGACCTACAACTAAGAATGACTCTGTTGGGTCAGACCAAACAATGCAATTTCCAGTAGTGACTAGTATCAGCTGCTTAGGTAGGAAAGTAAGAACAGGATATTTCCAGGTTCTAGCAAATTGCCATTCTGGGACATTTGAAGTGAGAAGTTGTTACTGTGCATATTTTTGGTATCATATGGTGGAGCTTTAGACATATCCACGCTGCACGAGTGTTTTTGGACTGCTTGATCTTGAAGAGCTGTCGTCTTTGATTACCCTCTATTCCAGTGTGTTCCTCTACCATGTTGGTGATACATGCTTGTTGAATTTCCGCTTTAGGAGTAGAGCAAACTCTTGGTTTAGTAATGTGATCCTTCAGGCACTCTGTTAGGAACCTATGGTTTTCCTTACAGTTCGGAAGGACTCCATGCAGATTAGAGAGTGCGAATTACAAAGATTGTCCAGAAGAAGAGGTAATTTAATATTCCTTGCCTGTAACTGTGGTTAGGATAATTTAGATTGGATTTTGTTTCAATAGCCTTCAGACAAGGTTACATTTAGCCTACTTTCCCAGCATAAGTGAGCCACTATCTATTGAGACATGAGGCAGTTCATGCTGTAGTGGGACAGGTTTCATATAATATTTGAAAAATTATGTCCTTTCAGATTTATCCTCCTTTCAGGATCATGTTAAATGACTTCATGATTTAGTCTACCCTCTCCATGTTTTCCTTGTGCCTTTACATGTGCTCTGAAGCTGAGCACAGTGGTACAATGCCCTCTTCGTTAGCTTGCCTGCCTGTCACAAGGGGGATGCTCTTGTATTTCACTGCATTTTTGTTTTGGGTGTTGATGTCTCTATTTCATTCCATTTTTGAATTCATGCAAGGTGCCAGGAAAGCAAAAGAGGGCTGATCATGTCCCAGTTTGCAAGTACTGCTTACAGTGGCTCAGGAGACCTGAAGATAAAGAAGCTGAACACTACACAGTTCATTATAACTCCTTGGCTCTTTGTCCTTTTCCAAGTTGAAGCTGTCTAGTTTATTGCAGCTGGCTGTGCTGAGCAGTGGGAGTACATTCCAAGTAGAGGGGTTAGAGGGTAAATAGCCATAGCCACTAAGTTACTTCATTCTTCTCCCTTCCCCTATTCTGCACATACCATGCTGTCTAACCAGGGAGAAAACAACAAAGCTGTACATTCTGAATTTCATACTAAATGAAAGAAAAGGTATCACCAGGTAGCAAATGTGATTTCTGTTCTTCTGTTACAGTGAATACAGGTCAAGAACCTTGGCAGAGTCAGCAAACAGAGTGAGGAGCTTAGTGTGATCCTTGAGAATTTTAAGTTGCATAAATTAATTGAAACTGAGAGAAAACTTATTTGACATATTTCAAAATCATTATAGTAACATTTTTAAGGCTGGGTTATAATTACAGTTACTGCCCTTATAGGAGTAAGCCCATCTTTTGATGGAGTTAAAGGCACCGATATCTAATCTGTTTAGTAAAACAGCAGTTGAAAATACTTAGCATACCCTTTTTTCTTTTAAGGACCATGTAGAGATCATAAGGTTAAGAAAGAGTACTGTATGGTTTTAGGTTGAATTTTTACCACAGGAAAGGGTTTTCATGTTGTCTGCCCTAGGCATCTAGCCTGAGCCGTTCTCTCAGAGATGCTTACCTTTCTCCACATGCTACTTAGGGAATCGTAAGCATTTAGCTTTGATTGTCTTAAATGTGCCTAGGAGACATACCTGTAGTAACCAAAATTAGACTATTTTAGTGTAAAGAATAAGTGGAGATTCCAGCATAGCATTTTGTGGCATTTTGTGTTAAAATTCATGTTTTACATTTGCTGTGCAATTTTTTAACAGGTAATATTGATGTCTGCTTCCATCAACTGTAAAGAATTTGCTGATTATTTTGCACTTCCAGTTCATAACGGTCTGAATCCAGCCTATGTATTTAAGGTGGAAGGCAAACCTTATGCAATCGAAGAATATTACCTCGATGATTTGAAGCACACTGTTCATTTCAAGGTATTGTAAATATAACTTTATTTCTTTGAACATAGTAAGAAAGAAATTGGGATAGTCAATTGAAAGCTGTGTAATGAAATTAAAAATAACCAAATTTACATTACAGTTCTAGATAAGAATTAATATATGATGATAAAACAGGAGTCTCCTTACCAGCAGCCTAATTTTTCTTTCATGTAACAAAAATGGAATGTAAGGGGTGGGAATTTTAAGTAGTATGTGGCATTTTCTTTGGTAGTTTTCATCCAAGATGAACAATGTAAAAGTCTGTGCAGAAAGTAACATACGAGGATTTAGAGATCTCTTTGAATACAGCTGGCAAACTCAGGGAGTATTTCCTGGGTTGATTCATATTGCTGTTATGTATTAAAGGCAGAAGGAGCTAGGAAATGAAGAAAGTCATCAGAAAAGAAGCATTTATGATTAGAAGTTTGATGTTATCAAATTGGCTTCTCTATCAGCTGAGGCTCATGTGCTTCCTGTTTTTTCCTTTTTTTTTTTAATAGTCCCAGAGCTGTTATGCAGTAGTTTTGAACATATTTCTGTTGTAGCCATGTAGGCCATCATGGCAAATACGTAATTTTGAGTAATGAAAATATGTTAGAATAATAGATATTCACCAAATTCCTGGTGGCCTATGTGGCTGCACTGGAGAATTGCTGCTCTAATGCCTAAGAAGGGTAGTAATGGCTGAACATTCATTAGCTTATAACAATCTTTAGCTTATAAACTGCACAGTATATTTGTTTGTAGAGCTCCTGACATGCTATTACATAGCATGTGTCTGCATAGACAACAGGTAATGAAGGAATAAATGTAAGTTTCAATTAATCTGGTATCTGGGCTTGTGCGACCCTCGTGAAGTTCAACAAGGCCAAGTGCAAGGTCCTGCACATGGGTCGGGGAATCCCAAGCACAAATACAGGCTGGGCAGAGAATGGATTGAGAGCAGCCCTGAGGAGAAGGACTTGGTGGTGTTGGTTGATGAGACGCTCAACGTGACCTGGCAATGTGCGCTTGCAGCCCAGAAAGCCAACCATATCCTGGGCTGCATCAAAAGAAGCATGACCAGCAGGTCAAGGGAGGTGATTCTCCCGCTCTACTCTGCTCTTGCGAGACCCCACCTGGAGTGCTGCGTTCAGCTCTGGGGCCCCCAACATAAGAAGGCCATGGACCTGTTGGAATGAGTCTGGAGGAGGGCCACGAAGATCATCAGAGGGCTGGAGCACCTCTCCTATGAAGACAGGCTGAGAGAGTTGGGGTTATTCAGCCTGAAAAAGAGAAGGCTCTGGGGAGACCTTATAGCAGCCTTCCGGTACCTGAAAGGGGCCTGCAAGAAAGCTGGAGAGGGACTTTTTACAAGGGCATGTAGTGATAGGACAAGGGGTTAGTGGCTTTAAACTGAAAGAGGGTAGATTTAGATTAGATACAAAGAAGAAATTCTCCCCTGTGAGGGTGGTGAGGCACTGAAAGAGGTTGCCCAGAGAAGTTGTGGATGCCCCATCCCTGGAAGTGTTCAAGGCCAGGTTGGATGGGGCTTTGAGCAACCTGGTCTAGTGGAAGGTCTCCCTGCCCATGGCAGGGGGCTTGGAACTACAGGATCTTTAAGGTCCCTTCCAACCCAAAGCATTCTATAATTCTATCTGTGGTTTTATAACAGGAGTTTGTTTTACAGTTGAAAAACAGCTGTGTAGGAATTTACTTGAGTGTATGAACTCTTTCAGTATTACGGTCCAAGGCAAAATAAACAGGTTAAAGCAAAGTAGAACAAATGCACTCAGGCTTTAATAGTGACAACCGCTCTAAAAATAACTGGGGCATGGGAGTAATTATTGGTCAATTTTGGTAATTCATAACACTGTTATAATGTTAATACGATGAAGAAACCAGGGGATACACTTAAAGATTAGCAGTATGTGAACGTACTGTTATTCTTTAGGTTTCATCCCTCAATTCTGCAGAAACTAAATCAGAGAAATAAAACAAACAGGTAGTTTATGCGAAACCCAGAAGAAAATAATTGCTTATGCTGTACACAGCACAGGCATTGGTTATGCCTCAACACAGGCAAGCTAAAATAAAAGGCTGTCAACTGTTGAAGTTTTAATGCAGCCAAAAAAATAAACTAAATGCATATAGCAGTGGGCCGTCAGTTTTAATACATTAGTATGGCAGCTCAGATAGATAATATGGAGGAGATTATATAATGTATGATTTTTGTTAAAAGATTTTTGATGATAGATGACAACAAAAAGATAACCAAGAAATTTAGTAAGAAGTCTACTTCAGTCAAGTTGCACTTGTCATAGCTGCACTTTGAGCTAAATGTCAGCTGCCACACCTTTCACCTCAAAGATCTCAAACAAAAGGATCTGCTTTCAGTGCTTATGCCTTTTTGTACTTTTTATTTTCTCTGTGTATATGAGCATTTAACGTTGATTTTTTTTTTTTAAAAAGTTTTCATTTGTTTCTTTATGTTGTGTTGTCCTAGCTATAGCCATTCTGTTGTTCGGTAGGAGGAGAAGTTATTTGTACCTTAGGGCAACAATAGAAGCATGTAAGTGCTCTCGATTTTCTTTTTCTTTTTTTTTTTTTTTTAAATATGTATGAAAAAAAGAAGAAGAAATTGATGTAGAAAGCACTGATGTTTGGTCTTGCATCTTACGGTGCTATGTGTGGAGATTTTCTCTGAATAGTTTTATTTCAAAAATACTTAAAAACATGGAAGGTCTAAGAAGATTTATGTAACATCGTAATAAAAATGAAAGCAGAACCTGAGTGTTAAGGTAGTGAATGAGTTAACGCTGTCATACAGAAGCAGATGCACGTATTTCATCATGCTAAAATCAAAATCAGTTAGATAACTGCTTGAGGTACAGGCTTCAGGTTTTAGTTCTTAATATTTTATTTTTGCCTATAAAAGCCTGTAAAATTCACATAAAAGAATACAGAAATTAAAAGAAAAAACAGTCTTTGCTTTTTAGATAAACAGAATTTTTCCAAGTTTATCTTGATTTAAAAATTATTAATAACTATAAAATCAGATTACATAAATAACAATTCATTCCTTAAAGCATCTTGATTGAAATTAGTTTAGTCCTTTGTAACTGTCTTGTTTGCTGTGATGTATGAATCTTTGTCCCTTATCAAAAAATCTTAAAATAATTGGATGTTACTGTATAAATGTAGAATTCTTTTATGAATCCTGCAGAGCTCTTTGCTTGGATATGTCACTCATTTCTGTAGGTTTTAATGTTTTAAAACTATGCTTGAAAATAAAAATTTTCTTTGAGCAGTTCTGACTTGGATAATTTGGGAATTCACTGATACCAGTTGTGATTTGGAAGATAAACAGAAATGCCAGTCATTATTTTTCTTCTGTATGCTTGTTTGCAGTAAACTAGACATCTAGCTGAATCAAAGATAAAGCTTTCCACTTGAATTGCTTCATTCGTAGGAAAGAATAAAAATAAGAGGGAAGGAAGGGAGAAGTGGTCTTCCGTGTAGCACTGGCTACCCTTACCCAGATAATTGGGTCATTTATAGATGCTACTGTTTAATTTTTGAGTATAGGTTTATAAAAAGTAGTTTCTCTTTCTTTTGGCTTAATGGCCTTTGTAAGCACATTGTTCTGGATATTTAACTGGATCATTATTTTGTCATATCAGCACCCTCTAAGCCCCAAGGAATCGGTGAAACACAGGTTTTGATGAAAAATGCATGAAAGCTGTATCTATGGGCAAATTTAAAGCTAGTTGTGTGAATGCTTACCTATTGCAAATTAATTGTATAGTTAATTCTGTGAGCAGATTTTAAAAATGTAAGCAACTAGAGGGTCTAGATGTTAGTCTTTGACAGTAGATCTGTGAAATCCCATGTCTCTCTTCTACCTAAGGCAAAAAAGAGAGTCCCAGTTTTGGCTTGCAAAAGTAAAAACTCCTTCTTATCCCTGGAACTGAAGTCACAGTCCAGATGAAAGGTAGTGAACTGCTGTCAAAAGCTATTCCAATTGTGTTGTATTATTTCAGTCAGTTCTGACTGGGCTTTTGGATTTGCCGTTTGTCACATCGTTACCTTTTATTAGGAGTGATGTGGCAGCCTTTTCATGTTAAAGAATACTAAAGGTACAATCAGTAACAAAATTGAAAAGACAAATTTGACAGTTACTTAAGCAAGGGTAATCTAGAAACAAAAATCTTACGTTCAAGCAGCTCAGAAAAGATAAATTCCTTAGATTGTCTCATATATTGGGGGGAAAAAAAGTACTACTACTCAAAACTACTAGAATGTTGTCTGTGGTTTCTTGTGGACTAATCAAACTCCATTGGAAAAGCATTGCTATAGTGGATGTAAATAGCAGTTAAGAAGGTCTGGGACTGACAGAGTTGTATACTTGAAAAGTGTACTATCTAGTTGATTCAAAGGGGTCAGAGAAGTGGAAAGAATATTGTCAAGTTCTTACAGATGCCTTTTTTTGATACTCCAATCCATCCTCTACCAGGACAAAGTAGAATAATTTTCTCAGGGTTTTCAGAAAGGAGTCTTTCTGCAGACACCAAGGCAACCTAGGGTTGACATGATGTAGTGTTACAGGTTGGCTGTTCTGGTAAGGGTTGGAAAGCCGAGGACTGAGGTTGCAGTAGCAAAAGCTGATCTACATCACTGTTGCCAAATTAACATTAGCAGTGGTGCTTTTGTGATTCCATCGTGAGCTGCTTCAGAAAGGGAAACTGGTAGAAAAATAATTAATTTCATTTTAATAGTTAGTCCAGATAGTTCAGTTTTCTGTGGTTTTAGCTCTCTGAAACATCTCTACTAGATCAAATGTGTAGAGTTGCAGGCAAGGGATTTTGGATCAGGTTAAAACAGGCTTGGTGCTGAACCTTGAACTTGATGTGGTTATGGAGCCCCAGTGCTGGAACTGGGAAAGGAGCAAGTGAATGGACACTTCTGCTTCCTACTGCCTCTTCTCCCAAGAACACCTTGGAAGATTGTGACAGATCAGAGCCAACACTGAGGGTGTCGGGTTTTTTTGTTTTTGTTTTTTAGCTTAAAATAACTCTTTTCCTTCCTACATTTTACTTGTGGATAGGATTATAGGTAGCAGTAATACCTTCTTCTGGCTTTAATTTTGCTTAGGTAAGGTAAGTCTTTGCTATTATCCTTTTACAAGACAGTCTCTTCGTTCTTCTGGCATTGAAGTAGTCATAATTTGCATCTCTTCAAGTTTTGGCTGATCCCCTTAAAACCTGGTTAAGAATTGCAGATGTATTGTCAGTCCCCATCGGTTTCCCCAGCATCACAAACAGTGCTTGTTGGCTTCAAGAGTTCTTTTACTTCAAGGGCTGACAAGTATGCTGGCTGAAAACTTCGACAAGACTTGAGTCACTTCAGAGCAAGGGGCAATTCTGTATGGTGTCGCTAACACATCGCACTCTTAAAATAATCTTTCCTCATTCATCTTACTCATGTTTACCTTTCATACAGCAGCATTACATTGGAAGATAGCTGTTTTCTTATGACCAAAGTAGTTGGTCCAGGTGGTTCTTTATTTTCAACCAACACACCATCTGCTTGTATCCAAAATTTGTAAACTTGGATGCATAGGTTTACATTGTCTTACTGGATTTTATCTCACTTGAAGGACACATCAGATGAATTATAGTCTTATCAGAACACATATGATGCATTCCAACTTTATCAGTATATCTTTCAATTGCTTTTTTTGCTCATTGAAAACTTTGCAGAATTTCTTTTGCTTATATGATAACTGAATTGGAATAAACATGTAATCCTAATTTTGTCCTTCATTAAAATCAAAGCCCTGTGAAATATGGACAACTGGTAAATACCTTCTGCTTCTTTTACAGGGAAACCTGGAATATCTTAGTTTTGTGTGTAGAAACCTTTAAATATTACTCTTGGCCATTCATCTTCCATTTTGAAGTTCTTTCCAGGAGAGACTTTTTCCTTACACTTTATATCTTTGTTAAATGTCCCTGGCTACAGCTGCATCTTATCTTACGTTGGTATTTATCTGCACATATTTACCAATTACTACTGACTACTGCATTTTTATTGTTATCATGCAGTCCAGTTCTTATGGAGTGTTATTCTTAAAACACAAATACTCTGTTTTCACTGTCACTTGAATTATAGTACATTTCCTTAAAAGTAAAAATGAGAAGTCCAAGGCTAAATAAAGATGTATTTGAATGCTGAAATATATTGTAGTGTATCAAGCAGCAGGTGAAGGTGACTGATAGGCTAGGAGAAATTCTTGGTTGAGCATAAATGTAAAAATGGAGGTTTGTTAGCTAGTGAGAAAATACGTGATTTCTTAAAGCATACACACACAACCTGCAGAGAAAGAGTGTAGAGGCTGATCACTTGAACCCGTTGTTTTTCTTGGGGAAAATCTTGGATGACTTAAACTGTTAGATTTCAGCATAAAAGTAAATAAAATATTTCACTTTAGGGTGGAGCGAGGGAAGAGGAAAGAACTTCAAAGGGATAATATGAGGGAGAGAAGTGCATTTGACTGTAGGATTTCTAATCATGTGAAGTATGTGGAGGGCAGATTACACTGTAATACAGTTCTAGAGAAGTTGGAGATGACAGTTAATCCAGTAAAAAGTTTCTCCTACAACGAGGAGAAACCCTGAGAGTGAGCAATGATCAAAAGCCATTTTCCCTACAAGGGAAAATGTGAAATACTATAGACCATTCCCAGAGCATGTCTAGTTCATTAAGCATTTTCTTTTTAAAACTGAAACATGATTAAGTTATTGTCTTTGCTCTGAAGACTTGATGGTTTAAGTTCTGAAATGTTAAAACCCTGAGTTTGTGACAGAATACTAGAAAACGATATAGATACGACTCATCACGGTTATATTGTGTACTACAGAACCATAGTTCTTTGATAGGGTGTGACCTAAAACACAAGATCCATTAAATGCAGAGATAATTTAAATGAGAAAGAGGTACATGATTTATTTGACAATCAGGTAGACCTGCATTATAGCACCTCTGAGAAGGATTGTGCCTGCCTTATACAAATTTCTCTCCTTCTTGTCCTCCTGTTTCCATGGGTTGTGGTTAGTCTTACGTGCTTAACGCTTCTGGATAAGGAGTATGTCCTGCAAACATTAGGGGATGGAGTGTGGGCTAGTGCTTATCTTAAGTAGGTAAATATCAGAAGTATTTCTTTAGCAATAGAACGGTAGGATGCTTGAAGGAAAATGTCTATTTAGAAGGTAATGAATGCTCCAGATGAAGTTACTTCTTTGTACAGCTCTGCTGGATCAGTTTTAATCAAAAAGCACTTGACAAATCGGCACACGTATGTGATCTACAGTCTTTTAGCCTGTTATACTGTGTTAACCTGAATACTTTGTTCTCCACACAGCTTCCTTCTCAAAGAATTGAGGAACCAGTGATAGTAAGGGAAATGTATGAAGTAGCAGTGTCTTTGATTCAATCATTTGATGAGTTGGAGATGAAGAGCAATAGGTAAGATACAGTTCGAGTTCTGGAATCAGTGATTCTTTGGGGAAAGATGCTAATTAAGGAACAGCAGCAGCCCATGTGTTACAGTTATTAGTGGTAACTTAATTTTCTACACATCTCTGCCTTTATTTTATATATTCGTGTGATTTCTACTCAGGTTAGTCATACTAAGACTGCTTGTAGGTCTTACTGAATGCCCTGTGTTCTTGAAATACACTTCATGCCCTGCAGTGTAAGTGACCATTCAAGCCAGCCATGTCATATGAAAACTAGATTCTTTGCTGCAGACGAGAGCTGAATATTACTTATATGAAGAATAAAACTAGAACTGCTATTTTGTGTTGTAAACTAAAACTAAGTCATGAAAAAAGAATACAAACTTAGGCATTAATTTTCAGTGGCTGTTTAATTAATACCTTACTTTTGAAATAAGTAAATATTAATTTGTGTTACTCTCTGCATTTTGTAAATTGATGTTTAGTATCTGAAAATGAAGTGAAGTTGCTTCTACAACTTTGGTCTAACAGTGAATGCGTATTTACTTTAGCAACAGTTTTTGTTCCCATATATACTAATCATTTATAAATGTATGCTGAAGAAATAATTTTGTTTTGTAAGCTTAATTTTTTTTCAAACTTAGTATTATGTAAACTCTGAAATTTTAAGAAAGCATTACTTGAGCTCACCTGAGCAATTATCAAGTGAACCACTGACGTACAAGTGTTGATGAAGATACATAAAGACAATGAATTTGGCACCAACTTTTTTTACAATATATACTGACCTCTGAGCTTTTTTCTTGATGATTTCTTTTGATCTTTTCAGTTAAACTACCTCTTACTAATAAGCTACTTTTTAGAAGCAAACATGATGGCATTAGCATTTCAGCTTTCAAATTCCAAAAGGGCTATTATGAACATCTATTGTAATGTATCTTCCATTAAAAATTATACTTTCCATTCATTATATAGTTTGAGAGTAGATACTTTCAAGATGCCTGAAAAAATTGTACATCAGGAATGATTACAACAAAAAATACAAGTTCTATATTATGTTAAGGTGATTTTAGCTTCTTGACTCGTAACAGATAAACTTAGAGGGAGACATCTTTGATTAATGTCATGACCTGGAGTTCTTGATAATGGTTAGCTTTTTTACTTGCTAGGCTTTTGTTAAAGGTGTCTAGCGATATTTCTAGAATACAAGAGTATTACATATACTTGAGAAATTACTGAATGTTTGCATAGAATTCTGCAGTAGTATGCTACCTTTTCGTTTTAAGATCTTTAGTAACCTAATTTTGATTAATCTCATTGCTAAATAAGAATGTTTCTGTTTTGAAGACAAAACTAAACCTAACGATCTAGTTCCAATGTTTATATACCATGGTTTTTGGAAAGCACAGCTGCAAATAGTGTTTTGAATTCCATTTCTTCAGGAAGTTTAAGTGTTACAAAAATGTGCTGTTCTGCTTGTTCTTTCAGAACAAAATAACTTGGGGTAATAAAGTAGATTGAGGTTGTAAAAACTAATGAAACTGCATATTCTTGTTAGGGAGAAAAAAAACTTGAGTGTTACATCAGAACGTGGAAGTGTGCTAGTATTTTTACCAGGTGAGTATATGTCTTAATAGCTTTTTTTCCTTATTTGTCAACTAACAAGATTTCTTTTGGCACTTCTTCCAGGGATTTATTAAACACATATTTAACTGGGGTTGATGGGTCTATTTGGGTATTTTTCTTGCAAACTTGTTTAAATATGGCAATAATTGGAAGAGCTGCGAGTCAAAAATTAAGACTTTGTATGTAAAATGAACTTTAAAAATGAACTTACGGTAATAAAATTAATTCTACAACTAATCCACAGAAATTCAGTTGCCCAATTTTTTAGATTAGTTATTGAATACTGTATGAAGTTGTTAGGATTCTTTTAGAGACGTTTTCTTGTCTGCATATAGTGTAGTCTCTTCCCTCGATTTTATTTAGATTCTTGTAGTAAAAGTTAAGATTCACTTTTTTTCTTTCCATGTACATTGGTTGGTGTAGTAGGAACACTCAAAAGCAGACAGGGCGACATAGTATATAATGATCAGAGAACTGGTTATATATAGTTTGTTGTCTTTAAACAGTAAACCTAAGTTATCTTACACTGCCTCTAAAATCTAGCTAAAGAGTTCAAGTAAGAATGACTACCAAAACAAAAGCATGCAATAATAATGCAGAGTAGCTTTCAGTGGCAGGTGCTCCCCGCCAGCTAAAAGACATTAGAGCTGCCTTTCTTAGAGTTACCCTCTCTATGAAATCAATGAGTAGAAGGAATTACTTCGTCATGTCAATGTAGGACCCATTCCAGTTTGCCATTAATAAAGTAGGGAGACCATGTCTGTTGCCTCTGGCCTCTCATATTGGTGTTTTCTGGTGTGCTTTCAGACTTCCTCAGGCCCTCTGAGTCTTCATTTCAGGCTGAAATTACTCTTCAGCGCTTTCAATTCCCAAATCTTTTTTGTCTTTGACTTTGAGGTTTTTTTTTACTATGCTGCTATCCCTGATGGCTTATAACTGCAACTGATAAAATGAAACTTTTTGTTTAAATACATCTGGTAAATTAATGAAAACCTGTGTAGGTAGTGCTTTCTGAATGAGCTGGTACTCAGGTTTGTTTTTTATTGTTGTTGTTCAGTGTTTGACCTTGGCCTGTTTTATAAGTAGATACTCAAGACTGATCTTGAACACAGGATTAGTAAATACTTCTTGAAATGTTCTTCACAAATAGTCTTTATACAGAACTGGAGAATAGGGGAGGAGAGCCTTCAGTTTACAAGAGGGCAGCTGAGACAGAGATTTGGGTAAAAATAATCTCCACGTTTAGGACACTGATTTGAGATGCCTAGATTTTTTGAGTGCTTACAATTACATAGCATTTTGTACGTTCCAAATAACACTCCCATTGACGTTTCAAGCTAAATATGCATCAGCAGCCAGAAGGAGTAGTGCCATGCTGAGGAGTACTGTTAAGTGATTTTTGTCCACTGTCTTTGTGCAGCTTAGTGATGGGGCAGAATCCGCTTCCACAGGGCAGCTGCAGCTGTCTCGAGTAGGATGCCGTATTTTCCCTTCCTGTTGTAAGTGCCTGTCTTGTTCAGTGCTTAGGTTTTTTTTTATGTTACTAAGTCTGATTCTTTACAGATAAATATCCTTCAGTACTCATCTCTCCTTTGATTCCAGAGCTAGTCCATCCCTAGGTACTAGGTGATACAAAGTGCCATGTTAAACTGTACAGTGATTTTTTTTTTTTTTTAACATGTATGCATAAATATGTTCCCAGTGGGCTGCATTAAGTTTGCACAGCCAATCTTAATTCTGGCATTTTTTCGTTCTAGCGCTTGACATGGCAACCTTAATGTTTCTTGAGCATATATATTGATGTATAATTCTTTAGACTTTTTAAAGAACAAGTTGGAAGAAGAGGTCAGACTGTGTTGACTGAATCATCACTGAGCTACACCTTCAAGTGTATAACATGCTTCTGCCAAACTAGCTGACAGGCCAAATGAATCGCCCAGGAGCAATGCGTCCCAATGAAGAGGAAATCCTGGGTAAAAACACCAGGAGGACTGCATGGATGAACAAGGAGCTCCTGGACATGCTCAAACACAAAAAGGAAGCCTACAGAGGGTGGAAGCAAGGACAGGTAGCCTGGGAGGAATACAGAGAAATTGTCTGAGCGGCCAGGGATCAGGTTAGGAAAGCTAAAGCCCTGATAGAATTAAATCTGGCCAGAGGTGTCAAGGGCAACAAGAAAACCTTCTATATGTATGTTGGGGATAAAAGGAAGACTGGGGAAAATGTGGGCCCTCTCTGGAAGGAAATGGGAGACGTGGTCACCCGGGATAAGGAGAAGGGGAACTACAGGCCAGTCAGTCTCACCTCTGTGCCTGGGAAGATCATGGAGCAGATCCTCTTGGAAGCTATGCTAAGGCACATGGAGGACAAGGAGGTGATTCAAGACAGCCAGCATGGCTTCACCAAGGGCAAGTCCTGCCTGACCAACCTAGTGGCCTTCTATGATGGAGTGACTACATCAGTAGACATGGGAAAGGCTACCGATGTCCTCTATCTGGACCTCTGTATAAGGCCTTTGACACGGTCCCTCACAACATCCCTCTCTCTAAACTGGAGAGGTATGGATTTGATGGGTGGACTATCCAGTGGGTGAGGAATTGGTTGGATGGGTGCATTCAGAGGGTAGTGGTCAACAGCTCAGTGTCCAGATGGAGGTCAGTGGTGTCCCGCAGGGGTCCGTATTGGGATCGGTACTGTTTAATATCTTCATCAGTGACATAGACAGTGGGATTGAGTGCACCCTCAGCAAGTTTGCAGATGACACTAAGCTGAGTGGTGTGGTTGACATGCCTGAGAGATGGGATGCCATCCAGAGGGACCTGGGCAAGCTCAAGAAGTGGGTCCGTGTGAACCTCCTGAGGTTCAGCAAGGCCCAGTGCAAGGTCCTGCACCTGCATCAAGGCAACCCCCGGTATCCATACAGGCTGGGGGATGAAGGGACTGAGAGCAGCCCTGCCGAGAAGGACTTGGGGGTACTGGTGGACGAAAAGCTGGACATGAGCCAGCAATGTGCGCTCGCAGCCCAGAAGGCCAACCGTATCCGGGGCTGCATCAAAAGCAGCGTGGCCAGCAGGTCGAGGGAGGGGATTCTGCCCCTCTGCTCTGCCCTGGTGAGACCCCACCTGCAGTGCTGCGTCCAGCTCTGGAGCCCTCAGCACAGGAAAGACATGGACCTGTTGGAGTGGGTCCAGAGGAGGGCCACAAAAATGATCGGGGGGGTGGAATGCTTCTCCTGTGAAGAAAGGCTGAGAGTGTTGGGGTTGTTCAACCTGGAGAAGAGAAGGCTTCGGGAAGACCTTATTGCGGCCTATCAGTACTTAAAGGGGGCTTATAAGAAAGATGGTGGCAAACTTTTTAGGAGGGCCTGTTGCGACAGGACAAGGGGGAATGGTTTTAAACTAAAAGAGGGTAGATTTAGACTAGCTATAAGGAACATATTTTTTACAATGAGGGTGGTGAAACACTGGCACAGGTTGCCCCGAGAGGTGGTAGATGCCCCATCCCTGGAAACATTCAAGGTCACGTTGGACAGGGCTCTGAGCAGCCTGATCTAGCTGAAGGTGTCCCTGCCCACGGCAGGAGGGTTGGACTAGATGACCTTTAGAGGTCCCTTCCAAACCAAACTATTCTATGATTTTATGAAAGCAACAGTAGGTTGTCATCCACTTCAGGAGCTTGGAGAAGGTGGGGATGGCCTGATTTCTCTGTGCTTTGTATGCGCTTGCTGATGGCAGGAATTGCATAGCTTAAAGCTTTAGGGGTTTCTTTCAAAGGGATCCTGCTGTTACTGTCCTAAGCCTGTATCTGTTCTACTCGTGTCAGTCTCTTTGTTTTGTATTTTCTTTTGCATTTCTTCATGCCCCACTCTCCTTACTGTCCTGGTATGTTTGGCAAACAGATTTTGTAACTAGTTTCTTTTTCATTCCAAGATCTGTCTCTCCTTGTGGCAGCCTTTTGTTCTGTAGGCGTCATGATCAACTCTTGTCACTTCCAGAACTGGGCAGCAGATACTGCCAGCTGTATCTAGTCAATAGTTACTAGACTGATTCATAATTACTATTAATATTGGTTATGCAGAGTCTGCTTCTACCAATCATGGATCAAGCTTCTTTTAATTGTTCTTAAACATAAACTGGATTCAAGCCTTGATGTCTTACTCAGATATGTAACCAGGCAGTATGGCAAGTAGAAGCATTAGACAGTGAGACAGTCGAGCAGTACACAGTGGCAGGCTGTGTCCAAACAGACCATATCATGGTGTTCTTGTGTTTTCTCTATATCTTTAATTACATGCTCTAGTTTATGAACAGACACATTTTTCCTGTATTATAATAATCTTAAAAAGTGGTAGAGTTTTTGTATTTCCCAGTCTGCATGTTTTTCTGTACAGTGATGAAAGGGTTTTGCTTAGAGCTTTGTTGATTGCTTCGTTATTGTGCTACTCATTAGTTTGTTATTTGGCCAGTTATTTGCATTCTCAAGTACTCTTACTTCATTTGAGCTGTGATGTAAATTAGGCTTCTTCGCTGTCTTTTTTAGGTTCTAATGACATTGCTTTCCCCTGTAGTAGCCTCACACAAAGGACATCTCTAAAGCTTCTAAATTTCCCTCTGATTGCCCCACCACCACCATTTTTTTTTTTCTCTTCCAACTCACCTGTTCTCCCCCCAACTCTGACTTCTTTTATCTCCCTTACCTGTAATCACTTCCATTTTCCAGTTTCAGTCTTTCTGACTCCAGTAGTTGACTAATCTCCATGTTCTTTCTTTTCCCAGCCAACCTTGTATTATCACCATGTTGGTTTCTTGTTGAATCTGTTTCTCCTTTTCTTGCCGCAGTTTCTCGCTTTCTGGCGTTTTTTCCTTGCTTACCTTAACTCGATCATGATTTCCAGCCCATCACATACCTTTCTTTCCTCTCGTTTCTGATTTAAGTTATTCTTCTCTCTTATCTTTCCTGAAAATATCTCTCTTCCTCCACTTGCATTTGTCTTCCTTCCTTCTCACTTCTGAAGTCAGGTAACAGTCATCCAAAGAGTGCAAGAACTTTCACATCCAGGTGCTCAAACTGCATTTAGCCTCACTGAAAATTGCAGCAACCCTATACTGCAGTTACAGAATAATTTCATTTTTAATATCCAACTGGGGAAGCCCAGTGTTGGACAGATTTTTGAAAATGAGGCTTTTGGAATTGAAGTCTCAATAAGAAGTAAACTCGGTTTCTCAGAAAGGTTTATGGCTGTGGAGGTATTTCAGGAAGACAGCAAAAATCCCTTAGTCGTAAGATTTCCCCTGGCAGACATGAAATCCACACCCCAGAGAATGGGCACTGGAACTGGCAAAGGTAAGATGGTGAAATCCACACCCCAGAGAATGGGCGCTGGAACTGCCAAAGGTAAGATGGCTAAGGCAGAAATAGCTTTCCCCCTCCCCCCCGCCCCTTGGCTCTGCTCTTGGAAACAGCTTGTTTTGGCTGAAATACCCAAATTTATCCTAAACCAGACATTCAGCATGTGGTCAGTGTTGTCAGTTATAAGTAACTGAAGCAAGGGCTAATAATGAGACACTAGCAGATGGCCTTTATATCTGATATTGCCATGTTACTTTAGTAAGTGTAAAATTATGCAAAATGACTCTTGAAAAACTGACTCACAGTGTTTCAGTGACTCATTATTACATTTACTGTTTAACTCTTCTGCTGTTTTATTATGCAGTGAAAAGGAGGTAATAATGAAAGTCGATTAAGAATTTAACTAGACAGGAGAATTGGTTTTAGAATTGTTAGTTATCACTAAAAAGAAAACAAACTCTTGATTACTTTTTCCCTAGGTTTGAGTGAAATAAGCTACATGCACTCATGTCTCTCAGATATGTTTAACAAAAGGTAAGTTAGTCCACATTTGTTTCAGTTCAATTAAACTTGAACATGAGTCCTTCAGCTGTATGAGTTCTAAGTACATAATATGATTTAGCACAGAGGAGTAACTGATTTTTATATTCTTGCATCAGTAAATATTTCGCTAATATATTTTCTCTAGGTGGCAAGTGTACCCACTTCACTCACGTGTGACATTAGAGGAACAAAGTAATGTATTTTTGCCTACAGTTCCTGGCTACAGAAAAGTAAATATGTTGAATCATTACTTTTTAAAGTGTGTAAAACCTTTTGCTAGAGTAATAATAGCAAATAATAATGTGTATAAATTAATACTATCTGTGCCAACTCAAACCATTGTGTGAGGGCAAAGCAGTTTTGCTTTTTCAAGATGTAATTTGATTGCCTTTCTTACCAAGCTGTTGCTTTAACTGGTGTTTAGACCTCAAGAGAAGTGCAGTAACAAAGTTATCCTCTAATTATTGTGTGACACTGTTTTTATCCTTCAGAATAGTTTGTGTATGTCGATTCTTCTACCTGCATGACAGTATTATGCTGCTGGTGGCACTGCATAGCAAAGTAGTCCCCCAGTATGGGGGTCTCTTGCCTGCTTTGTACGCCACATTTTGGCTAGTGTCTTGGTTTTCTTTATCACTGCTAATAGTGGGGTGTTTTGTTATGACAAAGGCATAAGGAAATACTTCCATTCTTCCTTCATATTGTCATATGCTATAGTACTTTATTATGCTTTTCTGATCTTAGGACAAGAAAATAGAAGTTTTCTTGTGTTGTATTGCTTTTCTTAATATGCAGAGCAGAAATACTATGTTGCCATTGCATTTATATTTCTTCATAGCAAGTTGGGTTTTTCATGTAGAAACATTAATGTGAGTAATTTTTTCTTTATGCATTCCTTGCTCATTTTTTGCTTCAAAACTCAGGTTATTCTATCTACAAACATAGCTGAGAGCTCTGTAACAGTTCCTGATGTTAAGTATGGTAAGTCATCTAAATCTAGTAATTGTGTGCACACTGTATTTGTAGTGTTTTCCTAACTTGTGCTAGCCTAAATCTCCGCAACACGTCACCGTTTTACAAAGCATTGCTGTTGGAATTTAATTTTGACAGTTGTTGAATTCTTCCTTTCACAACAGAGAACAGTTTTAAATCTGAATATACGAACAAATAATAGAGCTACTGCATGGGGTGTTGGTTTTAATCTTCACTGGAAGGGGGGGAAAAATAATTTTAAATGCAGTAACAAGCAGAATCAGAGCTCATGTCACAAGTACCCTAAGCTTTTTATTTACATTCTGACTGTGTTTTGAAATAATTGCATAAGATTAACTGAATTCTAATATAGAATGTCTAAATGCAGAAATGATTGCCTTTTAATGCTTGTCATCTGCACTAACTGTTTATTATATTTATGTTGAAATCTATTTGCAGATGTGTTAGTATTCAGTGTCCTGGGTCTGGTTGTTTATAAATCTAGTGTTCTCTTTAGTGGTTTTCAAATAATTGAAACTTTCCTTTTCTGATGACACAAAATCAACCGGTATTTCTTCATCTGTCATGAGGATAAACTTTTGTAATAATACTAGATTTTTTTTTTTCTTAATTGCAGTGATAGATTTCTGCTTAACTAGAACTTTGGTTTGTGATGAGGAAACTAATTACCAAAGTTTGAGACTTTGCTGGGCATCTAAAACAAACTGTAATCAAAGAAAAGGTAAGATGACAATAGGTAATAGAAAAGAATTTTAGAAGCTAACCTTCATGGAGAATTCTACGTTGCTTTTCATTTTATTAACAGTGAAAAGCATGGATTATTTTTGCCATGAATAGTTTATACAAAAACGTAATTCCTTACCATGTCAGGATATTAAAATGTGACTAAACATCTATGCCTGAATGTTTTATTTTGTTCAAGTATTCTTCCAGAGGAGTGTTTTATATTTTATTGAAAAAATATTAAAATTCATAAAACTTATAAGGATTCTTTGTTATTTAATAGTCATTTTTTTATCATGGGCCATTTTTAAAACGGGGAGGTAGGTACTGCTAGGTATTTATTAACTACTTCTGAGTTTCAGCAGTAAAAGAAACTTTCATGTCTGTTTGTCACTCTTAAATCAGTTGAAATATCCGCAGCAGTGTCTCTAGTATAGACCAGTGTTTGTAGCACAAGGTTAAATAAGATTTCATATCAGCTCTTCTAGTAAGACTGTACTCTTGAATATGGAAATCTTTTAGTTTCAGTCAAAAAGAGTACTAAATAAATTAATAACAGTGACATCTTTAGATATAAAAATGTCCTTGTTTTTAAATATTATGAGGACTTCACAGTTACGGCTTGTGGTGGGTTGACCTTGGCTGGACCTTGGTGGCCAGGGGCCCACCAAGCCGCTCTGTCACTCCCCCCTTCTCAACTGGACAGGGGGGAGAAAAATCACAACGAAAGGCTCGTGGGTTGAGGTAAGGACAAGGAGATCACTCAGCAATACCCTTAGAGGCAAACCAGACTTGACTTGGGGGAAATTAGTTTCATTTATTACCAATCAAATCAGAGTAGGATAATGAGAAATAACACCAAATCTTAAAACACCTTCCCCCCACCCTTCCCTTCTTCCCAGGCTCAACTTCACTCCTGATTTCTCTACCTCCTCACCCTGAGCAGCACAGGAGGATGGGGAATGGGGGTTGCGGTCAGTTCATCACATGTCTCTGCTGCTCCTTCTTCCTCACACTCTTTCCTTGCTCCAGCGTGGGATCCCTCCTAGGGGAGACAGTCCTCCATGACCTTCTCCAACGTGGGTCCTTCCCACAGGCTGCGGTTCTTCACACACTGCTCCAGCGTGGGTCCCTTCCACGTGTCCTTTCCACGGGGTGCAGTCCTTCAGGAGCAGACTGCTCCAGCATGAGACCCCCATGGGGTCACAACTCCTGCCAGCAAACCTGCTCCAGCGTGGGCTCCTCTCCACGGATCCACAGGTCCTGCCAGGAGCCTGCTCCAGCGCAGGCTTCCCACGGGGTCACAGCCTTCTTCGGGTGCATCCACCTGCTCTGGCGTGGGGTCCTCCACGGGCTGCAGGTGCATATCTGCTCCATCATTAACCTCCATGGGCTGCAGGGGGACAGCCTGCCTCACCATGGTCTTCACCACGGGCTGCAGGGGAATCTCTGCTCTGGCGCCTGAAGCACCTCCTCCCCCTCCTTCTTCACTGACCTTGGTGTCTGCAGGGCTGTTCCTCTCACATATTCTCACTCCTCTCTTCCGGCTGCTGTTGTGCAACAGTGTTTTCCCCTTCTTAAATATGTTTTCACAGAAGCACTACCACTTGCTGATGGGCTCAGCTTTGGCCAGCGGTGGGTCTGTCTTCGAGCCGGCTGGCGTTGGCTCTGTTGAACGTAGGGGAAGCTTCTAGCAGCTTCTCACAGAAGCTACCTCTGTAGCCCCCCAGCAACCAAAACCTTGCCATGCAAACGCAATACACAGCTTTATTTCCATTTGGTTCTGGGTCAGTGTAGGTTATGCAACCAGCCAGTATACAACCAGTAGAAGCAGCATTTTGGTGCTTTTGGACTTGTTATGCACATGACTTAAAAGTACGGCCTAATTATCCGGTGGAGTATCCCACTGAGGGGAATACCCTTTAGTTTGTTGAAGTGAATGGTATTTGGATTTGTGAAGATAGACTTTCTGAATCAGAGTGTTTTCTATAAATAGTAGATCATAAAGATGTTTTGTTGTTCATCATGGTATCTTAAAAGTTGTTTATATAGAAGATTCTTGCTAGCTAGAGAGTCAAATAGGAAATCTGAGTATATTCGTGTAAAGAAATACAAACGCAAAGCTTATTTACTCTGCATGTAGAATCTTCAGTTTGGGGGTATGCTAAAACTTGCATTGACATATTTATCTATATTAAATCTAGATTTGGTAGGACTTGCCTTTTGCTAGTTTTGAGGAAGTGTACGTTAGCGCAGGATTTGTCATGTCTTTTCAACTGAGAAAGATGGGTGCTGATTTGAGGGCAATTATGTGAAAGAGGTATTTGAGTGAAAAGCTTAAATAACTCTTTTGTTAGTTACTGCTGCTACAAAAGCAAAATTGTTTCATCCGATCCTTATGTAGGAAAGGATAGAGAGAATGTCTCCACTGGGCCTGTCTGCTGCAAGAGAGCAAAATACTGGTCAGCTGCAGCATCAGCTGTCACGTGCTGCTCAACTGCCCAGAGGGCTTGTAGATGGATGGGTTTTGAACAGCTTGAAACTTGGGCAGTTTACAAATCGGTGTTTTGTTCTTTTATGTGAAGGTCGTGCTGGACGTGTTTCCAAAGGGTATTGTTATAGGCTTGTACACAAGGACTTCTGGACAGACTTTATTCCAGAGAAGTCAGTGCCTGAGATACTGGTAAGACTTTCGGGGAATATAAAGAATTTTTTTAATGTGGTCATAGCAGAGACAGTAAAAAGAAGTTTTACTTTACTTTTCCTGAAGACAGTGCATGATTTGAATAGTTAGTAATAGCTGTAACGCTGAATAGAATTCAAGTTGTCAAATAATTGACGAAGACCATTCCATATAGTTTTCTTCATAGAAGGAGATGCATTATAGCAGTGAAATGGATGTGGGTTAGAAATAAGCAAGCTATTCAAAAGAAAAATATCCTTAGTTACACAAAATTAATTTCAGGTTTTACTAAATTGTAAACTTTACCTTATTTTTCATATAAAACACTTTGTCACACTTCCCATGGGGGGAAGGTAACAATAACATTGTCTTCCCTTCAGCGTTGTCCGTTGGGAGCTACAGTCTTAAAAATAAAGAAGCTTGATATGGGGGGACCAAAAGCGTTGCTGGCAACAGCTCTTTCTCCACCCAGTGTAGGTGACATTGAACGCACCATACTTCAGCTGAAAGAGGTAGGCATTCTTTTAATGTTACTAAAATCAAGGTAGTAAAAATGTACTGTAGAAATGTTTTTCTTGGTATTTAAGGTAGTAGTAGCCTTAATTGGAACCTGAAATAGGAACTGTGTTTAGAGAATCTTTTCTCACATTTGTGTGTTGTTTGGTCACCGTCCTCTTCAGCATAATTTCTGCAATTACTTCATTAAAACAGGATTATAATTTCACCAGGGAGTAATGGTACTGTTTGTGCACTAGCATCTGTGGTGAGAAAAAAAAGAAAAAAAAAGTAAGAGAACTTGAACTCTTGAGTGAAATTGTTTATTAATAAGCAGCAAAATCACACTCTTACACCTTATGATGTATAGCGGTCAGCCTGAAGATCCCTTTCTGACCTGTACAAGGAAGTTGGTGATTTTGCTTTTCAATTATGAAGTTGGTATGGGGTAGAACATTCATTGCTTTTAAACTTTTTCTTTTCCAAAGTGCATGAGATTTGTATCATTTGTAGCTTGCTTTTATATCCAATATATGTAGTAGAAGCTTTGGTTTCAAAATACTAGGCTTTTAAAATTGATTTAAGAACTTCAACTTAATTACAGTTTTGATACTAATTAATGTTGCTTTGAGATAATTGCTTCTTGTCTTGTTTTCTTACATTTATATTTACTTCGTCAACTTTTACAAGTGAACAAATTTCAATTTCTCTAGCTGGGAGCACTTACAACTTGTGTACAAACAGAAGAAAATCCACATGATGGTGAGCTGACTTTCTTAGGAAGGGTGTTGGCACAGTTGCCAGTGGATCTGCATCTTGGAAAATTGATAGTCCTTGGGCATGTCTTCGGGTGCTTGGAAGAATGCCTTATTATAGGTAACTGAAAGAAGAACATGTGAAAACATCTCTCTAAAAACAAATGATTTGCAAGTTTTCATTTTGATTTGTTTTTGTTACAGCTGCAGCACTCTCCTTGCGGAATTTTTTTGCGGTACCTTTCAAACAGCATGTCGATGGATACAGGTATTACCCTAGATGTTTTACAGCTTCCTGACTACATTTGGGGGCAGAGGGCTAACTTGACCGCTAAATATAATTTTTCATGTCATGAGTCTAATTTTCTGTCGAAGTGCCAAGCAGTGCAAAAAGAAGCTTTTCCAGGGCAGCTGAGATACTGAAATCAATTTCTATGTGAACTAATTAGTATCACAGAGCTAACTCATCCTTTTCTGAGTACAAGACCTGATTCTTCAGCTTTGCCTTTCTGATGTGAACATGTGGCATTGTCTATTAAAATGTTTTTTAAACATAATAAAAAAAAAAATCCTTGCTATCCTGCCCACACAGTTTACCTTCAGCAAGGAGATGTGAATAAGAACAAATAATTACAATAAATGTATTGACCTTTAGAATCATAGAATTATAGAATCATTAAGGTTGGAAAAGACCTCTAAGATCATCGAGTCTAACCATCAACTCAACACCACCATGCCCACTAAACCATGTCCCTAAGCGCCTCATCTACACGTCTTTAAAATACTTCCAGGGGTGGTGACTCAACCACTTCCCTGGGCAGCCTGTTCCAAGGCTTGACCACTCTTTCAGTAAAGAAGTTTTTCCTAATGTCCAATGTAAACCTCCCTTGGCACAACTAAACCTGCCTTGGCACAACAACCTTGTTTATTAGAGTCCTGGAAGGTGTTAATAGTGTAGCATTCTGAGCTGTATAATACATTCAATATTTGAAAAAAATATTGTTCATAATTCTTTTTGTTTGTATTGCCAGGAACAAACTGTTTTTTGCTGGGAATAGTAAGAGTGACTGTATTGCAATTGTGAATGCATTTAAGGTAAGTCTCTTTTCCGGCTTATCTTCCAGTGAAATCTGATAGACGAAGATGGAGGTTCTCACCCTTGTAGGATCAGTGTAGGATTTGTGCTTTGAAGTTGTTAAAAACTTCACATTACTCCTACCTACTTAGTGATACTTTTTGAAGGCTGTGTCCTACCGTATAACACTACTAGTTCTGATGAGTTAATTTTTACCACTGTGAAGGAGCTGCACAAGTTTGCACCAAAGTAAGGTGGCGAGAAATGGGTAAAAATGGGTTGCAAGGCTCGCTTTGTGGGTATATTCCGTACTTTTCAGTTCCCTATGGCATTTGAGGTATTTGTTTTACTAAGCAGATGGAAAACAGCATGAAGGGTGGAGAAAGAGAGTGAGAGCATGCTGCTTATCTCAGTCTTCTGCTTGCTGGAAGCAGGAGCAGATCTTGAACAAGATGAGAACCAGAGGCCCAGGTTCTCTTGACCCACAGTGATCCTTTCAATAAAGGAGCTGTTTTATGTGGGGAGGCAATCCGGGAAGGTTTACCTGTGTCATTCCAGCTACTATAAAATTGATGTCTCATTGCCTCCAGCAGAAGAAATGGTGGCTAACTGGTAAGCAGAGTGAAGTTTCTGGAATTAATAACTTGAGGTGCTGAACAAATTTCTAATGTAGTGTATCTGCTTCCTCTGTGCTACTGAGGATCCCACTGCAGCTGTTACAAATCTTGTTATGAGATTGAAGTCTTCTGAATTGTAGTACTTACTGGTACTATGCCTTCTCATGCTTCTCTTGAAGGTCTGCTTGGTTTATTTTCCTGTGTCTTAATACAGATGTGCTGTATTACATCTGTGCTGCTTCAAGACTTCTTTCCAGATTGTCTCTGAGCCTTTGTAGGAGGGAATGGTAAAAGCCCTGTCATGGGCAGCAAGAAATTTGTATTTGCTGCAGACCTGTCTTCCAAATTACAGATACCCAGAACATACAGCCCTCAGTGGTTCAGGAAAGTCTTTGATCATACTGAGTTCTGCTTCCTAATAAACCAAATTTTTTTTAGAAAATAACAGTTGTTTGGGTAAAATGTTTTTCATCAACCTTGAGGGTGTTTAAATGCTGTTGAATTAAAATATGATTAACTTTTTTAAATAAATACCATAAAGCATTTATTAATTTATCTAAACAGGTAGGCTTGTCTCCTGTAATTTGCACAATTAGCAGTAATCAGGATAAAATTCCAGTAAGAAAGACTATATTCTAGGTTTTCCAGTGTGTTCCTTATTTGTTCTCTAAAAAAGTCTCATCTTTCACCAGCTAATAGTCGTGTGGACAATGTCCCGTATCAGCTCAGTGAGAACAGATTTACACAGGGACATTTTGTTGTTGCAAATACTGATTGATTCAAAATCACTGAACTGTTGTGGTGTGAAGTTGCTTCAGTCTGCTAGCTAAGAAGTTACACTACAACTGATAGCAGGTTGCTGCTTTTCTCTTATCTTTACTGTTTTGCTTCAGGTTGGCTTATTATCTAGGAAGGCTTGCAGTGTTTGTAAATGAATGTTAGTATGAGCTTAAAGCAGGACTGAGGTGTCTTGTCTCTGGCCATGAATGTTAATAACCTGATGACTCTCCATCTCTTCCAAAATGACTGTAGCTTTCTTGTTACTGTGCTTTTGTGTAGGCAATCCGCTCATGATCAGAGGAAATTCTGGTTTATCGTAAATTCACTTTGGTCAGGGCTGAAAAATTTACATCTTTTCTGTGGCGTTTATCTCTCTATTGTAATAACCAAAAATAAAATGCCAGAAACACATTGATGTTGGTAGCTCCCTTTTAACCAAGGGCAGTTTGGGCTGGTAAATTCTAGCACAGAATGAGTTTGGTGTCCTTTCTCCAGACTTCATAGCTTTGACTTTGTAATATCTTATTCTATCCAAATGTGATTTTTCTGTACGCTTGGCTGTTCGGAAGCTTAGTACCATGGACAGAGGTTAAGCCGTGCAGTTACAAGCCGAGCTGGTACAGCATAGGAAAGGCTTCTGCTAGAGAAACTTATTATTCAAAATCTGTTTTCCATTATGGATGGTCTGACATGTTCTGTAATCTTCTGGAGACTCCAAAATCTTCAGCTGCAGATTTAATTTATTCCATTTTGTGTATGTTGGCCTTTTTTCACTTTGGTGAAAGCTGACTTGTTTTTCTATACTCTGGTGTCAGAATTTTATGAAGCACAGGCATGTATGCCATATGTACCCACTAATCCTGGGGCTCAAGCATCATCTTTTCTGAATTCCCCTTATCCTGTTGTATACTGTATTTCCCTTGTGTGCTGTTGATCTGAAGGTGATATTTCTATAAATTAGTATGTTGTCCGGGAAAATCAACACAAACATTCAAACAGAGCTTCCTGTGCAGTATCTCTATATGTGAGTGATGTGAAAGCTTTATGTTTTGAATGGCTAAGTATCAGAAAATAACGGGGAAGGAACTTGTCTTCAAACTCCCAGGTTCAGATTAGGTTTATTCCAGGGTAGGCTGAAGTTCTGTGAATCATTAGCACGTCTTTTTTAAGCCCTTGCTTATGCAAAGGTTTCAGTGAATTAGAAGAGGTCAAAAGCTTTGGTAGTAGAAGGAGGAGAATCCAGGGAGATAAAGGCTAATCAGCCTGGTTTAAGTGATATAATTTTAAAAAGAGAGCGTTTTCAAAAGAAAAAATAATATCAAATAAGTGGAGTTTATTTTTCTGACATAAGATAAGGCTTGGGTATGGAAGTGCTGGATATCAAAAGCATTATTTAAAATCAGTACATCAGACAGCCTCAATCAAGGTAGAGAAATGCAGTCTGGCTATTCAACTATGCTAATAGTCAGTGTCCACAGTAAGCTGGAAAATTTACTATGAGGTGGCTTGCTGTCAGACTAGAAGAAATGGGTTCTGCAGGCATCTGTCATAGATTTGCTGCATAATAATGAAATTGTTTTCATTAATATCCTGGGTATGTTAATTTCTCTTCCAGCCCTGTTTTCTGGGAGGCATCCATGTCAGAATTGTATCTGAATCAGTCAGTTCACTTACTTTTGTCCCAAAGCAAGGAGAAAATAAAGGCTCTGAAAGTAGCTTGCTTTATTACAGCATCAAATCATAGCATCCAAGTTGTTCTACTTATGAATGTTTGCGTGTGCTTTAATATTCAGTCTGTCTCCTCTCAGAAAACTAGGTGGATAGCCTGTTGTATATTGCTCTGTTATCAGGGCTGTTGTACCTCTCCCAACACAAATTAGGACTTACTCCTTTAAAGCCTTGGGACATAACATTCTCGGTCTGCTTTTGGAATGCACCAAGATCCAGAATCTCTAAGCTATGTCCAGAAATTCAGTGACCTAAATGCTATGTTTCCAATTTAGTTGCCGGAGCTGATGGCAAGTTTGAGGCAGTATATGGCAAGTTTGAGGCAGTATATGTAATCACAGTTCATCCAATAGTGCTTAAACTCCTTTTCAGTCTGTGGATGCGGCATTGCAGGCCATAACCTCTAAGCTGACTTGAAGGCAGAATAGTTGTCTTCCTACAGCAATTCTTGTTCTTTAGCATGTCGTGCTACAACATTTGTAACACTGCCACACTTTCAGCCCTCCAGTAATGCATTCTTAGAATTACATTTTGCAGCCACACCACTTTGTGTGCTCGCATATGAGCAAAGGAAGACCCGGAGTTCTTGCCCACCCTCAACAAAATAGAGTAAGACTATTCATAAGAGTGAGGAGTATTTATATCTGCTTAGGAACCAGCCAGGCAAGCATCATATTAGACTAGAATAATTAAGTAATTAAGGCTGGAAAGGACCTCAGGCCGCCTGTAGTTCAGTCTCCTGCTCAGAGCAGGTTCAGCCATGAGGTCAGTCAAGGTTACTCAGGGTTTTATAGACAAGATCCTCAAAAACCTGATCTAAGTTGGCCCTGCTGTATGGGATGTTGGAACAATTGATCTGAAGAAGTCTCCTCCATCCTAAATTACTGTGATTCAGATTTCCCTATACTCTTTTGTGCTTCAATATTTGTAGTCTGTGTTAGCCCAAGGGCATCTCTGGTTTTTAAATGGGTGTTAAAAAATTATCTTCAGTATAGGTATGGCAAAAACTTTGTAGTTTTAAATGTCACATTAGTATTTGTAATAATTGTAATAAGCACCACAGTTTGTGCCTGAATACTACACCACTTCTTTCTTAGGCATGGCAGGCCTGCAGACAAAAAGGGGAGCTGAGACACCCCAAGGTTAGTTAAACTTTATTTCTTCTTTCCTATTGAAGGTTGGTGACTTCAGTGCTGGAGTACTTTATATTCTTAGTAAGTAATTTTTGCTCGCAATCCTCCTTTATAATAGTTACAATTTTTCATAAGTAAATAGAGGCATAGGCTTTGAGAGAACATGAGTCTTTGAATCCAGTGCTGAGTATTTGCTGAGTATTTGAAGGCAGTCCCTTATGTAGTCCCTTTCACAGATGGATCAACAGTGGCCAGAGGGTTTGAAATCCAAGCTGAAAAGGGAAATTGAGCTGTAGTTGAAAGAAATATTTTTAATAAGCATAAGTGTCTCTTTTTTATTTTTTTTAAAGAAACACACAAATCTTCCCCCCCAAAAAAAACCCCTGAAAGATGGAAAATCTTTATGTGCATCAGTCACAAAAAAACAGTAGTATGTACACAATAACTGCCTCCAGTCTTCCTTTTGTGTGTATAAGATAAAATCTTTTTTATTTCTCTGCTTCTTTCAGAGCATAATATGCTTTATGAATACCAGTGCGTAACATACACTGAGTTATAATGAGTAGCCAAGACGGCCAGAATCTGTCTGATAAAATTATGCATCCAGATAAAGCAGCTCTGTTTTTTTGGAGGAAGTGTCCATCTTAAAGTACATTCTGTAGTAGCAACACAGAGGAGTTGGACTTGTAGGTTTATATGAAAAATTTAGATGACCCACAGGTGGTAACCAAAGTGTAGTTTATTAGTCAAATATGTAATTGTCTTATATTTTCACACATGTCCTAATATTCAATTGATATGGATGCAAAGAAAGCTGTGAAACGAGATCAAATTCTTCCATCGCTGTATATAACTATTAATTGTGTCTACACAGAAGAATACGAGAGAAAGCTTACTAGCAGTAGAAGAAACAAGTTTCTAACAATTTTTGCATTTTTCACTTTTCTTTTCCAGGAAGAGCTTGAGTGGGGTCGATCATATTGTATTCATATCAAGAAGGTCAGAGAGGTATGATGAAACAGATAATAATTTTTGTAAGCAGAAGGACTTAACTCTCCTTATTTTCTACAAATGTTAAGATCTTGGATAAGCCTACTGTATTATTATGTATCTATCAATATATATAGATGTATATTTTCTTTAAATAAAGAGTGAATTTTTAGGTTTTGTTTCTTTAGGGGAGGAGAGATGGTACTATTTAAAGTTGTCGGAGAGTATTGGGACTCCAGGTACAATTTAAGACAGATCAGACAGAAGCGTTATTGGCTATGATCATAGTGAGCAAATATTCGGGCAGCATTCGCCCCTCTGCTCCTCTCTTTTCTCTCAAGTGGTTGCAGAGACCCCATTTATATACAGTTTCGAAGAAAGGAAGAAGGTGAGGAAAATCATTGTAATGTTAACAAAGCCAAGTATGCATTCTTCTGAAGAATGGGCTTCAGATAATCATTTGTATGTTAATAAGGCCAAGTACCCATCCCTGGGAGAGGTGGGCTCTTTAAGTAGCTTAACTGCCACAACTGATACTATGGAAAGATGGCTCTTCGTGGAATCTGTAGGAGTGGCACATCCAGTATTATCTTAGCTCAGAAGTGGGGGTTGGAAACAGTCAGACTGCTAGCTTTTAGACAAAAGGAATTTTCCTTTTGTTAGGATAAACAAAGTGGTGTTAAACTGTTAACTGTTTAACATTTTTTAAGAGACCTCCAGTATTATTTGGTATTTCTATAGGTCCCTCAGATACAGCAGTTGTGATGTGATTGCTGCCTGTTGTTACATAACACTTGTTTTATAGGTAGGATAATTTTAAGCAAATACCGTTTATATAATGAGGACTGGACTTGAAAATTTGTGGGGCTTTGTTGCTAACATTACTGCAGTGATTAATGAAAACTCTGCATCACAAAGGGCTTCGAGCTTAATGTGATATGTTGAGAGGCGAAGTAAGTAAAACTGAGTAACTGTGGTTGGCAGAGCATGGCTTTGCCTGTTATTCCAGCGGGTCATACCTTTGCCATAAGCAGTGTAGGGCCTGTGTTCAAAAAGCATGGGGAAAAAAAAGCTTTTCATAGTAAGCAACCATCTGGATAAGAAATGCCAATAGTTTTTTAGCTTGTATATCTGCTATCAAGGAAGAAGAGATGAGAAAAAAGCAAATTGTGTAAAACTGGAGAGCTGAACGATCAGTCTTATGTGATAGCCTCCTGGGTAGTTGGTGTTCTCTTGGCCCAAT
This sequence comes from Calonectris borealis, assembly GCF_964195595.1. NCBI lineage: Eukaryota > Metazoa > Chordata > Aves > Procellariiformes > Procellariidae > Calonectris > Calonectris borealis. Next base: position 11,719,280 of record NC_134316.1, on the reverse strand, counting down.
TTCAGATAATTCAAGAAGAGGTTGTGCATGACATAATAGTTCAGGAGTTTAGAATGGATACCTACATTAACACTTATTAAGAAGATTCAGGTTTTTTATTTGCCACACTTTCAGATACTAATTTTATAATTCCTTGTGTGGATTTGCAGAACTGAGGTAGCCACACAGACTGGTTTCTGATTATGGTAGTTGTCCTATTGTCACCGAAATCGGGAAGGAACCTCGTAACACCAATGTAGTGTTAAAAGGCAGGCATTCTTTATTAGCAGCGCTGGGGACACGGGGGATCGCTCCACCACAGCGTGTCCAATTTGTTGCACCTTTCACCATAAATTTATACAACAAAATCATAAATATACATAGCATTACATCATTTACTAATACATATGCATGACCAGTCTTCGCTTCGTATTAAAATGAGCTCTCCTCCCATTTGCGCCTGCGCACTGTTGCTTGGTGGTGGTCGTCAGGGGTCTTGGAGATGAAGGCCAGTGACTCCTCTTCGTCACTGTTGGCTGACCCTTTTACTTTGCGCAGACTCAGTGGCCTCTTGGCTTCTATCCGACCTAGGTGATTTGCTTCAACTGGTTTCTTCTAAGCATCAGTTGCTTCTTACAATAGTATGCTAAATTATCTTCTAATATTTAACAAACCAACAGTCCCTCATGTTCCTAAATTTATTTGTACTGTACTGTACTATAGAAACATGAACAGAACACTCTACCTGAATTTATAATAACTATTTGCTTCAAACATTACTCCTAGCAACTCGTGATTTCTTTTGATCATTAGTTTGATTGGAATTTAACCCAATCATGGTTTGGGGCTTTACAGAGAAATTTAAAGTAGCAGCACTGCTTGGTAACTGTATGGTAACATTTCCCCCCTTTGGAAGTCTTGAAATTTTATTTAATTTCAATACTTCCACAATATTAACTATTTACAAAGGCAGGATTCGTGTTTGCTAGATTGTAATTGTCACCACTATTTCCTACTAGTGCGAGAGTGATTTTTCGATCAACGGCAGCCTTCCTTGTGAACTCTCTTTTCAAGCAATAATAGATAAGCAATATTACTAAGGAAATAATTAACAAACACAATACAGTACTAATTAAAGATTTTACCCAGGAACTTAGGTTCCATCCCAGTCCACTAAAGATTTTGTCAAACCAATTTTCTTGCATGTCTGTTTGAATTTCTTGAGTGTTCTTTTCTATTTGTCCTAACAAATCCAAATCATGTTCTACATCTTGTGTAACATTTGGGATATGTATGCAACAATGATCAATTCTATCTTTCAAATATCCACAAACTCCATGTTCTTTTAACAGAAGCATATCTAGAGCCATTCTATTTTGCAAAGTCATTTTTGAAGTGGCTTGGAGTTGTAAATTTAATTGTTTAAACCCTTTTCTTGTCACATTAGCTAATTTTTCTACTTGCCCTGTTAATTTATATAACCAAGCCCTATTCCTATACGTTGATAGGGGAGCTAACAAGGACTCTAAGGCCCAGCCAATTTTCACTCCTACTGAGGGTTCATTCCATCTTTCTTCCTCAACTTGTGACCTCTTTGCACGAACCAATCTTAAATTTTCAAGAGCACCTTTAAAAGGAGCCTTTTTCCAAATTGGACATAATGTTGGCATTCCTAAAGTAATTTGCCTCACCTTTTTATCCATGGATAAATGGGTGGTCCAGGTTCCATCACTCATTGCCCAAACTAAATGTCCTGGACTTTGAATAGTGGATTTCTTGCAACTAAAAACTGCATCTCTTTTAAGCTTATATGGATCATTAAGAATCAGATCATTTTTAAGACCTCTACACCAACACCCATATTTCAATGCAGCTGCCAAAGGGGGAATATTTTGAATTGTTTTGTCTATTGTACTACAATTATATATTTTTTTACAACTCCACCAAGATACTATATTTTCCTTTTCTCGGGAAGCGGCTTCTTTATCATTAATAACTGATAGAGCTTGAAAAACTGTTCCATCCCAAGTAAAACACCAAGATATATTAGAGATATATTGAAATTGAGACAGAATTGTCATTGACCATACGGAATCCCATGCAACTTTTCCTTGAGCGGTCTGGTTGGTTTGTCTACAATCCCATTCCATAACTATTTGGCTAACATTTTTCTTTACTGGCTCCTTATATGAGCACCATCCCACATTATTAAATCTTCCAATTTTAGTGAAAACAGACCCTGGAAGTTTCTCACAATCTGACCTACTTCCGGGACTTTTCCACTGTTTCTGAATGTAATCAATGCGTTCCTGCCATTGCTGTTTTGGACGTTGCTCACAATGAAGCTCATTTTTATTCAAATTTGTCGTTAAAATTCCCCATGGAATCGACTCACCTACTGCTCTCGGAATTGGGAGGCATGCCGTTATTTGGGTGACATTTTGCAATTTAGCAAACTCCTTTATCAATCCTATCATTAGATTTTCTTCCGGAGTCCTTTTGGGAATGTGTATCAATTGCTCTGATGATTCTTCAATTTCTGTTTTGTTCATTTGATTTCCTTCTTCTCCAAATAAAGTTCCCACCAATATTAATTGCCAGATTAACATATATTTTCTTACAATCAGACACATTTTAGAGTCAATTTTGCAGTTTCTGGATCCCTATTAATAATTTTCCACGACGGGGCCTTCTTTACTCGAGTGTAATGTATCCACGGCTCCACTCCTTCTACTTTGATTGCAGTGTAAGTTGTTAACAGTACCTGGAAGGGTCCCTTCCACTTCTCCTGCAGTGGTTCAGAGTTCCAGGTTCTTACATATACAAGATCACCTGGCTGATACTGATGTACAGGCGTATCCAAGGCAAGTGATCTAGTCAATACCACATATCTTCGGAGTGCTCCAAGGACTTTCCCTAAAGAAATCAAATATCTTTTCAAATCAGTTTCCCCAGTTACCTTAATATCCCCTGGGATTAAAGGAATTTGGTATGCCTTACCATACAAAATTTCATATGGACTTACACCGTCTTTTGATCTTGGTTGAATTCTAATTCTTAAAAGAGCCAACGGTAAAGCCTGTGGCCACCTCAAAGATGTTTCCTGGCAAATTTTACTTATCTGTCTTTTCAATGTTTGATTCATTCTCTCTATTTTTCCACTTGACTGTGGTCTCCAGGGGGTATGTAGGTCCCACTTGATGCCTAAAATTTTGCTAATTTGCTGGACCATTTCTGCCACGAAATGCGGTCCCCTATCAGAAGACATTCCTATCGGTACTCCAAATCTAGGTATTATTTCTTTCAATAATATTTTGACTACCTCTTTGGCTTTGTTGGTGCGGCAAGGAAAGGCCTCCGGCCATCCAGAAAATGTGTCAATCAACACTAACAAATATCTACACCCATTTTGCCTGGGTAACTCAGAAAAATCAATTTGCCAATAATCTCCAGGAGAATTTCCTTGCTTTATTACTCCTAACGGTGGCTTCTTTTGGTTCAAAGGATTATTCTTATGACAAATTAGACACTTAGCTACTATTGATTTAACTATTCCTGTCATTCCCACGCAAACTGCAAATGTTTTCAAATTAGATATCATTGCATCTATTCCCCAATGTGTCTGCTCATGCTTTTCTCTTGCAAGTTCTATCATAACCTGCGGGGTCACTATTACTTGTTTTTCCGGTGTTACCCACCATCCTTCGGCATTTTGGGATGCCTTTAATTGCTCTGCCAATTGGTTATCCAATTTACTATATTTTGGTTTTAAATCAGGGAGTTTTATGTGTTTTACTGGTACTAGTGCAAGGATGCCTTGTTTTGCTGCCTCTTTCGCAGCTTTATCTGCCAATCGATTACCTATGTTTACTACTGTTTGACCAAATTGGTGGGCTTTGCAATGCATTACTGCTACTTCTTTCGGTTTCTGTACGTCTTCTAGAAGTTGGAGAATTTCTTCCTTGTATTTTATAGATGTTCCTTGAGCTGATAACAATCCTCTCTCTTTCCAAATAGCTCCATGAGCATGGATCACACCAAACGCATATTTAGAATCAGTCCAAATGTTTACCCTTTTTCCCTCGGCAATTTGCAGAGCTCGCCTTAATGCAACCAGTTCTGCTTTCTGTGCTGAGGTATTTGTAGGCAGCATCCTTGATTCCAGTACCTCGGTGGTGGTGACAACAGCATACCCGGCCATTCGCTTTCCTTCCTGGACAAAGCTGCTTCCATCAGTAAACAGTTCCAAGTCAGGATGTTCCAGGGGTTCATCTCTCAAATCCAATCTACTGGAATAGACTTGTTCAATGGTTAGCAAACAATCATGTTCTAAACTTCCTGCTGGATTCTCTGCTGTTAGAAATATTGCTGGATTGACAATTGGTGTGGTTTTCAATTCCACATCATCTTGTTCCAATAGGACAACCTGGTATTTTAGCATTCTGCTAGGGGACAACCAATGACCCCCCTTTTGCTCTAGAACAGTTATCACCATGTGTGGGGCATATACCACCAGCTTCTGTCCCATAGTCAGCTTTCGAGCCTCTTGGATCAACAACACTGTTGCTGCTACAGCGCGCAAACATCCCGGCCATCCTTTACTCACATTATCAAGTTGTTTGGAGAAATACCCAACCGGTCTTTTCCAGGATCCCAGTCTTTGTGTCAGTACTCCCAGAGCCAGATGTTGTCTCTCGTGCACAAACAGCTCGAACGGCTTAGTCACATCAGGTAGTCCTAAAGCAGGAGCCATCATCAATGCTTTCTTTAGTTCTTTAAATGACTTTCGGCATTCAGGTGTCCAGGTCAAATACCGGTCTTTGGATTCTTTCAAAGCCTCGTATAGTGGCTTTACATATAGTCCATAGTCCACAATCCAAAGTCGGCACCATCCAACCATTCCCAAAAAGGCTCTCAATTCCTTTGGGCTATTGGGTTCAGGGGTCTGACAAATTGCTTCCTTTCTTTCATTCCCCAATTGTCTTTGTCCCTGGGATATTTCAAAACCCAGGTAAATCACAGTTTCTTTTCCTATTTGGGCCTTAGTCTTAGAGACTCTATATCCACCTTGGCCCAGGAAGTTCAATAAACTAATAGTACTCTCGAGGCACTCCTTTTTGTTTTCTGCCGCTATCAAGATGTCATCCACATACTGTAACAATGTGCCTTTCCCCTGATTCTGTCTCTTCCATATTTCCAATTCTTTTGCCAATTGGTTTCCAAATATTGTAGGGCTATTTTTAAACCCTTGTGGAAGTACAGTCCATGTCAATTGTGTCTTCCGTCCTGTGGTAGGGCTTTCCCATTCAAAAGCAAATATGCTTTGGCTTTTTGCATCCAGGGGTATGCAAAAGAAGGCATCCTTTAAATCCAATACCGTAAACCATTTATGTTCCTCTTTTAAAGAGGTCAATAAAGTATATGGGTTAGCTACAACTGGATGCATGTCTTGCACTATTTGATTTATAGCTCTCAAATCTTGGACTAATCGATATTCTCTTCCTCCAGATTTCTTTACTGGCAATATGGGAGTGTTATATTCTGATTCACATTCTACCAAGAGCCCATATTCTAAAAATTTTGTAATCAATTCTTCTAATCCTTTCCGAGCCTCCCACTTAATGGGGTATTGTTTTTGTCTTACCGGCTTGGCTCCAGGTTTCAGGTTTACTTTTACCGGTTCTGCCAACTTAGATCGTCCTGGTTTTCCACTCGCCCAAACCAATGGAATTACTGCATTTTCCACTTCTTCTGGAATTTGTCCTTCCTTGGGGAAATCCTGCAACATAAACGCCTTTGCCTCTATAATTTTTGACTCCGGTACTAACAATTTAATTTCCCCATCTCTAAAAGTTATCTGTGCATTTAACTTACTCAACAAGTCTCGCCCTAATAAGGGCAATGGGCATTCTGGCATATATAAAAACTGATGAGTTACCCACCGCTTTCCCAATTTAAACTTTAATGGTTCTAAAAAGGGTCGGTTCTCTCTTTGCCCTGTCGCACCAACAACATTAACTGATTTACTACTAAGTCCCCCCTTACACATATTTAGTACTGAATAGGTAGCTCCTGTATCTACTAAAAATTCTATTTCTTCATCCCCTAGCCTTAACATTACCAGAGGTTCAGCTAGGGTTGACTCCTCCGGTCCCCTTCATAAATCTTCGTCCAAGGTCATCAATTTAACTGCTTGAAGAGTTGGATCTAATTCTCTAATTTTGGGGCATTCTTTCTTCCAGTGTCCATGCTCCTTGCACGCGGCACATTGATCTTCCGCCAATCGGAGGTTTACCCTTTCTCTATCTCCAACATTCATTCCACGTCCTCTTCCTCTACCTCTACCCCTCCTATTATTTCCAGCTAGAACAGCCAGCAATTTTCCATCCCTTCGTGCATCCCTTCGTGCTTGTCTTAATTCTTTCTCTTTTTCTCTATTATTATACACAGTCCATGCAACTTCAAGCATTTTACCCAAATTCCTAGATTCAGAACCTTCCAATTTCTGAAGTTTCTTCCTAATGTCTGGGGCCGACTGGCCCATAAATATAGAGGCCAATTGCGCTTCTTCATCTGGTTTATCTAAATCTAAATTAGTATATTTTCTAGCAGTCACCTTCAGTCTTTCCATGAAGGCTGAGGGAGACTCATTTGGTTCTTGTCTTACATCATATAATTTTGACCAATTCATTGCCTTGGGCATTGCATGTCTCACACCGTATAAAATCCACCTCTGATATCTATTTAACATTTCTCTGGGCCCTGATTGATTAGGGTCCCATTCAGGATTCACGGATGGAAAATTCTGTTCCACTGTTCCCTGTAAACCCCCGCTAGCATGTGCCCCTTCTACCTGCTTCCTAGCAGCATTTAATACCATCCCTTTATCAGTATCATCAAGCAAAGCATCCAATATCACTTGTAAGTCACTCCAATCTGGATCCTGGGTTCTAATTATTGTTTCGATCACTTTAGCCACTCTTTCAGGATCCTCTCGATAAGTACCCGCAAGCTCTTTCCATGATCTCAATTCAGTGATAGAAAATGGAACTTTAACCAAAACCGGTCCTTCATTTCCTACTGCTTCTCGAAGAGGAGCTTGGAGGGAAGTAGGTCTTACTTCTCCTTGTTTTCCCCGTGTTCTTCCCGAAATTGGGCTGAATCCCCCTATCCCTCCTTCTGCTGGAGGAACAGGGAGTCCATCATCTTCTAAATCCTGATCTTCCCCTCCCCTCCTTCGGCGGGGAGCGATCATTAATTCAATGTCTTCTCCCTCAGTTCCATTTTCTATCCTTTTCTTTTTACCACTTTTGTTTGATCCCTTCTTACTTTCCTCATCACTCAATACCATCATAGAATGATATGATCGCATTCCACATCGTTTCTGCCACTCCGGATGGTTTCGCAATGCGAAAAACAAATCAACATATGCCATTTCATCCCATTTACCTTCCCTCTTACAAAATAACATCAGTTGTAGGATGGTATTATATTGCAATGTTCCATTCTCTGGCCATTTTTCTCCATCTTCCAATTTATACATGGGCCACCAATTATTACAATATTCAATTAGCTGTTTCCGAGTCAAAGGATCACCCCCCAAATCTTTCCAATGCTTCAAAATACATCCCAAGGGTGTTCTTTGTGGGACTGCTTTCTTGCTCGGAAAAGTACCCATCCTCCAAAGACTAGTTGAGTGTGATTGTGCACTATCATCAGTCACTAGTCAGAGGGACCCCAACCCCTGGTGGAGCTCCCTCTCCGGGGCCTCTTACCCCTTCCTTTACCCGGGTCTCTAGCCCAACCCTGCGAAGCTTTCACCGCGACTTATGGGCAGGCGTTATTACTAGGTACCTCTCAGCCCAACTCTGCGTAGCTTTCGCCGCGCCTTACGAGCAGACCGCGGGGACTCTACCCCTTTCCTTTTTAGAAAAGAATGCCTTTTTACCTGTTCCAGGGGACTTGCTTTGAATTCTTCGGTCCGGGGATCAGAGGTTCTCCCCGAGAATCCCTCGGTGCCGGCTGGAGGTCCTGTGATCCCACGGATCCGTCGAGATTCACAAGCAGGGTCCCATCTGGGTCGCCAAAACTGTCACCGAAATCGGGAAGGAACCTCGTAACACCAATGTAGTGTTAAAAGGCAGGCATTCTTTATTAGCAGCGCTGGGGACACGGGGGATCGCTCCACCACAGCGTGTCCAATTTGTTGCACCTTTCACCATAAATTTATACAACAAAATCATAAATATACATAGCATTACATCATTTACTAATACATATGCATGACCAGTCTTCGCTTCGTATTAAAATGAGCTCTCCTCCCATTTGCGCCTGCGCACTGTTGCTTGGTGGTGGTCGTCAGGGGTCTTGGAGATGAAGGCCAGTGACTCCTCTTCGTCACTGTTGGCTGACCCTTTTACTTTGCGCAGACTCAGTGGCCTCTTGGCTTCTATCCGACCTAGGTGATTTGCTTCAACTGGTTTCTTCTAAGCATCAGTTGCTTCTTACAATAGTATGCTAAATTATCTTCTAATATTTAACAAACCAACAGTCCCTCATGTTCCTAAATTTATTTGTACTGTACTGTACTATAGAAACATGAACAGAACACTCTACCTGAATTTATAATAACTATTTGCTTCAAACATTACTCCTAGCAACTCGTGATTTCTTTTGATCATTAGTTTGATTGGAATTTAACCCAATCATGGTTTGGGGCTTTACAGAGAAATTTAAAGTAGCAGCACTGCTTGGTAACTGTATGGTAACACTATGAGGAAAATAACAGGACTCTTAGTATCCTAAAACCTCTAGCAGCGGAAAGGAAAATGCAGATATGAAGCAGTTGAGCGTACTGTACTTTTCTGCATTTGCTCCAAAATCAGTTGGGACAATGAAGGCATTCACTGTGTGGTTGGAGGACCAGTGGCTGCTTCTGGAAGATTCTTAGAAATGCTTAGGATTGAAAACTTGACAGAGCATGTTCTGCTGTAGGGCATAAGTTTGGTCTCACTTAAAGTCATCACGGTTGTCTGCTGAACTGAGGGTGCAGCATGTGTGGTCACTGCTACAGTTAGGTGCAGAAGTCCAGGTTGGCGTTAGCATGTTTTTTACCTTTTAAGATGCAAACCCAAAATTATTTAAATGGAGAAACAGTATATCATCTTGTAAAAGGTTATTTCAGTTCTTTTTCTAGTTTTGCTTTATACCACATATGCATAATATGCTTTGACTACAAAATTTTGCTTTATGAAGAGATTTCAAGAAAACTGCTTGTCACAGTACTGAAATTATTTTCTGAAGTAGAGGTAGTAGATTACTTTGGAGTGGAAGAGACCTTTAAAGGTCATCTAGTCCAACCCTCCTGCCGTGGGCAGGGACATCTTCAGCTAGATCAGGCGGCTCAGAGCCCTGTCCAACGTGACCTTGAATGTTTCCAGGGATGGGGCATCTACCACCTCTCGGGGCAACCTGTGCCAGTGTTTCACCACCCTCATTGTAAAAAATTTGTTCCTTATAGCTAGTCTAAATCTACCCTCTTAGTTTAAAACCATTCCCCCTTGTCCTGTCGCAACAGGCCCTGCTAAAAAGTTTGCCACCATCTTTCTTATAAGCCCCCGTTAAGTACTGATAGGCCGCAATAAGGTCTTCCCGAAGCCTTCTCTTCTCCAGGCTGAACAACCCCAACTCTCCCAGCCTTTCTTCACAGGAGAAGCATTCCACCCCCCTGATCATTGTTGTGGCCCTCCTCTGGACCCGCTCCAACAGGTCCATGTCTTTCCTGTGCTGAGGGCTCCAGAGCTGGACGCAGCACTGCAGGTGGGATCTCACCAGGGCAGAGCAGAGGGGCAGAATCCCCTCCCTCGACCTGCTGGCCACGCTGCTTTTGATGCAGCCCCGGATACGGTTGGCCTTCTGGGCTGCGAGCGCACATTGCTGGCTCATGTCCAGCTTTTTGTCCACCAGTACCCCCAAGTCCTTCTCGGCAGGGCTGCTCTCAATCCCTTCATCCCCCAGCCTGTATGGATACTGGGGGTTGCCTTGACGCAGGTGCAGGACTTTGCACTTGGCCTTGTTGAACCTCATGAGGTTCACACGGGCCCGCTAAGATGTTAAGCAGTATATTAGGTGAAATGCATGCTAGTGTCATCTAAAAAGGAAAGGGAGTTTGCCCACTTATTTAGACCTTTACTAACAGATTTTATTTTAATTTGTGGATGGTTTTGATCTGTTTAATATGTAACTTAGAGTTCAAATTTCAGGTGGCAGAGTTATTTCACAACTTGAAAAAGCGAGTCAGAGCATTTAACATGTGTGTTAATGCTCAACCATCTGCTATGGATGAGGAATGTGCATACAAACAACTCTTCATTTTGCAGGTAATGCTTTCTTGACTCTTCAGGGGAGAGCCATTATTTACAAAATTTATAACTGGATTTTTATATAGTAGTACTGATGAACTAGTATTACACCCGTGTTTGAGAATTCTCTGTAGATTTTGAGATTGCAGGTGAAAAAAAGAAGTAATTCTTTTTGACAACTTAGAAGGACAAGTAATGTTACTTTTAATGGCTCAGAACTCACACTAAGTTGGTCCTCTGGCTGTCCCTTCACTTCTGATAGTTTATCAAAATAAAACCAAGTTATACTGAGGTGAATTAAACTGCGTATCTAGACTAATCTTTGTTAAAGTCATAAAAATACTCTAAAGAAGTATGGTTTGTGTTGGAAGGCTATGAACTAACAGTTTTGAAAATGATGTTTTCGCTTATTTTGAGTGCTCTATTTGGACCACCACTGGCTTGGTTAGTTATTGCGGGGGAAAAAAAATTAGATGTCTTTCAGCTATTGTAATTTTGTCGAATTTCCAATTAAATTTCTTGTCTTATTTGGACTGATTAGTAGTGATTTTATTTTCACAGACGTATTTATTGTTTCAGTGGCAATTGGTTTAACTGTGTAAGCAGTGAACTTTTCAGAGCTGAATTATTAATACTTTAAGATGTAACATGAAAACTGAACAAGTTTCATGTAGCTATTTTATTTGAATTTATTTAAAATTGAGGCTCTTCTTGATCGCAGGGCTAACAATTATACTTTTCGTAGAGCAAATCTGCATACAAAAATACTAAAACGTTGTTAAATTTTTCCAGAAGTTGAACTCTTTTCATGAAAGTATGTTTTTAAGGATTTGCATGAGTTAATGTTTAGTCGGAAATGACAGTAATTGCTGGAAAGAGACAGGAAAAAATCTTCGTCTGAAGATATGTTAGTATCTCTTTATGTTGCTAGTGTATCTCTTCTCAAGAAACTGAATATAATCTGCTGTGTTTTACAAAATATTCTCTTGATTTCAGGTTGTAATAGCTGGTGCTTTCTATCCAAACTACTTTACTTTTGGAAAATGTGATGAAGAAATTGCTGTGAGAAACCTTGCTGGCAAAGATCCAAAAACCACTGTAATGGTATGTTAAGAAGGCGAATGACTTAATAAAGAATCAAGTAATAAAAATACGTAGTGTTTGGGTGGTATTTTCAAGTGTTGTTCTGTCTTGGGCAAGGACAGAAATAATTATCTACTCTGATCCTCACTCGGTAAGTTGTCTTCTCTCCCATCTCCCTTTCTTCCAATATAATAAACACTGTGTGGGTGGGCAATTTTAGAAGAATTCCTACTGAGGACTGCTTCTATGCATTTGATTGCTAGTCTTGCACAGGCAGACAACTTCCATAAAACTAATAAAAGATTTGAAATACAGAACCGGACTATCAAGGGTACTTTTTAGTGATTATTTATGAAATGTGTTGTTGCAACTTTAATGTAATCCCCTACTTGATAGTGCATGGCACACTTGCTGTTGCTTTAAGGTTACTCAGGTGTTGCTCTCTGCTTTCTTTTTATCTTCTTCTTTTAGAAATATTGTTTATCTGATTGAATTAGTGCAAGTTTGAAATGGCTGTGTTGATTTTGCAAAATAGTACCTAATCTAAACTAGGAAAATGTTTGGTGTATCTGAACTAGGTATAACACTGTAAAATAACCGTGACCTGTGCTGAAAGAATACAAACCAGTGAGCCTCAAAGAATACGCTTGTATTGGCACAAGAGAAAATAGTTAGGTGAAAAGGTAGGAGAGAAACTCATAAAAGCTTACTGACAAGGAATTTTTTCATGTTTTACTGCTTACCCAAGAAGAGAGGCTAGTTCTATACTGAAGGAGATGCTGGCATGGCAATATGTGTGCACAAACACATTTATGTATGTTTTTGAAGTTTTTAACATATTATTTCGGGATATTGAAGCAAAAAAATAAGAAAAAAGTCCTCTCTAACAGACTAGGCTTAATCTGGTGGAATAAAGACAAGATTAGTCTTGCCACAGCAACATTGATTAAGATTAAACTGTTAGAGCTAAGGGGCTCTTTACTTTTAATTTATGTAACTCTTGATCTGCTCATATATCAACTGCTTGTTATCTTGAAGAAGGAAGAAGTAGCTGCTGTGTCTTCCTCAGTGTAAATGATCTTCCTGGGCACAAGTGCTGCACGTTCCTCAAGCTCTCAATCTGAGAGATTCTTGTAGGCATATGATGCTCCTAATGGTGTGGGCCAAAGATATAAAAGGCAATTATTCCTCCCACTCTCTGGTCTTTCTAAATCATCTTGCCTTGAGGCAGTTTTTGCAGTGTGACCTAGACCATGTTTTTGACCAGCAGCTCATCTTAGTACTATAACTTCAAGGCATATGAAGATTTTCTAAAAATAATCTATTCTTTCCTGTCTAAGATTGTAACAACAAAAGAGAAGAATAGACAGTTGTATAGCCTCTGAAAAATAGTTCAAAAGTCCAGAAGTTTGAACTTGCTAGTCAGGAGTTCTGTGATTCTGTATTAAAGCAAAATCTATGAGAGATGATTGAGTAAGAAAAAGGTAGAGAAGTGGCTATCTGGCTACAGTGGCATATGAATAGTTGTGAAACTACAGTCTTAAACTGATGTAAATTAGTGCTGCTGGAGTCTTGCTTTGCTTTTGGCTGCACGTGCCCTTTTCCTGTGTTGGATCTTGTCTGCCTCCTGGGTGAGACAGGTGTTAAAGTAGGAGAAAGCTATTCTATTGCTTTGTAGAGTTAGTTTTCAAGCTAGTTCAGCTCCAGAATTTGTGAAATGCATGACTATCTCTCTTGTTGCCTTGGTCATACATGGTAAAGTCATAATCCGTTATACTTAAATATATAAGATCTATAGAATCCACTATACTTCACATTATGCGATACAATATGCTTAACTAGAATGTTGTTCTCAACAGAATGCCTTTGAAAAGATGTTGCAACTCCAGTAACTTAGCAATTTGTAGTGGTTTCAGGATTAAAACCCAAGAAGAATAACAAAATAGTTTAATAATTCAATTTGGAAGAGACCTCATGAAATTATGTAGTCTGGTGATAAGGTCAAAGCAGGATTAACAGTGAATTGAGACCATGATGCTTAGGCCTTCATCCACTTGAGTTTTGAAAAAGCTCTGAGGATGGAGATTCTGCAACTTCCCATGGGATCCCACCTACCAGTTCCCTCAGTAAACCAAACTGTGCTGTCCTAGACTTCAGGATGTGTATTCTGCTGCTTGTCTTCCTCATTCTCCTCAGGATCTTGAGTTCCCCTCTTCCCTGGTTGCTCTGGCCCAGGCTGCTGTTGATTAGAACTTGTTAGGGAAGCGATACACCGTTTGCTAATAGTGGATCCAGAAGAGCCCTGTTTGGCTCATGACCTGTGTTAAGAAGTTACTTTCAATACCCTTCACAAATCTAAGAGCTTGTGTCCTGCCCTTCTAACAGGTTATCAGGGACCTTATTGTCTCCCTCTAAGATGCAGGGTCTGTGATCTGGAGACCTCTGCAAGTTGCCTAAAGATTGCCTGCTTCATCCTGACTGATGCTCTGTTATAAATTCCCACCTCGATGTTACCCTTATTGACCTCTTCTCTTATCCTGACCCACAAGAGCTGCGTTGTCCCATTGTTTGCCTCCACATAAGAGCACCTTACATTTGAGCTACTCCTGCGTGCAGGGAAGACCAGGAGGTTGCTCTTCGTCTGTCGTTCCTAAGCAGCATGTATCCATCTGTAAGTGCTCTCCAGCTGTGCAACCTGTCCCACCGTACCTCAGTAATTCAATATGTGGCAGTCATGCCAGGGCATGCAGGGATGTAGCTCCTCCTGTTTCCCAGGCTATGTGCACTGCCTGGGATGTAGCTCCCAATGGTGGACAAGAAAGCATAGCAATCCATTGCTTTTCTGTTACAAGCAAAAAGAAGAATACTAGACAACTTCTAGGAAAAATTGTCAAAGAAATATATGTAATTACAAATTAAGCTGCTTCATTTATAGTTAGAAAACATTTATCTACTGGTTTGAGATAGTAGGGCAGCATTAGCGGCAAAACTCTGATTTTATTGTCTTTTGAGATTTTTGAATTTAATATATGACATTTTTGTAATTTGGGGTTTAGATTGTATATCACTATTGCAGCTCAAGTGAAGGAGGGAAGCTAACTATTTAAGTGAACTTAATAGTGCATTAAAATAATTGAACGTATTCAAATTTAACTTCTTTTTCTTAACAGCTAAAGAATATTCCTCCCTATGGATATCTATACCATAAACAGTTGCAGTCACTGTTTAGACAGTGTGGGCAGGTAAAATCTATTGCCTATGATGGATCAAAGTAAGTATAAAATACTTCAATTATCCTGCCTTTCTCATGTTCTCAGTTATGGATCTAGTAATCAATTTCTTTCTTTGTCAGAGGTGCACTGACAAAATGAGTTTATTTCTTCTCATCTCTTTGGAATCAGTAATTTATTTTTAATGTATTGGCTAGAGTAAGAAAGGTGGTTTTGAAGTTTGATACACATTGGTTAGAATAACATTAGATAAACTACCTGAGTTAGAGACTGCCTTCTGTTTTGTCTCTTCTGTTGTCTGTCAGTGGACCTTAGCTGCAGCCAATCTGTCTGTATTTATTTCTAGCTTGTATACTGAATTTAGCTCATTTGTACAGTCAGATGGCCTTGCACAAAATGCATGTGACCGGCTGTTTTAGCTAATCTTCTGGCTAACTTTGGACTACAACTGCCCAAAGTTGAATTCATGTAGCCCTTAATTCTTTTCTTATTCACATATATTTTCACATCCTTTCTATTTGTATTAAATATACTCAGTAAATTTGGTATGTGCTTGTGAGAATGTTAGAAAGTTTTCTTACAACCATCATGATAATTAAAGTTTTAAGGTGCATAAGAGCAGTAGGCAAAGCCTGTGAGGAGCCTGCTTTTTATTGTTTGCTGGCCTGCTAAGATAAAGACAGGGAGAAGAAATGATGGCTTTTGTGGGTTTTTTTGTTGCGTTTTGATTCCTCATCAAGTATTTATTGTGATTTTATTTGGTGGGTTTTTTTTTTTTTGAACAGGGCGTTTGTGGAGTTCTCCCGTAACCCAATGGAGGGCTTTAAGATTCTTCCTGCAGTGTACCTGTCAGTCAAGATGTCACAGCTGAAAATTCCTCTTGAGCTGAACGTTCATTATCCAGATGATATCGAAAGGCAATTGCAAGGTGTGACAGCTGCAAGTGTGGAATCTCTAAGGTAATTGTATTGCATGTGGAAAATGGGTTTCTTTGCAGTATAAGGTTGAAATGAGGTTTGTTGTATTCAGTGGGAATTTCATAGAATCATATAATAGTTTGGGTTGGAAACGGACCTCTAAAGGTCGTCTAGTCCAACCTTCCTGCCGTGGGCAGGGACATCTTCAGCTAGATCAGGCGGCTCAGAGCCCTGTCCAACGTGACCTTGAATGTTTCCAGGGATGGGGCATCTACCACCTCTCGGGGCAACCTGTGCCAGTGTTTCACCACCCTCATTGTAAAAAATTTGTTCCTTATAGCTAGTCTAAATCTACCCTCTTTTAGTTTAAAACCATTCCCCCTTGTCCTGTCGCAACAGGCCCTGCTAAAAAGTTTGCCACCATCTTTCCTGTAGGCCCCCTTTAAGTACTGATAGGCCGCAATAAGGTCTTCCCGAAGCCTTCTCTTCTCCAGGCTGAACAACCCCAACTCTCCCAGCCTTTCTTCACAGGAGAAGCATTCCACCCCCCTGATCATTGTTGTGGCCCTCCTCTGGACCCGCTCCAACAGGTCCATGTCTTTCCTGTGCTGAGGGCTCCAGAGCTGGACGCAGCACTGCAGGTGGGATCTCACCAGGGCAGAGCAGAGGGGCAGAATCCCCTCCCTCGACCTGCTGGCCACGCTGCTTTTGATGCAGCCCCGGATACGGTTGGCCTTCTGGGCTGCGAGCGCACATTGCTGGCTCATGTCCAGCTTTTTGTCCACCAGTACCCCCAAGTCCTTCTCGGCAGGGCTGCTCTCAATCCCTTCATCCCCCAGCCTGTATGGATACTGGGGGTTGCCTTGACGCAGGTGCAGGACCTTGCACTTGGCCTTGTTGAACCTCATGAGGTTCACATGGGCCCACTTCTCGAGCTTGTCCAGGTCCTTGGAAGTGTCACCAAGGAAGACATGTTATGTTCAAAAGACAAGATGTGTAAACTTTGGATAAGCAGAATGTTTTTGAAGGACTAGAAATAACATCATTGTCTTAAATATTTCTTTATAGTTAAACGTGTTTTACTGTTCAAGAGAACTCCAAATAATACACTGTCTTTTTTTTAAGGTTCTAATGCATTTGCCTTTGGCATATGGAAATATGGATGTACACATTAATTTCTGTTCATGCTAGAGACAATGTGGGGATTGCTAGAACCAAAATAAATAAGGAGTGCCGTTTGGGGACATAAAAGAAAGGGAGGGAGGAGGAGTATAACAACAGGAATTGGGGGAAAATGCAACAACATAAGGTGGGGAGGCATAATAGAAAATACCAATGAGGAATGCAATGTAGTGAATCTCTTTGGTCCACACGTGCTTTTGCTAGAAAAATCTGGCATGTGGGTTTCATTGTTATTATATGCTGTCTGTGATTCTCAGCTTCAGGTCACACAAGCAACTTGCTAAAATGGTAATCTGCCTAGCTCCTGATTGGTCTGCAGCCATTTTAATATTTTAAAATAAGAAATCTAAAACAGGAGGACAGGAATGAACTGGAAAGGTTAGAGTGCAGGTGAATGCTTCACTTCTAGTTGATTGTACTTAGTTTTTAATAAAACATTTTAGCACTGTGTCCAAAACAGCACTTAAAATCTTTGTGAAAATTAATTCTTGAGGGACTCAGGAAAGAAGCCTCCTAGGCTGAAAGACTAATTTTAGAATTCTTAACTTTTGTCAAGTAAAAGGAATATTGTACGTTAAAAAAAAAAAATGCTGAATTTATCTTTGTGCTGTAGTGTACTCGATTTATTTTTAAATAGTAAGCTCAGAAGGCATGCCATAGCAAAAAGCCTCACTATTTAACCTTAATTCTTTGGATTTCTAATAAATTGATGGCATAGTTGCATCTTGGTATGTATCTTCCTGTGTTTGGTCATAATGGAATTCAGAGTTTCTCTGTAGTATTTGGTTCTGCGTGGTCATTTTACGTTCTAACTGAATTAATACATTTCTAAGTAGAAGTCATTAAGTACATAAATGTGCCCTAGGGACACCTGGGGAAGCAAGTGAAAGCAAAAAAATTGAACTCTTCCGTTTTCACTTGTGAGTGAAGTATTTAGCATCTTTATTCCATAAACTTTTTAGAGTAAATGTGGACTGTCAGAAGCAGACAGTGGAGCCTGTGGAAATCTCATTTGGTACTTTACAACAGTCAAAGATGATCCCAAATCATCTTCTGTCCATCAAGATAACAGAGGTAGGAATGTTCTACATCTGAAGTAGGTCATATCTAATAATCGGTACCTAGAGATGAATATCTGACGAGCTTAAATGAAAAGAATGGGTACTAATAATGTTTTTAGCAGAGGTATCCGTAAGAAGTATGGAGAATATTCTTGGTCTAATTTTTAGTAGTTCTTTGTTAAACAGTACTCACATTATTTGCACTTGACAAAATTTGTGGGATTTGCTGGCAGTAAACGTTAGCTGGAAGTAGGCATAAATGTAAAGAAGATTAATGGGAGAGGTAAAATATTTGTGTACGCTTATAGAAATGAGAATCGTAGGTATTTGGGCCGTTTACCTTGTTGTTATTAACTGGCAGTTTTCTTCAGAAACTGTAGATGTGAGAAATGAAATGAATTAACGGTACTGCATGCTCATTCGGAAGAATACTGCATGCATAAAAGATAGTGTGTTAGAGGAAAATCATATGTATATATAAATATTTCTGAATTCTGAAGCTGAGAATTTTTAAACCTTGTGTTAACTATCATCGTCTCAAGAAATTGAGTAATAGCAAGCAATATATATGCTGCTGACATAAAAATAATAATAAAAAAAAATCCAAACCACTGAGCTAGTGGAAATTATAGG
Organism: Calonectris borealis; assembly: GCF_964195595.1. Taxonomy (NCBI): domain Eukaryota; kingdom Metazoa; phylum Chordata; class Aves; order Procellariiformes; family Procellariidae; genus Calonectris; species Calonectris borealis. The sequence continues at coordinate 11,700,834 of NC_134316.1, read as the reverse complement.
CTGAAGTATTAAAACAGCTCTTGATAGTAGTGACATGTTTTGCAAGGGCAGAAAAGAATATTTTCTGCATTTTCTTCAGCTAAGCCTCTTGGATCAAAAATGTTCATGGATTTGATCAGACACATTCCAATCACTTAGCTGTCTATGCTACTTCTGTTTAATACATGAGCTTTAATGATAGTATGTATTGTAAATAAAAAGTTGTTTTTATCACGAGCGTTCAATATAAGATCAGAAATGGTACGTGCGTTCAGTAAGCCATTGGAAAAGATTACTTATTTTATTCAATTTGATTTAAATAGTGGTGTGTTCTTTTCAGTTTCCTAAAGGATGGCTAATCACAACAGTAACAATGCCAATTTGCTGATAGATGTAGCTAACTGGTATTCTTTCACTACTAAGAAAAGTGCACCATATTTGTATGTATCTATCTAATCAACTGTTTAGAAAAATGGAAACAGTCTTTTCTTAATTTTTTGTATTTCAGTAATGCTTATATCAGGGTCTATTTAGATGAAAAGTATATTGCAGTTGCACAGCAAATAAACATTTCAAAATAATATAATCTAATTATGAGAGAAATGCTTCACTGCATTATTGCAGTATGAGAACATTTCTGTGTGTGTGTCGGGAGTAGGAGTGCTTTCACGTATTTTGCTCAGATGTGTTTTGTGTTTGATGTAGAAGAATAAAATAATACGAAATCTGATATTGTCTAATTTTTATATATTCAGATAGTAGAAGTTGGACACTTCTGGGGTTACAGGATAGATGAAAAAAATAGGACTGTACTCCAGGCTCTAACAGCTGAAATTAACTACCAGAATCTGATGGATTTGCCAGTGTCTCCACATCCAGAGTTGGTTTGTCTGGCACCATTCACTCATCTGGAAAACAGAGGATACTATAGAGCTCGTATTCTCCATGTTTGTGGAGATTTTGCTGAGGTACAGTAATATGTTATGTCATATTGAATTGGTAGGATGTAATTGGGTTAACAATCTTGGAGCTATGCTTTTTTTTTTTACAAAGCGCTGTTCATGATAATTATAAATATTCCAGTAAAGAAATCTGTAGAACTATAACTAAAATAAAACCTTAATAGAATGTTGCCAGAATAGATTAATGAGGTTTTTTCCCAGAACACAGGAATACTTTAGTATTAAATTGAGAGGCTGTTGTTGATACAGTAAAGTGGCTTGTGTGCTGAAGCAGAGTGAAGCAAAATAAAGACTAAATCCTCCAGTAACTTTGAAAACATGGTAAGGAATACCTAGACCGGAGTCCAGTGCTGCATTGCTGGCAGCAGCCCTATCACTTCCTCTTCAAGAAAAGTAAGTTTCTTGCCCCCACTGTATTGGCAGTTTTCAGTCATTCATGGGCAATTTGTCTAAGCTTGTTCTTCTGCCAGTGTTTCTTGCCCTGGTTTGCATACGTTTTCTTCTTTTTCTCCTCTTTCCCCTCCCCTCCAGTTTCTTGCCTGTCTTTCTTTCTGGACTTGTTTTGCTCATTGAAGCAAGCCTGCACTCTTTCTTATCTCACATACTACATTGACTCTCTATTCACCTGGTCTCCATTTCACTCCTCTATTTTGTTTTGACCTCAGTTTTCTGAAGCAGAATTATGCATGCTTCTTTACTTACAGTTCTGCCTTTGCTTATGCAATGATGCTAGTATTCCTCTTCCAACACAGTGTTTTTCCTCTGCATTCAAAAATATTTCATGTGGCACATGCCACATCTGCCTTTTCATAGCTTTTTTGCATGGGCCACCTCTTGTCGTCTTATACTCAGTTCTGTCTCCTTGGTAATTTCCAACTAATTAGAATTTATAAATAACAATGGAGCTTTTATAGCAGAAATCGTTAAAAATTCCAAAGGATATGATCTTTTACTTCATACCATTTGGTTCTCCCTCTTCCTGTTGAGTTCTCAGGTCCATTCAGTGTGATCTTTTTTTCTATCAGTGTTTATCTTGCTGAGTTCTGTATCATCAGCAAATTCATCAGAACATTTTGGCTTTTTGTGCCAAGATCAGTAATGGAAATTAGTGCCACAGTTCAAGATCAGTATTATTTTTCAGGCTAATAACTTTTCTTTTCAGCAGTTAAGGACAGATTTTTTTATTTTTGTAAGATTGGCCTTTGCACAGCCCATTCCTCCTTTGAATTTCTTGGTTTCTTAACATAGCTGGGTGTCACCACTATAGAGTTAATACTGAACATTGTCATCTGTTTAAAGTCCTGGAAAACTAGTGCTAATCTCATCACTTTCTCTTTTGCATTTGTAAACAGTCACCCAATCTGTATTAGCGTTTGCTTATCTAAAAGCAGTTATTAGGTAGTATCACTCAGTATTAAGAAGTAAGGTTATACAGATTTAATTGCAGGGAGAGAATTAGAGCCTTTCAGAGAAATTTGCTTTTTCTAGATTTAGCAGATTATTTGCATTACCAGTGGATGTTTAAACCAAGGGATCAAATAATAGAACGATAAAATTTGACCTATTATTTTTGACATGACTTCATTTGCATGTTTTCCAGACTCTGAATTTGCTTCCATTTCACTTGATAAGATTGTGTTGTACTGTAATTATTAAACTTAGGTTGTTGCTTTCCTTGCCACTAAAAGTAGCACTTTTAATGTCGTGGAATCTTTGCAGATGCTCTTGATTCTTTTTCTAGGTGTTTTTTGTGGATTATGGCAATAGATCAAAAGTGCCTTTAAAGAAATTAAAAGACATTCCAAGCTGTCTTCGAGAGCTTCCTTTCCAGGTAGGGGTGATGCTATTTACTGCTGCTTAATAGATATTTTCATGTCTGGTCTGGCAAACAGAAGTGTACTTCAAATCATAATGCTTTTCAGAATAATAATGAAGTAACATGTAGTTTGCTAATGGGAGTACCTACTAATCACCTTCATTAACAGGTGGATAAATGTTTTCCACAGGTGTGTATCCACAGAACAGTAATTCTTGTGTGTAACTGAATTGCATTGTATTTAATTGTACAGAAATGTTATCCAGCCTTTTGTTTTCAGGGGCACTTGCTAGAGGGGAAAAAAAAAAAAAAAGAGCCTCAACTTGCTGCCTGACTTGGATGTAAAAAACATTGTTTGTATTAATTTTTTTTAACTGAATGTATGAACTAGTCCTGTTTTTGTGGGGACAACATAGAGGGATCTATCTCCCACCTGTAATCACAGGAACAGTGGAAGGAGAGGGGAATTGCGCTAACAGCTGCCTTTTGCTGCTTGGTGCTTTTGGTTATCAGTTTCTTTGCTGTCCATCAGTTCTATGAGAAGTAGAACTTCTCTCTAGAAGGAGAACGTTGTTCTGGTTCCTCTATTGCCTGCTTATATGCAAAGCTCAGGAGTAACAGGCTGAGCAGTAGGTCAGCTTTGCTTTAGTCTAAAGAACCTCTGAGCAAATGACAGAGGTTTATACAGCCTAGAAAACAGCCCAGAAAGGAGAAACTATCAATGACTAGTTTAATCTATTGTTCTCTGCTTAAACCTAGCTGCTCCTACTACAGATAAATGGCAGCATAGTATCTCGTCTTGTCTGCATGGCACAAGTCTGCATTGACGAGTGTCTGGCGTACAGTTACTGTGCAGAGTATTTTTGCTCTGTCAAAGCTCCTGCTCTGCTACACTATTAGTTACAGGACAAACACATAAGAGGTACCTGATTTAAATTTTGCAAAGCCAGAAGTCTGTTTTTGCTTTGTGCTGCTTTGCTATTTGAACTACTGGCTTTACTTGGATCTTTTCAGACAGAACTCTCTTGACGTTTAAATAGTGATCTGTAACACAAATCTGAGGGACTTTATAGCTAGTTTTTCAGAAAAATAATTTTTCTTGAGCTACACTTACAAATAAAATAACTAGAGACTTCAAGTGTAATTCAGCTTTTCAGTCCTCATTCAGATATTTTTAAGCTAGTTGAAACAGGTGTATCATACTAACTTTATTTTCTGAAGTGTTTAATGATGAAAATGAGAAATGAACCAGCAGAAGTGTGGTTTTATTTGAATTATCTCTTCTTAGTATTAGATCTTGACAGGATTAATTTTGTTTGGTTTTCTTTTATAATTGATTTAAAAAAATAAGTAGAATTAATTTTGGCAAGAAGCGTCCTTTTTTGTGTTTTCTTCAGATGTATTAAAGGGAAATGTATTTCTGCTTCAGGCCTAATCTTTTAATGACCAGTTTTAATCACTGGCTAGGAAAAAAAAACAGGATTTCTGTTGTAAATTCATTCAAAGACATAATTACAGTGATTGTGGAAAGGGGTTAAATGAGAACTTAATTACTCTTGCCTGTCAGGGACAGAATAGCTGCAGTGGTCTTGCCAAGTTTTCTGTTACCTTAGTTGGAAAGAACTGCGGATTGTAAGTTTTTTCCAGAGTAGACATCTCTACATTCCTAAGATTTTAATGTGGGTGGTGAATTAATACTGAATTATCTTATATTTATGCTCCGTTTGCTCCAATTCATTAGCAACTATGTACAATATTGAAGTGATATGAGACATAATGTGTAGCTGTGTTGGCAATGACAGAATAGGAATTAATGCCAGTAGCTTTACAGCAGTCCTAGAAATTTACATAAGTCACTGCAAGAATTATGAAGTCATTTATAGTTGTTAATTCAAACAGTTTGTTGAGAAAATGAAAGATTTTCATGCTGATTCTCTACTCAGGCAAGCATTGTTTTCAATGTTTTTGCTCTAGGCTTTAGAATTCAAGATATGCAAGATGCGTCCATCTGCAAAATCTCTTGTATGTGGGGAACGGTGGAGTTACAGTGCTAGCCAGAGATTTGCCTCACTAGTAAATGGCTATACTCTTCTGGTGAAGGTGTATTCACTTGTGCATAGTGTTCTGCGTGTGGATGTTTTCCGTTACTCAAAGTGCAAAGAGCTTGTGAATATTCGGGATGTGCTTATTGAAGAATGTTATGCTGAACTGGCAGAAGAATCATACGAATCACAAGTATGTATTGAGTAAGCTGCTGCAACTTTTCTTATACTAATTTATTTCAGCTCAGGCTGTCTGAAGTCCTGAGAAGTTGAGCTGAAGTCTTGACTAATGCCATAGGATTAGGCAAGATTAATACTTGAATGGGACAATATATTTTTATGTGTGTGCATAATTCATATTGAGCTGTTGGCAAAAAGCATTGCTGCTTTGAGACACCTTTTGAAAGAGATGTTTCCCAGGAGATAATGGCATCAATTGAACTGCTCCACTGTTTTTTGAAAATTTGAAAAAATGTAACTGTTTCATAGTTTTAACTGTCTTCCATTTTTATGTTTTATATAATCTGAAAGGTGATAAGAACATTGCTTTTTGTATTCATACGCAAGTATGCATGTTCTTTGTGTAGTACCTTTTTTTGTAAAATTTTTGAAAAACAAAGCTGTTTCATGGTTTTAACACTCTTCCGTTATTGTGCAGCAAAGCCATGATTTGCTCAAGGGATTAGTGTTGGACCAAGTAAAGAAAGAAGAGAAAATGCCTGTATCTTCAAGAGAGGAAGAAAAGCATCTCATTGAAAGATTGTTAAACTTGTTTTCTGACAATAAATCTGGTGCGCCAACCCATAAGGTAACTTGAGTGGTGGTTTTGGTATGTCATTACATGACCCTGCTTCTCACACTGTTAGAATGGAGATGAAGATTTAAGGTACCTTTAATAACCAAACCATACTTGATGCCTTTCATAGTGCATTCTACCTTCTGTTGGTAGAAAGCCATAATGTGACCACCGTTGCAGACTAGTCTATTGCAGCTTTTAACCAAGTTTTGAAGTATAGCCTACGAGCTAAGTGAACTGACTCAGAACACATTCTAAGGCAGGACTTTGAACCACTGCAGAATGAAGATAAAATCGAAAAACTGAACACAATGTTTCCACACGTGGTAGTCTTCATTATATAAGCTACAGCAAAAAGCAAGATAACGACCCTATCAATTTTTCAGAAAATTTAAACATTGTTTTTACTATATACAGTGTTTCGTTCTTCCTCAGCTAGCGATAGGTAAGCAGCTAGGATAAGTCATGCAGTGAACACTCCAGTAACTGATAATAATGAAACAGTGGGTGTTTCTTCCACTGCCAATTCCAAACTCAAAATTTATTCTTACTGACGTATTTTGAGATATCTAGTCACTACTAAGCTGGAATATAAAACATGGAAATGTGTGTCCTGTTCTGCATTCTGATTACAAGTTAAGTCTCGTCTGCATTATAATTCTTTTCCCATTTCAGACCTGACAAAATTTCAGGCTTTCAAGCACCTAATCATGCTTAGTTTACCCACAGGAATAGTCCTGTTTAACTACTCGCTTTCATAAAGTGAGATATTTTCAAGATTTAAGACCTGCTTATGTAAACAAAAATGGCCTGATTTTGTTAGGTGCTATATGAAGCCTGAACTTGTGTTTCTTAAGCCAGAGGAAAGTTGTGAATCCCCAGCACCTGTGAAAATACATTATTTTTGTTTAGGTGCCTCAGCAAGCAAAGTTTGCTTTAGATGGGTGAAATGAAAATGCTGTTTATCAATTTACCAATTCAGTGTTGCTCAATACATGCTGAAATGTGTTTTGGTTTTCATTTATAAAGGATTTTGATTCGAAGAGAACCAGGTGCTGACTAACTAGAATATAATTTGTTCTCTCTCTTTTTGAAGGTAACAGTTTTTGGCCCGTTCAGTCCTTATGAGGTGAAATGCTACAGTATGACTAGAGTATCCCAGTTCAGGTATGAGAAGACTTTTACTGTGAAGTGTAGGCACGTTCTCAGCTGTTATTTTCGATAAATAGGCAAAAACCATCCTAGGTACTCTTACAGATTTTTACAGAATTTTTATTCATTGAAAAGACTGAAGTAGTCAGGCCTGAATTGCATTAATATGCACACTATTGCTATGTAAAATTTTAAGAATAGTTTTATTAAAGGTGCTTTAATGTCTTACAGAGAGATTATTTATTAACTATCATGTACATCTGCTAAATGGTATTCAGGTAATCTTCAGCCAGTAACTGCTATCCATTGAGGTTGCATTATGAATTTAAAATAATTCTTTTTTTACATGTTTGTATGGTTTTCGTTTTTTTAATGTTGAAAATATTTCTTATTTCCTCCCCAGAAGTGCTGTTATACAAAAGGAAAGCATGAACTCTGTTGTTATCCATGATGCTCCAGAAGATGCCTTTCAGCAGTTGTTGGTTGCTGCTTCTGTATCAGCAAATGCAACTGGTAATGCTTAATAAAAATGTTTGGACAGTTTCTCTAGACTTTTGTTTTTATATGAGTAGTTCTACGAGTAAATGTCACTGTAGTTCTACATTACATCTTTTTGAGGTTTCATTTTCATTAGATACTCCTAATTTTTTTTTTTTTCTGTGACAGGATCTACTGTGATTTTAGAGGAAACATCTTTGATGCCTCCTATTCCTGGCCTGCTTGCGCTCCTCAGTATGCTGTTTGCACCTGCTATAGAACTCAGGTATTCATTCGTTTTAAAAAGTGGTGGTTCTTTTATTTTTTTAGGACCTTCACAAATTGGTGACAGATTTTTTTTTTTTTTTTTGCTCTGCTTTCAGCATTTAGTATATTCTCTCCCTGTTCATGTAATTCTTGTATCTTTTATCAGTTTTAGTATAGTATGTAGCTAAGATAACTTGTTTCATGTATTTATGAATTGGTGCTGCAGGCTCTATCCTCACAATAAGGCAATACAGTTCCTGACAATCGTGCTGGAAGCACAGGAAGGTGAACTGTAGTTTCAAATCTACGTGAGGAGAGGAACTTGCGTGATGTTTGTAAAAGCTGAGTTCTGGCAGTTGCGTTACTGTTGTGTTTTGTTTAAATTCTTGTATCTGTAGACTGTCATTTCAACACAGTGAAGCTAGCTTTCCTTAATTAAAGTTTCATTTTGCATATGTGTGATTTTCTTTTTAAGTTTTATGAGTATATGTTTTCATAACCAGAACTTTAGTTTTGTTTCATCACTGCATTTGAAAAAACAGTATGACTAGGTGTGAATGCCTCTCAATTGTTTTAGCTTCTTTAAAACACCTGTATCTTGCTTGGCATGGCTTAGACAAATTCATTTAAGTCTGTCTTCATATGAGTTTAGTTTCTTCATCTCTAGGCAAGACTGTTTTCTTTCTTTTTCATATAGGGTTGATAAAAGTGGAAAGTGTTTTACTGGTGTTCTGTGTGGTTTGGGTTGGAGTCAGACTTGTGGGGCTCCACTGCTTCCAGAAAATGACATGGAGCTGACATTTGATGTGCATTTTGGAGTGGAAGACATATCAGAGGTAAAACATGCGTAAGAATTTTCGCTAGAGTAGGAATTAGTAGAATTCAGTGCATCAGAGCTTGTTAACTCTAAGAGTTAGCAAGAAAACTTGTTTTAAGCTGTGGTTTTGGATTTTTTTTTTTTTTTTAGTGTACTACTTGTTTATAGCCTTGGGTTCTTAGCAGAAAAAAACAGTTACCCCCTCCATACACTTTGAACAAAATAAAATATTATCGAACAATACATTGTACATTTCAAAACAAAAGCATCGATTTTGCACTTATCAGATGTCAATACTTGTTAGTTATGTTCTTAGGATTATTGTGGTTTTTACTGATCAGCATAGTATTACTGCTGTGCAATTTTCAGCTTGATTTTACAGTTCTGATAAGTCATCTGTATCAAGCTACTTCTCCCAGAGCAGATTGAACAAACAAACAATAAACTCCCCTGTGTTACTCATTACAGCCTTTCTGCAACTTGTAGACAGAGATCTGTCAGAGGGAAGTATGTACATATACTCTATTATGCAGGACAGTAAACTGTATTTGACCTGTGGTTCAGATTTGACATGTGCTTTAGACAGTGAAGGACCTCACATGCCCTGATTAGTTCTGTGTACAGAGCAGGTATGTTACGTGATGACCAGTGGTTTCTAGAGGCTTTTTAAGGGCACAGTGGACGTGCTGGTGCACATATCTGTGAGCTATTGTTTTCTGAAAGCGCTGACTTGGTGTATGTGATGTCTGCACCTTAGCCTGAATGATAACACCAAGCTGTTGTGCATGTGAAAATTATGGACAGATAGAGAAAATCCTTAAAACTTTTACAGAAGAAATTCTGTGTTGGAAAAAATCCAGGCAAGTGGTAGCCTGTATGTTTTATGGCATATCTGAGTCACCTTGATGATTGTGATATCAAGTGGCTGAACATTAACATCTTTGACCAGCAGAGATGCATCTGGAGGAAAAAGTGTTTCTAAAGTTTCAGATGTTTTTGCTTATGTTAATAATATTCCAGTTGAAGTTCGGTGGTATGGGTACAACCACCACCTTCATGTCAGTATAACATAATACAGAACTAGTGCTGGTTTAGAATGCTTTATATTCTGTCACTGGTATTTTTACAGATAAACATCCTAAGGACAGCCATTAATAAGCTACTCTGTGAATGTGCAGTGTGTTCTGGACAAGAGAGAATGACACAGCTGCAGGAAAACATTCGTCAGAAACTTCTATGGTAATAATTTTGTAGAAATAAGATCTTCTGTTTCACAGTCTCAGCAAAAACAAAATAAATGATTGCTTGAAGCATAGCTCAGATTAGGCTTTGGGGAAATAATATACGCTCTCATTTAATGATGCATTTCATTACTTTGTTTATTTATAAAGCAGTATACTCAACAACTTTAGACTTCTTGTGGAAGCACTGGTTCTTCAGGGAAGCCTGATCGCTTAAGAGTCATAAAACCTAGACTGTAAAACCTGTTCTACAGGATACCAGTTCTGATGTATCTTTGCTTTGTGCACCCAGGACAAAGCTAATAAAGTCCTATTACTTAAGAGCGCAGAAGGATTTAGAATTCTTTCTCCCTCTACATTAAATTTGAGTTGTGTGTGCTGCCTTTCCTCCCTCAACAGACTGTGTAGGATAGGTGTTGGCCAAGTTAATTGCTGGAATCCCAGGTTAATTTATGAATTGAAGTAAGGCCACCTTCCTTTTTTCCAGCAGGCCTTCCTGCTTCTTGTAATTGAAGCAGTCGTTCTGAAAAGACTTATTTTGAGTCAGTGCAGCCAGCCTCGAGAATTTTTTCAGCTTGTGGGAAGTGTTCAGGGTAGCCAGTTCATTGAAGTATCCCTGTAACAGCTCCTTCTAATATCTGCCGCTGCTGAGCATGCTGAGAAAAATCTTCCCTTTTTTGTAAATGTAGTGTGCATTTTAGTGCTGTCTGTAGCATCAGTAGACTTTTCTTATCCTTACCCGGCTCTGTACTGAACAGATTTCAAAAAGAGCTCTGGCTTAGACATGAATTGAGAGTTATGTTACGTTCTCTACTATTGGCCTCATCTCTAGGAAATGTGACCTTTTTCGCAAGTAGAACTTTTCTAAAGTAACTGTGTGCCAAAGTGAGGCAGTTCCTCGTGCTGATAAAGATCAGAAGCTTTTAAGCTTAGCTGCCCTTACCCTCGGTTATCAAATTGGTTATCAGAGCAGCTGTTTATGCTGAGTTTTCAGGTGTTTCTTGTTTTTGAATGTACCTGCTGTTGATTTTTTTTTTTCCTTTTTCCCCAGCTGTGAAAAAACTATTACATTGCCTTTAGTTGAAAGCAAGTAGCCATACTTCTTATTTCCAAAACTTGAAAGAAAATTCAGTATGGTGCATTTTATAATAAATTAACAAGTGGGGGGGGAGTCAGCCTTAACTTTTTGAGGCACTGGAAGTAAAATTAAAAGAGCGTAAAGAATTGCCAGAAGATGTGGCTATACCTATTACATGTTGGCTGACCAGCAGACATGTTGGATATGACAAGGGAGCAAGGTGATTATTTTTGTTTTGGGCGCTACACCATGCGTGCTGCAGCGGGTCAGCTGCTCTTCTCTGAGACATGGCAGCTTTGAGCCAGCTGTTGCAGTGGGTTGTGTGTACATCCAGAAGGTGGTGGTACAGCTTTACAAAGGCTGTACCTCAGAGATGCACACTGCTTGCGCTTTCAACTTAAGGAGCACCAGTGCAGGCTGACGGCAAGCTGTTCGCGTTTCACGTCTGCAAAACTCTTGGTAAAATACCAGCTCTCAAGCGTGCTGCTGATGCAACATTTAATTTCCTGTTTGTGTCCAAGTACCTCAGGCCAGTTGGCGTCTGCATTGCCTTTGGACACTGCCATGTAGTACCATGTTCAGACTTCAAAGCTGAATGAAGATGGCTTGTGTGATTCATGTGGTAGTAAGTGTAGGAAGAAGTCAACGAAAGTAGATAGGCAGAAAGAAGCAAAACCACAAAACCTTTCTGGAGGTGACTGTGACAATGACAGGAGCTCATCGTTGGGCATCAACACTTACATGCTAAATTCACGGCACAAAAATATCACTGCTGTTTCTTTAGACATGTGAATACTTGCTACTGTTTTGGCACTTTTTTTGGGTTGATTGCTCAGACATCTCCAGCCAGTTGGGAGGGGAAGGAGCAGCCTGCGCAGGTCCTCAGCGTTGATGTCTTAGGCTCAGTCAGTGCTGACTGTCTGACTCGGTCATTCTCATCAGCCTTCTGGGCTTTTTTTCTTTAGGATTTTATACCTTTCTGTGGTAGTGTTTTCTCTCTTGGAATCTTTGTGCTTTTACTGATGCTGTTCCAACGATCCTACAGCTAATTTTTGTACTTGTTCTGATTTTTTTTATTTATTTACCTTTTCGAAGGAAGAGACAATCTGGTTATTGTCATGATGTCGTCTTTTCCTTTGTAAAATCTTTCTTCATTATGAATTTTTTTTTTCTGATTGTACTTTGTTTTACGTCTTGGAAAAAAAAACCTTTTATTAATAAGAGTAAAAATTTAGCCTGAACAGTCTTTCATAACTTTTTTCCATTTTTCGAAAGCTAATTGTATTTACAACATGTCATCACTACTTAAGACTAAAATGAGTGTTTGAAAAACACATCTAGACAGAATTAATTAAAGTCTACTACTGTTGTACTTTGTTCAGCTTGAGGAAATAACTGGAGCAGACAGACAATCTATAGTAATTGAGTTGTCATGCAAAACAAAATACCCTAAAAATAGCTGTATTATACATTCTAGTGAATAAGCATGTATAAAACTTACCGAATAAATGGTAGTTGCAAATTCTAGTGCTTTGTAAATTTAAAAAAAAAAATCATTATTTTCTTTAAAAGCAAATACATTTTGATACACTTAATGTCCCTGTGAAAATTTGTATTTTGACTTCTTACTCTGGAGGGGCAAACTGCAGAGAAGTGAACAAACCAGACTAGGTTAACAAGGAAATTTAAGATTCTCTTCAACAGAGACACCTCGTAAATGCCTAGTTGTATCCAGTATAAAAATTCTTTTGTATTTATAATTAATCAAATACAAGTGTATTTCTTCAGGCTATTTTTATGTAATTTCAGTTTAATCTGCAAATCAAAACCTCGAGATACAATTGTTCGTACATGGTATGAGAAGCCATATGCATGGAATCAGGTAAGGGTATAAAGATATTTTGTTTGTTTGTTTTTGTTTCCTTGAAAAGAGTAGATAGAGTACCTCAGTGCAGTTAATTAAGACTGGTCAAAGGGAAAATTTCCTTAGGAAGGATGCCTTTTTTGAGCCTGTGGAGGGGCGGGGGTGGGGGAGTATTGAATTTAAAGATACTGAAAGCACGGTAGAGTCAAATTTAAGGCCTAAGAACTGTTGTGTATACATCAGCCTCTATTAATATTCTATTTTTGTAGAGTCTCTTTAGTTTGTTGGGTGTTTTGGTTTTTAATTTTGTATATACAAATATTTAGCCTTTTCAAACAGAATGCTTCATGATTTTTAAGTTGAGAGAGATTGTAAAGGCAACTTTACATTTGTTGAAAGTTAAAATTTTGTATTCTTCTCTATATTAAGCAGCCGTGGCCTAAAAGAAAAAGATTGATACATTTTTCTTGTTTAGGATTTATCTGAATGCAGTGCATTTTGGTTTTGTTTTGGGCTGCTGTGCTTTCAGGTGACTTTTCTCTTTTAAGCAGACAGAAGTGTGCTTGCTTTAGAATTAATGTGCTGGGATCAGATAGAGGGCAGTTTTCTTGAAATCCAGGAGGGTTTCATAAAGCTGAAAAGTCTAGCTTCCTACTCTGTTAGAAATCTTACCTTTCTTTCTGTAAGGGCCTCTGCAGGCAACTAGATTTCCTGATGAGCAAGTGCATTTTCTTAATTAAAAGGGCGTGAGGAATTACTGAGTGCAGGAGTAAGATTTCTACACGCATCCCTCCCTGTGCCTCTCCCACCCTGAGGCATATAAATGAGAGGTTTAGGTCTCTTTTCTTGAAAAGGTTGACAACAGCGAATGAACCAAGGGCACATATTTCTAGTAGGCATTCACTGAGGGGTTAGAGTGTGTCGTGATACACTGCCATAAACCAAAGTGTTTCTATTTTCGTATTTCAAATTTAGTTATCCTGATAGATAATCTCCTATGCAGTTATATTAGTGTTAGGCTTTTTATAACAAGATAATGTATAGGCCTTGGATCAGGATTTTCCCCACTGTATCTGAAGTCTGAAGAATCTCAGGACATCTTTCTTACATCATCACAATAAATACTACCTGTAATGCTTTGGATTTAATTGTGGAATAGTATTCTGACTCAGACAAACCACAAGATACAGCATTTTATAGTACTGGCTCTTATGTTGAAATGTGTGGCATGGAACTGAAATGTCTGTATGATTTGAAACTGTCAAAACTTTTCAAAACTCTTTTCCTTAACTGTGTTATATAGGAAAACGTTATTAAGAATGTGTTGTGACTTTCATCTTGCTTCTTTTGATTAGGTGGCTTCTCAGTGTATCATTGACCAGTCAGAAAAACAGCATGAAAGAAGAAATGGTCTTTATCAGCTACATAAGCTTGTTGTGTTGAATGTTTAAGTATTTCTAGAAGTCTTTCAGAGGAAGAGGTATTACAACCAGTCTAAAAAATACTTTTGTCTTCTATGTAACCCTTGGGTGTTTGTTTTGCAAGACTATTCCATAAGATTAGTGTGAGTGTAGTAAAACACAGTTTGGAATATGTTGATGTTTTTTTTAAAAAGCTAAGGTTTGATGATCTAGAGCAGACAAGTTTATTCATAAAACAAACTGACTTAAAGGAGGATGCAATTTTCATTTTAATAATACTGCTGAGCAGGCTTATCACAAGGTACATGAAAGACAAAGCAAATCTAGGTTTAGTTGTTCATTTTCTGTGTAAAAGCTCATGGGGCATGATTTTTTGTCTTTAACTGCAAGTTGCATTTTCCTGGTTTTTTGGTCATTAGTTTTTTAAAAAGCCATACAACAAAGGTCTTTGGGGTTTTTTTTAACCAAAAACTAGAGGTCGAAGGAAACTGATGATGTAGATTATGTTCTGATCCAGAATATAACTTCATATACTGGATACAATTTTTTTCATTAATTTTTCATACAACAAAATATATGATTTCTTTTCCTGTATGGCGGAAGAATGCTTTTGAATTACTGATTTATGGCATCTTTGTTTCATCCTTTCCTCTTATTTTTACTTGAGATATCTTTAGTCCTAAAAATGAGGTCAGTGGTTTCAGAATAAAATGCAGAAGTGAAATAAAATGTATTTGTCTCTTCTGTTGTGCGGTCATGCTTAATAAAAGCTAAATTTAGTTATTAATGGTATGTGATTGCGTTCATGAAATACATGAATACAAAAACAGTATATGGGAAAGTATTAATCTTTTCACTGTTCACTCGATTTGAAGATCATGTAATATCCAGTCATCCTCTGAAGAACAGACAGAATCAATGGCATCCATAAAAAAAGTGGCAGATTTGGGGAAAATAAGGGGATACTTAAACTAAGAAATTATTTTAAGCTGTACTTAAACAGAGGGGCAACTGTATATTAGGCAATTTCAGTGGCTTATTATAAGCATTACTTCCTTATTCCCATTTTACTAAGCCTTGTGAATTATAAAACATCATACTTTATATACTGAGATAGGTTTAATAGAAAAATTGCATCTCAAATGGCTTAGACAACAGTATTTCTCAGCTGAGCGTTGTATGCAGGTGTTACAGGTAAACACCTTTGGGGGCAAACGAAACAGGCAGAATGTCAAATCTTTGTTTTGCCATTAATGATGGGAATTTCTGTGGGAAAAGGTAACTTCGTAATACCAAAAGGCATGATATAAATAATGTAACTTTTATATTTTCCATATTTTTTTTTTTTTTTACTTCTGTGGCTACTGGGTGCTGGTCTGTTCCTGTGCCTGTGCTGCCATCTGGTGGGGGTTACTGATGCCCTGCTTTTCCCCCTCGAACGCCTGCTGCGTGGTGTAATGCGGCAGGTAATGCGGTAAAGAGCAGGTCCTCTGTAATGGCTCATGTCCTAATACAACTGGAAGGTTTCTACTCTCATCCTTATGATGAGAGGAGTAGATAATGCTAACTGCCCCACAGTCCAATAACCCGTAACCTGCCAGTGGTCAATTAGGAAATGACAACTGTGTATTAACTCTTCAAGAGCTCCCAGTTTTGTTCTGGGTATATAATAAGCCTACAGAAATGATATGTGATAGATTATCCTTGAAGGAAACAGAGCATCTTACAAGTTAGCCTTGCTGGGAAATGTTGTTTATTGCCAGATGAAAATGTAGTACTAATATTTAAAAAGCAACAGTTGTATTTTATTGTTCGATTTAGGTTTCAACAGCATTGCAGTCACTAAAACAGGTTTAAGGCAAACAGCTTCAGGATTTCTCCCTTCAAGGTTAATAGTACGTAGCACTGGAGAAAGAAGCATTGTAAAATGGTAGTGTTTTTGTATGGCTATGACCTGATCCCAGTCAACCTTGTGCCTTTCAGGGGTTACTTCTGTAAGAAAAAGACCATGACTGCTTGTCAAGATTCCTTTTATGTCCAGGTGCTCACCAACATGTAGCAGAATGAGATTTCACTTACCACAGTGTATTAGTGATCATCCACATTTATGTATTTCTTCCCTTGCTAAGTCCAAGGTAGAAATATTTGAATCTGTAAATAGTCAATTAACCCTCTTGAATGCCTCCAATAGTAATGATAAAGTGACAAATTGTATTGATAGGTGCTTCTCAAGTCTGAAAACGTGCATTCACTATTATTCATAATTTCCCCAACAGCTACAATGAAATCAGGTAGCAGTTTCAAAACAAAAGGGATTTTTTTGCCATTGCATTTGCAATTCCATTAATTTTGGAATTTACTGCCACAGGCTGTGCTAGAAACCAAATAAATAAAAAAATGCAAAAAGGAATCAGAACTCCAGGGAAGGCAGATCCTTCAATAGCTGTTAAAATTGAGGAACTTGAACTCCCTAGCCCACTGAATTCCAGAACCTGAGAAAATATCCTGCAAGAATGCTTATTTTTATCTTTTCTAAGCAGATACAAGGGTGGAGAATATTGTTTACGTATCCTTTTAAAGATGTTGTGACAGATCAGACTAATAATTCCATCTGTGATTGGAACATTCTGGAATCAGCAATAGTAGAATTACATAGCGTGGATGATCACTAATAGAACGAGATATCATTTAACAAAGTTTCTTGTCTTACTCTCTTCTTCTACTGCCTCATAACTCTGCTTATATAGGATTCTGCATTTGAAAGGAGGCAGAGGCACAGCTGGTGTTCCCTGCCCTCAGGTCTTCTGTAGGAAGTGTAGGACTTCCAGGATGCAGGCATATCATGCAAATGGTATGGCCAAAGGATTCCAACTAGAACATAAGGTGTATGCACCTCAGTAGCTGGATATGATCATGGACAAATACATCCTAAAAAAACCTCAAGTTGCTACATGATCTCTCATGACTTCTCATTTCTTCTGTAAATTAGTACCTGAAAAGAACTTCAATTAATTATGAATAATTTGTGCTGATAATAGATTTGGTAAATAGCCCAGATACTCTTCTGGTTTACACTGAAATCTTGCTTTTTTCCTAGATTACTACTTATACTGGTTACATCTGGATTAAAACAAAGAAATGAGATTCACAGAAGACTTTTGCCTGCCAGGCTGTTCATTTAGTCTTCAAATCATTGAACAATAGTAATAAAAAAGGATAGTGTTTAAAAAAGGATAGAGCTTGTGAAATGCAATACCTTTCAGAACTACAGTTCGAGACATGCGCTGTATGAAACCTGTGACTCCTGAGGAAATTTGAGAAGCCTGAAGTGGAGTGATAAATAAGCAGTATCTGAGAGAGTTCATCAGTTTCTCTTTGTGAGGGTGTCACAATAGACAGCAATGTGGAATTTGTTGGGCTGGAACAATTTTAGCCTTAGTTTGAAGTCTGTTGTTCTTGCCCCAAGAGACAATGATAACATTACTGTCCCTCAATGACAAGAAAATATGTTCATAATCTCTTGAGTTCTTTTAAGCTATTATGAACACACAGTGTTGGGTCAGCCCAAGCCAGCTGATTGCATTCAGCATCAATTCCCTTCTTCTTTCTTCAGATAAGTACATTAATTATCCTTCATCACTCAAATTATCTCTGTATTTTTCCTATATCCCTAAATGTTGCGGAGTAAGGTGGTTTCCAGAAAGATGTGTTTTGAGAGAAGAGGGCTGGAAGGACACAAAAGCAAGATCTTTTCTGATCTCAGTGTTACAAGTTATGAACCAAAAAAAAAAGAATTCCAAATATCTACAGGCATTTTTCAGGGAGGCTTCTCTATTAAAAACAACCAGCGTATAGTCTAGACAGTGGCAGCGACGGCACAAGTACCAGTGTGTTTGAAATGCTCAGATTTCGGTGTCATCTAGACTTGTGCTGAACAGACTTAGAGGATGTTTTGCTAAACATCATCTGTTTTATTAATACTCAGCTATAGACTATGAAAAAGTACAGGAGAGAGATGGAACTACTGGAGAGTCCAGCGAAGGGCTACTGAGATGATTAAGGACTTGAGCAGCTCCTCTGTGAGGAAAGGCTGAGAGAGCTGGGACTGTTCAGCATAGAGAGGAGAAGGCTCAGGGGGATCTTATCAACGTACATCAAGTATATGCAGAAGATGGAGCTGGGCTCTTTTCAGTGGTGCCCAGTGTAAGGGCAAGAGGCAGTGGGGTGAAACACAGGAGGTGCCATCTGAACATCCGGAAACGGTTTTTCACTGTGATGGCGACCGAGCACTGGCACAGGTTGCCCAGACACACTGTGGAGACTCCATCCCTGGAGATAACTCAAAAGCCATCGGACGTGGTTCGGGGCAGCAAGGGGCTTGGACCAGGTGACCTCCAGAGGTCCTTCCAACCTCAACCTTTCTGTGATGCTGTGATAAAGAGGCTTTTCCAAAAGCATATGTAGACAAGGCTGAAGCCACCTGTTACCCATTATCTGATAATGAGAGCCTATAATGAGGGAAATTGGATTTTAAAAATGAGAAGTGCTAATGCCGCCAGTAGTTAATGCCAGTGTTGTGGTTTAACCTGGCAGGCAGCCAAATGCCACACAGCCGCTCGCTCACTCCCCCCACCCCCAGTGGGATGGGGAGAGAATCGGAAGGGTAAGAGTGAGAAAAACTCGTGGGTTGAGATAAAGACAGTTTAATAGAACAGAAAAGGGAAAATAATAATAATAATGATAGAATATACAAAATGAGTGATGCACAATGCAATTGCTCACCACCCGCGCTGACCGATAACCAAGTAGCGATCGGTACTTCCTGGATCACGGCTACCCTTCATATACTGAGCATGACGTCACATGGTATGGAATACCCTATTGGCCAGCTGGGCTGGCTGTCCTGATTATGTTCCCTCCCATCTTGTGTACCTAGCTCAGTCGTGTGGGCCTGTCCACAATCAACAAGGGAACGCTGATCCCATGTCCGTGATGGGTGTTTGGGACGGACAGTCAGGACGTTCTCCGATTTGGAGTATACAGTTCATGCTATAGTATCATAATGACCATTTCTAGTCTTAAAATTCTGATTTATTTAACTAGGATTTATGAAGGTGATGGACTCTTCATAAATGCTGAATGATCTTAGGCCTGCTTTAAAGAATTCGTCGTGTAGTTGTCTATAACATTGAAAAGGGTAAGCAGCAACAGAAGCCAGCCGGAAGAATACGTGTTTTCTCTTTTCCTCTGCGTACTGCTGGTAGACTACTTTTACGTGCAGCAAGATAATTTATGCATGCATATCGCGATGGGAGAGAATCTCAGATACCTGGGCGGGGGTTTTTGGGAGGTGGAATGGTTTTGATTGTGCAGTGGCTAGATGAAGGTGGAAGATAATTTTTGAAGACAGAAGAGTGTTGAAGACAGGGGAAATGATGAAAAATGAAGAAAGCAAAGCAGCAAGAAAGCAGCACGAATGTGTAACTTTCCTCCTGAGCTGCTGGCTGAAGAAGGTGAGCGGCAGGGGAAGGTAAGGACTGCTCAGAGCTCGAGCACATAGCTAAGCTTCAAGGGTTTGCTTAGGGGTTTCTGTATCTTTAAGGACCACCCATAAAGCGTTTTGGTAGAGGTTGATGGGGGAGCTGGGGAACAGAAAAGAACCTGCTGTGGCTCTTAGGCTAGGGAGACTGTTGCTAATCAGATGGTGCCTGGGGTGCCCAGACCTCCTCCTGGCTCCAGCTTCCATTTTTACTTCTTTCCAAAGTGCAGTTGACCTAAAATCGTATTTCTATTAACTACGCCGGCTGTTACTCCAAGTACACAGAGGTTGCCAAAAGGGAATGTAATCTCTGGTTCCTAAACTGATCCTTTGTAGTGCTTGAGAGCACTCGCTCTACGGTTATTTCAGTGGAATCGTATTGTTACGATGAACGCTTTTACACAGTGAAAGAGAAAAGGAGATAATTATTAAAAATAAGGACCAAACCTGGACATTTTAGTCACTTGGGTTTCCCATAGGGAATCAAGGACACGGCGTAATGCCAGCCCTCAATATACCTGTAGTTGTGAAATTGAGCGATTTCAAGTGAGTTTGGCCTTCCTTGTGGAAATTCAGCACTCGTCACACAGCAAGGTTAGGATGTTCACATTTCCTTCCCCAAAAAGTGTGTTAGTAGGATGTAGGGATGTTTGAATGAACTCTCCAGATCTCCTGCTGAGAGTATGGACGCTTGCAAAACGGCAGCCTGTGCATTCTGCAGTGAGTGTGAGTGTAGAAATTAAGATGGGTATGGATGTCAATTTTCCAAAGAAAACCGGACTGTCCTTTTTTAACTGTACGTGATTTTAAGAGGCACAGGAGAGTGCATATAGTTAGTTTAGAAACGCTGATCTTCTCTAGCGCAGTTGTGCTGTTGTAGGCATCTGAGCTACCTACTTCTAAAGTTTGCTCGTGGATTTTACGAGAGCTTTTGTTGACAGTGCAGACAGAGCTGACAGTTAACAGGAAAAGGAAGGCAGGAGGTGGAATCTGAATAATGAAGGGATGGAGACTTTATCGAGCACAATGAGTGCAGTCACAACAGGCTCTGCCTTGCTTAACCCATGGCCAGATGTCTCAGGTTTATTTAAAGCACCTCACTTTGGCATAACTCTTGATGTGCCCAGAATGAGAACGTAGTGAGACAAAGGACTGTTCAGTCACACAGATGATGGTCCAAAGTGAAAAGAATTGCCTTGGAGAAACTACAGAAATGCTGCAGCTTGCTAACTGAAGGTGCGACTTTTCTCTAAAGCTGAGATTTGTGGAGAATTTGTATAATCTTGGGGAAGAAAAACACCACCGTGTGCAACCAATAGTGGATGAAAGTACGTGACAGCTAAGAACTGTCATAAAAGCGATTCCAGCAAATAGGTCTTCCTGCAATCATCCTGGAAGCTGGGGTGAACCTTTATTTATTGGTTCACAATAGTTGAGGTGATTGTCAAGCTACATGATCCATCAAAAATAATGAAGCTCTTAAAAAATCTCCATACATTATTTGATCCATTTTCAAGGATCACGTCCTCTGAGCTCAAGAATGATCCATTCCAATGAGCAGGAAACCAAGCGAAGGTAGAGGGAGGCCTACATGGATGAACAAGGAATTCCAGACAAAAGTCAAGCATAAGAAGGAAGTGTACAAGAGGTGGAAGAAGGGACAGGTGACCCAGGAGTACGGACATTCTGTCAGAGACTGCAGGGATGTTGCTATGAAAGCCAAGGCCCACCTGGAGTTGAATTTAGAGAGGGATGTGAAGGGCAACAAGAAAGGCTTCTACAGGTAAATCAGTGGCAATAGGATGACTAGGGAAAACGTGGGCCCACTACTGGATGGCAGGGCACCTGGTGACAAAGGATGTGGAAAAAGCTGACAATGCCACCTTTGCCTCAGTCTTTACTGGTAAAATTTGCCTTCAGGAATCCCAGGCACCTGAGACCCGTGGGAAGGTGCGGGCCAAGGAGGACTTACTCTCACTGGAGAAGAATCAGGTTAGGGAACATTTAAATAAACCAGACACTAACAAGTCCCTGGGACCTGATGGGCTGCACCTATGAGTGCCGAGGGAGCCAGCTGATGCCATTTGAGGGCACTCAATAATCTTCAAAAGGTCATGGCAATCAGGGGAAGGTTCCTGAGGAGTGGAAGAAAGCAAATGTCACTTCTACCTTCAAGAAAGGCAAGGAGGAGGAGATGGGGAACTAGAGACTGGTCAGCCTCACCTCAGTCCCTGGAAAAGTGGTGGAGCAAATAAACCTGGAAGCCATTTCCAGATATATGAAGGTCAAAAAGGCAATTAGGAGCTGTTGCCACAGATTTATCATTCTTGATCAACCTGATAGCCTGCTATGATTAGATGACTGGCTCGGTGGTGAGGGGAGAGCAGTGGATGTTGTTTGTCTTGACTTCACTATGGCTTTTGACACTGTCCCCGATAACATCCTCATAGACAAACTGATAATGTATGGGCTAGGTAAGTGGACAGTCAGGTGGGCTGAAAACTGGCTGAACGGCCAAGGTCAAAGGGTTGTAATCAGCAGCACGATACCCAGCTGGAGTCTAGCCATGAGTTATGTACCCTCAGGGTCAATAATGGCACCAACATCTTCATTAGCGAGCTGGATGATGGGACGGAGTGCACCCTCAGCAGATTGGCAGAAACCAAAACTGGGAGGAGTGGTTGATACATCAAACCACATCAGTTGTGCCACCATTCAGAGGGACCTGGACAGGCTGAGCAAATGAATCAACAGAAATCTTTTGGAGTTCAACACAGGGAATTAAATTCTCAACCAAACTAGTACCTCCTTAAAGAAACTGTAATTGGTCAGAAGAAAAGATATTTAAAAAAAAAAAAAATCACAGTAGCTAATCTCATTCAATGTATAATTTCACGTGTAATGCTGACCCAGTTTAACACTTTGAGCTCTCAGCCCTTGGCAGGTAAACAGTCTCTGATAGGTCCTAGCTGAATCCTATTTCCTATTATATGTTCTAACACACTTCACAGTCCAAACAAAATCCTGAGGAGATGTCTTACCAAAATTCTGTAATCAAGACACTAGGTCTTTGGAGTGGAAAAAACCAAGCAACATTCTACTTGAAATACTCATTAATGCTTATTAATTTGTCATTTTAATATTTTTTTTTCCATAGACAGTCACATGCCAAATAACATGCCTCAGAGGTAGGATTCATCGTTTTCCTGAATTCAGCTATCTAAAAGACAGGCATCTAAATTCAACTACTTAGTTTAATAATCAGTAGTTAGTAATTATTAATAGTAACCAGAATTTCCTGAGAGGCATAGTATACATCCAGCATTCACAAAGGTTGGCCATGAGCCAAAAAAAACCTTAAGGTTTTGTTTGGTTTTGGTGTTTTTAAATTCTGTTGTGTTTGATCTGCTGACAGAGAATACCTAGGTCAGAGTACGTGCTGTGCCATCAGTTCCTCCCAGCCTGCAGCCCTACAAGTCACCGATTACAGTGACAAGGGGCACAAGGATGGGAAGCAGATGCTGTTAGTTGCATACAAATGCTGCAGCCGTTACCACACTGGGCTGCGCAAGTTTAACTCCCCTTTCTTTGAGAGGTGGGTGGAGAGCCCACTGAGATGACAGTGGTGTTGAGGTATTTCCAGGTTAAAAGGTGGTGGTGGTGAATCCACAGGAATCGTGCATCTGCCATAGGTGTCAAGTCTCAGAGAAACAGTCAGTAATGCTAAAAGCACCAGTGCAAATGCCAAGAAAAATCCTGATATGACATGAAATACTAGCAGAACTAGTAGGTGGACTACTCTGCAAGAGGGGCTGCTCACCTCTGGGTTCTTTCAGGCTTCAGCTTGTTCATCCTTGCCTGCCTTTTTTAGTTCTGCCAGAAAGCTGAAGGGTTAGGCTCTGTGCATCACTGACCACCATTGTGAGAACAGGGAAATCACATCTCCAAGCTGGCTGTATTGGCTAAGGCACCAGGTTGGTCTGTGGGCATTTGGCCAAGAAACTATCCAGTCTCAGCCTTGGAAGTGTAGCTCTAGAAAAACCACTGATGACACAAAACATGCCAATCCAGACATGGCAAGTCTAGAGCAGCACTCAAATGAGTCGGTAATGAGAAGTTTCTGCAGTTACCTCTCCTTCACCTGTGGGGCGTGAGTTGGCAACAGATCCTGCACCTGGTAATCGAGAATAGTCTGGCACTAGGCTGTAGGCGCTGGCAAGGGTGTAGGATGAAAATGGCTTTAGGCGAAGTCAGATAAGTGGTTTGGCATCAAGAACTAAGATACAATTGGAAGAAGGCAGACAGGATACATGAGCACCAAAGTGCAGCATGACTCTCAGGCCCCACAGAGACTGCAGGCAAGATAAACTACTGACGTTTTTTAAGGGCTTTAGAAAATGAAACAAAATTAATAATAAAAAACCACCCTGACATACAAATAGGAGAAGGGAGCAAATGCCAGGATGAGTTAATAAAGCACGCGTGTGTGATCAGCCCCACTGAGGACGTGGAGTGTGCTGTAACCAATACACCAGCTTGTTGGCAGGAGGTGAAAGCCAGGGACAGAGCGCTATGTACTGATGATGTTAAAACAGTTCTCTGTTCTTGAGTACCTGTGGCACAAGAAGAAAGTCTGAAAGGAATATAGACTATCAGTCGAAAAGAAAAAACATCTGTGAAATATAACATAGCTTTTGAGTAACAAGTCAGAAAGACTTTCCTTTGATTTTTCTTACCTGTCCTGTTGCCCAAGCTGCATTAGCAAACCTACCTGCATTGAGGTGGTTTGGAGAAGATGCTGCCCTCCACAGGAATCATTTTTCATCCACTGAGGTCTACAAGAGTTGTCCTCTTCTACTGATCCCACCTTGATGATTTTTGGGGTTGTCTTTTACCCAGCCCCCCCACCCCGCAAAAGCTGTAGCCTGTGGCTTGTTTCCTTGGTTCTGCAGCCTGCCCAGCCCATGTTTCTCCAAACAGCCCTGGCTGCTGTGCCCTCGGGCATGGTGATCTTGCCTTGCAGATATTCTTCCTCCCTGCTCTGGGGAAATCACTTCCAAGGAACTGACTGAGAGTCATTGTTCCTTATCTTCTATTCATAGTTGTCTTAATCACACCACTATTGCTTTATTTTTTCCTATGTTGCGTTCATTATGCTGGCTCAGTAGCTTCTTAGTTTATCAATTCTGCATTCTGTTCAAACTCAGTCAAAATGCCAACATAAATAACTCAATGTACTGGCTGAGTTTAAGTTACAATAACAATTATTAGAACAATATGACAGTCATTACACCAAGGTGTTACTAAGAACAGTGCGTCTCTTTCTCCAGAATTTAAGTTCAGCTCAGTTTCATCTCAGTAAGTCTGTTTTTTAAGATCTATTTGTCATTTTTCAACCTTATTGTATCTCAGAAATTCTCTGGAACTTCACTATTATTAATGTTCATGCAGTGACAAAGATGACATGTTTCACCATTTGTTATTACCCTTTCTACATGTAACAACATGAGAAAGCAAGAAACAGGAGTGGTGCAGTGTCAAATGTGCCGTTTCCCTTCCTCTTGCCTGGCCTTCCTGAGCCAAACTTCTTTGCTGTATCCAAGGAAATAAGATCCTTCTGAAGAACTGCAATAAAAGCGATGTTGCTAAATTCAAGTTCCCTTCTACCTTTCTGAGAAGTAAGGCCTTCTTAAAAGTTTAGTGAGGCAGACAGAAATCATGTGAGAGTGCTAATTAACCCAACCTGCATTCTTGGCTGCTTACAGTGTCCAACAGTGTCAGAGCCTCACACAGCATCAAAGACGGCCTTAAATGTGCAACCAGGTATTCTGGGGAAGTTCACAATTCCTTATTTTGTTGAGGGTTAGAAAGAACCATCCTATCCTTCACAGGGGCCCTTGAAGTACTGTACTTTAAAAACTAGCTGGGTTGTAGATTGGCTGGAGCTCTTAAAAATTACGTTAATTGCAACTGTTAGGGTGCTTGCTACAGTCCTCAATAGTGGATGTGTCTAGTTGAAATTCAATCTTTTTTTTTTTTTTTTTTTTAATTAGTTGATATTTAACTAGCCACTGACACAATTCAGAGTTGCATAAATAAAAGACCAGAGCCCTTGTTGGTGGATCCCCAAATTCTTCTATCAGATAACACAGGAACTTGGACCACATGGTCCAGATTCCTGTACACTGTCCCACCCCTGCTTGAATGAAGAATATTCCTGCCTAACATCTTTTTCCTGACACTAAAAAGTAGAAAACCACATTGTAGCTACTCCTTTGTAGTGTAGGCCTACACAAATTTCCCTTAGCCTCTAAATTTCTTTATAATAACTATGAGAGAACAAGACAACATCAAAAGTAATTTTCTGTGAATGCCTGCTAGCACTAACAGCCTCTGCAGCCCAAAAGTTCCTTTTTATTCCAATTCCATAAATCACTAATCCATAAAAAGATAAAATATACAACACATCCCCTATTCATCCCCAGCACTAAATAAAAGAGAATAAGAGACCTGAAATCCACGTCCAGTACCTCAGGATACTTGGCAATTTTGGCCAAGTCTTCTACTGTCACGTTACATGAATCAAGCAGTGGTGCATATTCTGGGATTGCATAGATAATCCTTCTTGTGTTTAGAGAGACAATAAAGAATAAAACTATATCGTAAGAATTTTTTTCTATTGTAAACTATAGCCATTTTACTACTACTTATTCTTAGAGCAGGTAATGTGGCTGTAAATCATAATATTCCTATGTTTCAGAGCAGTTTGCGATAGCTTTTCATTTACTTCAGACAAAAACGACTTCAGATTATATTAAAACTAGGTATTGAAATTATTCTGAACTGAGAAAACTTTTATCAAAAGGTGGCCAGCTCAAGTTGACTGTACATCAATACTTAGCATGAGGTAAATACAAGAATTATGTAATACCATGCTAGAAGATCTAAATTAACTATAACTGGATTTATAGGTGTCAAGCAGTCACAGGAGAATATATTGTTGTAGCAGAAAAATACAGAGGAAAAAAAATTAAGGACTGTCTCAGTTCAAATAAATTGAAAAACAATAAATCTGGCAGCAATAAAATTAAGACAAAACCTTACATTTTAATCTGAAAATAATAATCATATCATCACTGAATGCTTTCAGATGCATGACACAAAGTTTTGAGTTGAACTTGCTATCTTGCACGTACACACAGAGGAAGTATGCAAGACGTCCATTCCCTTCTGATTCTAGTCTGTGATATGAAGGTTTACAACGTAGTACTACAAAACATCCATCTCTAGAAGCGTTTCATATACTTGAGCTGAAAGCATCTGTTTAGCAAGTGTGAAAATCTTACTTCCAGAAGCACTCGTGTATTCTCTGGAAGCTCACAAGTACCACAGACTGTGCTTCCCTGTGTATACTCCTCATCCTGCAGCACTGCCACCCTATGGGGGGCTCTACAATGTATTAGCTTCAGTAACTATCCTAATTTTAAGACTTGCTATCAGCAGCAATCACTTTGTTTTTTCCCCCGGTGTATTTTTTACCTCCTTATCTTCTACTTCATAAACAAAATCCAAGAAATATCTATTCCTTAGAGAACATGTAAAATAGATTTAAAGTGTGCCTGTTCAATTCCCAACTTAACTGGTGATTGAGCAGGAGGCGTCTGTTTGCACGATTGCTATACAGACCAAGTAAAACTAGTTCAAGAGAGAGCCAACATTTTAAACTAGAGAAAGCAGAGGAACTCCCTCCAGCTATTTTCTGTGATCTCTTGAAATATGTGCTGTGGAAGATACTGTCCGTATCAAGAATTCTAATCAAATCTTACCTACTTTCCTGTCTTTTAAATGTGGGCTTTCTGTCCTTACTGAAAAGATAGACCAAAAAAGCTCCAGAGATATATATGCATCCTCTGTGCTGTTCATTTACTGATTATGCAGTCCAAATTTTCGCTACTAACAGACCAAAAAAAAAAAGCTTTGTAAATGTGGAAATACTGCTGACAGCTGTACCATTCCTTTTTTAAACACAGGTATCCAGGGAGAAAGTTACCCCTGGGTGTTTTATTCTCTGTTTAGGAAGAAAACAAAATGAGAGAAGTGAAAGATTTGAAAACCCTCCATGGAGTGCATGAAGACCAAATTCAGGAGGGAAAAAGAAAACCATCACGGTGCTGTCTTTGTGGAATACCGGGGGCTCATCACTCTGACCGGCAAGGAGAGAGGAGACAAGTTTCATAAGCGTTGCATGAAAAGGACATGAACTCATCCAACTGTGAGAGACGACGTTTTGATTGCAGTTTTTGGAGGAGAAAGCAGTCTCTGCACTTTCTGAAGGGTAAGAGGAAACGGATACCTGCATTTGGAGCATACTGTTTACCTCCCTCCTTCCCCTGAACCAAGTGACATCCCCACTGCTCTCTGTCCCCAGGTGACTCACTGGGAGGGAGGGACTTGCTTGAGAGAAGCAGTGAAGGCCATAACCCTTGAGAAAGGCACATGGTGCGTGCAGCTCACTCCTGCCCCGCTCACCTCAACCTGTCTGCCAGCTCACCACCCCGATGGGGAGCCCCACAGTGAGCATCAGTACCCCCTTACTGAGCGCCAGCACCCAAGCTCTGCTCTCTGCCCCTTTGGAAAAGGCCCCAGCGTGCCCCACTGGCTCAAGAGCGAGCCAAGGGCTCAATTCCCATGCCAAGAAACAGCTGCCAGGACCTCTCCACCACGGGGATGTGAAGTCACCAAGGGTCCCTTGAAGGGGGGACCTCTTCCGTCCTGCAGGATGGAAGAGACGCTCCGCAGAGGGAGTGACCACCGCTTCCCCAAGGGATTTAAGTCATAGCATCTCCCAGACTAGAGATTTCTGGAGCTTGAGTGAAAACTAAATACAGGAGCATCAGAGATGAGAGAAATACCTACCCATGTGGCTGCGCTTGGTGCCTAAGAAAACAGCAATCTATCTTTCTACAGATTCACCAGATAATCTCAGAGGTTGCCTCTTCCCTCAACACTCCTTTGGAGGATTAATATATACCTCTCTCCATCCTCAGATATATCAGTTTTGCCTCAGGTTTCTTTCATTTATTAGCCTCTTTGGAGTTTCATGTGCTTTTCTCCAGGTTCTTCTACAGAAAGGAAACTCCAAAATCAAACTACACATTGATGGTGGGGCCTTTTGTTTGTTTTTCTGTTCAGTTCTATCCCTTTCTGTCTACCTTACAGGCTAAGGTAGAGAAAAAGCTCCCCCCCCCATTACTATGCCACTTGAAAATGTGCTGTTTTCCAAAATCAGTATAACTCCTGTCACAGTCTATGCCAACACTTGTATCCTGGTTTAAACTGTGATTCTATCATTTATCCTAATTCACATGGCCTTTTTCTGACACTTGTATGTAGACTGGCATCTCAATTTAATCTGTTTTAAGGAGTGTGGCAGATGTACACAATCCTCATCATGGCATGCTGTTTCTGTTTGAAAGATGCACACGGGAATGGAGCCCTAAGAATAGGCTGTCTCATTTAAAAATTAAATAGTTAAGCAGTTTCAAGGACCAACCTAGGTATCTCCAGAGCTACAGTTCTAAATTTATCCAGAGAAGCTCCCCTTTCACCATTTGCATTTAATTGAAGGCTAATTACTTCTTATTCCATAAAATAACAATCGGGGGGGGGGAAGCCTGAAAATCTCACTATTGATTGCACACGGTGGTGTTTTTCTTTCCCAAGATTATACAAATTCTCCACAAATCTCAGTTTTAGAGAAAAGTTGCACCTTCAGTTAGCAAGCTGCAGCATTTCTGTAGTTTCTCCAAGGCAATTCTTTTCACTTTGGACCATCATCTGTGTGACTGTTTGAACAGTCCTTTGTCTCACTACGTTCTCATTCTGGGCACGTCAAGAGTTATGCCAAAGTGAGGTGCTTAGTGTAAATAAACCTGAGACATCTGGCCATGGGTTAAGCAAGGCAGAGCCTGTTGTGACTGCACTTATTGTGCTCGATAAAGTCTCCATCCCTTCATTACTCAAATTCCACCTCCTGCCTTCCTTTTCCTGTTAACTGTCAGCTCTGTCTGCACTGTCAACAAAAGCTCTCGTAAAATCCACGAGCAAGCTTTAGAAGTAGGTAGCTCAGATGCCTACAACAGCACAACTGCGCTAGAGAAGATCAGCGTTTCTAAACTAACTATATGCACTCTCCTGTGCCTCTTAAAATCACGTACAGTTAAAAAAGGACAGTCTGGTTTTCTTTGGAAATAAATCACTTCAAATTGACATCCATACTCATCTTAATTTCTATGCTCACACTCACTGCAGAATGCGCAGGCTGCCGTTTTGTAAGCGTCCATACTCTCAGCAGGAAATCTGGAGGGTTCATTCAAACATCCCTACATCCTACTAACACACTTTTTGGGGAAGGAAATGTGAACATCCTAACCTTGCTGTGTGACGAGTGCTGAATTTCCACAAGGAAGGCCAAACTCACTTGAAATCGCTCAATTTCACAACTACAGGTATATTGAGGGCTGGCATTACGCCGTGTCCTTGATTCCCTATGGGAAACCCAAGTGACTAAAATGTCCAGGTTTGGTCCTTATTTTTAATAATTATCTCCTTTTCTCTTTCACTGTGTAAAAGCGTTCATCGCAACAATACGATTCCACTGAAATAACCGTAGAGCGAGTGCTCTCAAGCACTACAAAGGATCAGTTTAGGAACCAGAGATTACATTCCCTTTTGGCAACCTCTGTGTACTTGGAGTAACAGCCGGCGTAGTTAATAGAAATACGATTTTAGGTCAACTGCACTTTGGAAAGAAGTAAAAATGGAAGCTGGAGCCAGGAGGAGGTCTGGGCACCCCAGGCACCATCTGATTAGCAACAGTCTCCCTAGCCTAAGAGCCACAGCAGGTTCTTTTCTGTTCCCCAGCTCCCCCATCAACCTCTACCAAAACGCTTTATGGGTGGCCCTTAAAGATACAGAAACCCCTAAGCAAACCCTTGAAGCTTAGCTATGTGCTCGAGCTCTGAGCAGTCCTTACCTTCCCCTGCCGCTCACCTTCTTCAGCCAGCAGCTCAGGAGGAAAGTTACACATTCGTGCTGCTTTCTTGCTGCTTTGCTTTCTTCATTTTTCATCATTTCCCCTGTCTTCAACACTCTTCTGTCTTCAAAAATTATCTTCCACCTTCATCTAGCCACTGCACAATCAAAACCATTCCACCTCCCAAACCCCCCCCCCCAGGTATCTGAGATTCCCTCCCATCGCGATATGCATGCATAAATTCTCTTGCTGCACGTAAAAGTAGTCTACCAGCAGTACGCAGAGGAAAAGAGAAAACACGTATTCTTCCGGCTTGCTTCTGTCGCTGCTTACCCTTTTCAATGTTATAGACAACTACACGATGAATTCTTTAAAGCAGGCCTAAGATCATTCAGCATTTATGAAGAGTCCATCACCTTCATAAATCCTAGTTAAATAAATCAGAATTTTAAGACTAGAAAAGGTCATTATGATACTATAGCATGAACTGTATACTCCAAATCGGAGAACGTCCTGACCGTCCGTCCCAAACACCCATCACTGACATGGGATCAGCGTTCCCTTGTTGATTGTGGACAGGCCCACACGAATCTACATCAAATAAATTCAGAAGCACATCCTGAGATCTTTTGGTCCTCTAAGCTATCCCGGTCCTTGACTGGCATTAACTACTGGCGGCATTAGCACTTCTCATTTTTAAAATCCAATTTCCCTCATTATAGGCTCTCATTATCAGATAATGGGTAACAGGTGGCTTCAGCCTTGTCTACATATGCTTTTGGAAAAGCCTCTTTATCACAGCATCACAGAAAGGTTGAGGTTGGAAGGACCTCTGGAGGTCACCTGGTCCAAGCCCCTTGCTGCCCCGAACCACGTCCAGATGGCTTTTGAGTTATCTCCAGGGATGGAGTCTCCACAGTGTGTCTGGGCAACCTGGGCCAGTGCTCGGTCGCCGTCTCTGTCTCTGGATGTTCAGATGGCACCTCCTGTGTTTCAGTTTGTGCCCATTGCCTCTTGCCCATAACTGCAGCTGCTGTTGTTTAACTCTATGTAGAGACACATCCACTGCAAAACTTTCTAAATAAAGAAACATTTTGGGTCTGCTGCAGGAAACATTTTTTCAAAAGAATGAAACGTGCAGCTAATTCTTATTATGTATCATAGTCACAAAGAAACACATTCCACTTCATTCATTTATTTCTAACACAAATCTCAGAGCATTTTTAATTGTTGTATTTTTTCCATTTGTAGTGCTACTCAGAATAAAAAAAATCATGCAAATCACATGAAAAGAATCATTAATTTTAAACTCTACAGAAAGATCATTTTAGGTTCTGCGGGACTCCTTCCAGAAAGAACTTATGACTTTCTGGTGAATGTGCTTTTCCCTGTCCAGTAGGCAATAAGATCTAAATAATAAGGAACCATAAAATTGTCAATAGTAATTGTGTATGTCGTAATATTTTCTTTCACATCTCTGATCAAAGAGGCCCAATTCAAAAAATGTAAAGCTCTGACTTAGAAGGGAAAAGGACAACAAGTCTTCATTTTAACAGAACTGAAGTTCAGTTTGAGTAGGATTACTGGAGTTGGTCAGAATTTCAAAACTTTGTTTTAGAGAACGATCAGCTTTTGAAAATATTTCTGGCAAAAAAAACCCAATACATTCGGCATTGTTAATTTACAGTTGTCTTTTCTTTTTCTATATAATAATACATTTTATTTAAAAAATCAAAACTGTATGCTATTAACTCATACACCTGATATCACTTCAAATGTTGGAATATAGAATTCTGAATGACATCGCTAGATTAGAGAAGTGATCTCAAGTTGTCCTGGTTTTGGCTGGGATGGAGTTGATTTTCTTCCTATTAACTGGTATAGTGCTGTGTTTTGGATGTAGTATGAGAATAATGTTGATGACACGCTGATGTTTTGGTTGTTGCTAGGTATTGTTTACACTAGTCAAGGACTTTTCATCTTCCCATGCCCTGCCAGGTGTGCAGGGGGCTGGGAGGGAGCGTGGCCAGGACGCTGACCCAGCTGGCCAATAGGCTATTCCATACCATATGATGTCATGCTCAGCATATAAGGCTGGGTGAAGAAGAAGGAGGGGGGGACGTTCGGAATGATGGCGTTTGTCTTCCCAAGTAACCGTTACGCGTGATGGAGCCCTGCTTTCCTGGCGGTGGCTGAACACCTGCCTGCCGATGGGAAGTGGTGAATGAATTCCTTGTTTTGCTTTGCTTGCGTGCGCGGCTTTTGCTTTCCCTACTAAACTGTCTTTACCTCAGCCCACGAGTTTTCTCACTTCTACCCTTCTGATTCTCTCCCCCATCCCACCGGGGGGAGTGAGCGAGCGGCTGCGTAGTGCTTAGCTGCCGGCTGGGGTTAAACCACAACACAAGTAAACTGCAAAATTATATATAGGAATAACTCATTGCACAAACAGATGGGTGGAGGACAGAAGACTAGGTACCAATTCCAGAGAAACTGTCTAGAGAATACACAGGAATAGCACTTAAATAAGAGACGTTGACAATAGAAAAAGAAACATAATGAGGAAGCTCAGAGAGTTGCAACACATTTGTTTCCCTGAAATGATGCTACGGGCAACAGAATGTTACCTAAGAGGGTAGAGAACTCAAGCTTAGAACTTTAATTTCCAAGAAGAACTTATTCCACCATTTCTAATAGGTCAACAAAGGGCCCAGGCTGTGCATCTTAGAACGTAAGCCTGGACGAAACAAAAGTACCTCTGAAAACTAAGTTGGCAAGGCTATGTCTAAGCAAGTGGTTTACTTGCAAGCAGAGGAGAATGATGGCCTTGGATGGCTTAATGGACATCAGTTCTGGATTTGTTATGAATTTGAAGCATAGAGTTTTGGAATCAGAATAGCAAAGTGGTATTTAATAGAGGAAAGTATTATTTAATGTTCTGTATCTAATAGCATCATGTATATGAGAAGGAATACAATGACACTCACTAGTTGGAAGGAGTTTCTGCCATCACAGCAATTACTTCTTAATCTATCCATCAATACATATCAAATCATACTTTTAAGTGTTGTAAAGAGTAACCCTGTCTCTTTGACTATGCTTGACTGACAGCACCCATTTACTTCATATAGGCCTGTGAGCAGCCATCAGATATTAATGACTTTTAGTTACCATTTTGAAGCTGACAAAGTAGAAATATCTGTCCTCATATTATCATACTCCTGAACTTCCTGACTGCTGAGGTCTTTGCTGGTGTGCTGCTGCTACGTTTTTCCTTAATCGATAGAGTGCCTTTGCGTTATAGGGCGGAAAGCTGAGTTGTCAAGACTAAGATGATAGAAGTCCTCTTCATGTTGCATTTTGTAAAGGACATTTAAAGCTCTTCAAGTATGGAGCAAGTTTATGCCAAAGACAGATGTGGTGCTACCTCACTGAGGAATGCAGTCCAGCTAACTCCTAAAAAAGCAAAATTAGGGTTGGTTTGTTTGTTTTTTCCTTTACAAGACTGCAGAAGAGAGAATAAATTGAGAAGATGTAGGTTTCGGTTTCAGGTTGTCACAGGTCACTTTAGTTTGTAAAAACCAAAGAAGGTGGTGGGTCAGTGGTACTGCCAACTTCAGGTACAGTAGTTTCATATATGGTGTATATGTTCTTTGGCCAATTTAAAAGATTGTCTCTACAGAAAATAGCCTTTTTGACTCTGAGTCAAATAACACAAATCACTAAAGCTTTTAATAATCTGACATAACTCAAAGAACCTATTCTCTCTCATGCGATTCCTTTGTGAAGGTGTCTGTCATTGCCAAGGCAACTTGGCTATTAATTTTGCCGTTGTAGAAAGGAGAGTCCAGAACAACAGGATTCTCTTCCTGTCTTCCATTTTTCATTAAAAAAAGCCTAGGCTTACAAACTCATTACCTGCCTTTTTTTAAATTACCATTTTCCCTTGCTGGCACCTTTTATCCTTTGTGAACTCTACATCACTACTAAATGAGAATGGTAATTTTATGCTAGCTTCTATTTGAAACATATGCTGAAGAACTAGCACTGCTGCCTTTACTGTAAGTTATGTAGTGTAATCTGTTTGGAAGCTATTAGTGGATATAAAATTATTTCATTTAATGATTTTATTCCCTTCCCCAAACTTGTGCTCATAGCTCCTTCACTAAATTACAGGGCTGGCCTGTTGTTGCAATGTGCTAATAAAACATTTTCTTTGACTGATAAAATACCTTTTCTGTAGTTGGTTGGCTCTATGGACCACTAGTCCCTTTAGCTCTATATCATGGCAGTCCAAACCAAGCAAAGTTATATAGGGCCGCATCCCAGGAAAGACTGCAGTGGGCAAGACAACAAAACAGGTCTTAGTAGAGGTCTCAGGGTAGCAAATATTTTAGGGTGTCATGTCAGCGTTAGATGACTCTCCTCTCTTGTCAAGTATGGACTGATATATTCACCTAGCTTGTTGAGAACCACCAAATCAAAAAGTTATGTGAAAATCACCAAGTTAATGGCCTAGGTCTGACTGTCTGGGTTTGTAGTACTGGATTCTTGGGCTTTCTGTAAAACTTCTACCATTCCTATTTAAACAATGTTTTTTTTCTTTTATAAGGCACACGAAAGCAATACAGTTACTTTGTGGAAGTGGAGCTCAGCTTTCCAGCAATGGTTGAGGACTCCTGAGACAGAACTTCGGCAGGTAAAAAGCATCATAGTTTATCTTAACTGTACAAGAAAGCAAATAATTGCATGCATTAAATCTTGGGGGTTTTTTGCATAAAATATTCTACTCTTAAGAAATATACATACAAAACAAAAGCAAACAAGAAAACAAAAAAAAATCACTAAAACTCAATCTCAGATGGGAAGGAAATTTTGTTTCAATTTAGTATCAAAAAATATACCACCCTAAATAGTTCTAATTTTTATCTACTGTCATACTATTGGAGTTGTTGTCAGGTGAACGACTACTCACCTAATCAGAAGGCTGAGAGACAACAGTCTGACCTTTAACTCTGGGGCATTAATCCAGCTACGTATACCTCAGTTTCTTCAAATATAAAATGGGGATAATACTGACAAATCTCACAGGATATTATAAAAATAAATACTTTTATAGATGTTTTAGAAGTGAGAAGTAATGTGTGAGAATATTCAAGTATTTTCACTGTAAAGCAGTATAATAAAGATGATTTGTGTGCTAGGTATGTTCATTAAAGACATTGAAAAATATTTTTGGAGTTTAAAATGGTGTAAACCAGAAAAAAAACAAACCTGTAAGATGCATGCAACAAATCAATGCACTGTGTATTACTTATCAGAAAAAGGTAACCCAAATGCATGAAATCCTCCACTTACAATTTATTTTTTAGGGAAAAAACTGTCGTGAAATTCTTTTTTCATTAATTTGCTGATAGTTGCTAAAAAAGCCTTCTGTCATTCTCTTAAGTAAAATATTTTAGCCTTAGCTAAAGTAGCTAAACTATTTAGCCTTAGCCTTTTAGTGTTCTTTGCCTGTCTATTCAGAGTTTGGAAGGTTTGGGTTGTTCGTTTCTTTAACTCAGTTCCCATTACGCTCACTTCGCAGTCTTTCTAATCCTATTTGATTCACGATGTTCAGAACAACTGTAACAACATTAACCAGCAGAAAATTCAGTCATTAAACTTCTGGTTTTTTCTTCCCAACCTTGCAGCTAAAGGTCATGCTGACACATTGTATGGCTGGTACCTGGCTGTTGGAGACCTGGAACAAACTGGCTGTGATGGCAGAAACTCCTTCCAACTAGTGAGTGTCATTGTCTTCCTTCCAATGATTTAGACGTAGCCTTGCCAACTTAGTTTTCAGAGGTACTTTTGTTTCGTCCAGGCTTACATTCTAAGATGCACAGCCTGGGCCCTTTGTTGACCTATTAGAAATGGTGGAATAAGTTCTTCTTGGAAATTAAAGTTCTAAGCTTGAGTTCTCTACCCTCTTAGGTAACATTCTGTTGCCTGTAGCATCATTTCAGGGAAACAAATGTGTTGCAACTCTCTGAGCTTCCTCATTATGTTTCTTTTTCTATTGTCAACGTCTCTTATTTAAGTGCTATTCCTGTGTATTCTCTAGACAGTTTCTCTGGAATTGGTACCTAGTCTTCTGTCCTCCACCCATCTGTTTGTGCAATGAGTCATTCCTATATATAATTTTGCAGTTTACTTGAGATCACTTCTCTAATCTAGCGATGTCATTCAGAATTCTATATTCCAACATATGAAGTGATTATCAGGTGTATGAGTTAATAGCTTACAGTTTTGATTTTTTAAATAAAATATATTTTTATATGGAAAAGACAACTGTAAATAAACAATGCTGAATGTTTTTAAAAACATGGAAAAAATCTTTACCTTTTTTTTGCCAGAAATGTTTTCAAAAGCTGATCATTCTCTAAAACAAAGTTTTGAAATTCTGACCAACTCCAGTAATCCTACTCAAACTGAACTTCAGTTCTGTTAAAATGAAGACTTGTTGTCCTTTTCCCTTCTAAGTCAGAGCTTTAAATTTTTGAATTGGGTCTCTTTGATCAGAGATGTGAAAGAAAATATTACATGACATACACAATTACTATTGACAATTTTATGATTCCCTTTGGTTTAGATCCGATTGTCTACTAGACAGGGAAAAGCACATTTACCAGAAAGTTGTAAGTTCTTTCTGGAAGGAGTCACACAGAACCTAAAATGATCTTTCTGTAGAGTTTAAAATTAATGATTCTTTTCATGTGATTTGCATGATTTTTTTTTTACTCTGAGTAGCACTGCAAAGGGAAAAAATACAACAATTAAAAATGCTCTGAGATTTGTGTTAGAAATAAATGAATGAAGTGGAATGTGTTTCTTTGTGACTATGATACATAATAAGAATTAGCTGCACGTTTCATTCTTTTGAAAAAATGTTTCCTGCAGCAGAACCAAAATGTTTGTTTATTTAGAAAGTTTTGCAGTGTATGTGTCTGTACACACAGTTAAACAACAGCAGCTGGAGTACTACATGGTTCGTTTCTGCCTTCAGATATTGCTGTTTCTGTTCAGTAGTCTACAGTTTATACAAAACTTGGGCTGAAAACTGCTAGCTGGGCAGTTTCGTTTCTGCACTGACACAAGTGAGTGAATATTGAAAAATGATAGATTTTGTGTCTTGATAAATGTCTATATCAAGGTGAGGGGAAACAGCTTTATTCTATTATACTGTATTAGGGAGGAGGAAAAAAGTGTTTCTGCCTTCCAGGGGGAAAGAAAAAAAAAAAAAAAGAGTAGCTGGGATTACCTTTTTTTTTCCTTCTTTTTTTCTTTTTTCCCCAGTCAGGTCCCTCCTGGGATTGAGGCTACAGTTCTGTGGGCATCTCGTTCAGCATAGGAGTTGATTTAAGACCTTCCCACCCTCAGCCTTTTGCTTCCATCTCTATTCTTGCTGCTTTTGATTGTGCAATATAACGATTAGTGGGCCTTTCCACTAAGCTGGATCAGAAAACTAGCCCAGGTTGAAAACACTCTGCACTTCAACCTTTTTTCCCCAGGATTATTTTTAACCCTCATTGATTTTGATTACCATTCAGTGTTCAGCCATCTGGACAGCTGCACATGAAGTGATTTGGGATGTGAATGAAGAGACTGGGGTAAAGTGGGAGGTCCAAAACCTGCTTAATCAAGCACTGCTCCCAAGGGAACCATGACTTAAGGGACAAAATGTGAATAACTAGGGAAAGAGAGGGGAAAGTTCAGCTGTAAATGAAGAAGAAAAGGGAGAGAGGGAGAACCAACAGTGACTAAGACTACTAGGTACTTGTTTCAGCTAAACCGATCCAGCTAAATGACTAGTCCTTTTCACGAGATAGATGCTGTTGACCCCTTTTGTGAAACCCTTTTTCTGAATTATTAGGAATTCTGTGGATTCCTATCCAGTGAAAAAGGCAATTATCTTATGCTTGCGCTACTCTTGCTTCCTGTCACTTGAGCACAAGCTAAATTTCAGATATCCTGACAATACTCTTAATTATGGTCTTATAAATTGTTCATGATAAAGCCCATTGAGAGTTCTATGAGAGACATGACTTGGAATGTATTGGTTGAATGTACTTATTTAAATACATAAAACATCTG
This sequence comes from Calonectris borealis, assembly GCF_964195595.1. Taxonomy (NCBI): domain Eukaryota; kingdom Metazoa; phylum Chordata; class Aves; order Procellariiformes; family Procellariidae; genus Calonectris; species Calonectris borealis. The sequence goes on along the minus strand of NC_134316.1, from coordinate 11,662,212 downwards.
GGAAATACATGTTTCATGTGAACTGGTTTCTAAAGAGCTCTGTATACTGGAATTAATTGCAAATATAGTGTCATAAAGCCATCTATTTGCAATTGTGTTAATCTTCACTGATTTATCACTTCCAAAAATTCAGTTTTGGTATGATCGTAAATCGGAACTGAGCCCCCAGTTTACACTTACAGACATATGGTATGCTGTGCATTGCATTAAGCCCTTTTTTTCTGTCTTAGTAAAACCATCATCTCAAATTGCTGTCTGTTTCTTACAAGCAGCAACAGTGATGAGAGCCCAGGTGACATTTTCCTTTTTCCTCCTGGGCAAAGAGAAAGACCTGGGCTGGGGCAAACATGTTCTGCAGATTAACACCCAGCTGTGTGGCAGGTGTTGTTGGCAGGACTCAGGCTTCTACAGCTAGAAAGCTGTTTTTGGGGAACAAGGACTACCAGAGATGGGTTCCATGTGACGGAGAGGCAGCAACATCTTTGTCAATGGGCTTGCAAAATTATTGAGGGAGACCATGAGTCGGTGGAAGCATACACCAAAGAGAGCAACAGGGGAGGTTCTCTCCCACCCAAGGAAGTTGGACAACCAAGGGCCTGCCTCAAGTGCCTGTATTCTAATACATGCAGCTTGGGAAACCAACAGGACAAACTAGATGTCTGTGTGCAGATATGGGATGTGTGTGATGATATGGGAATTAGAGACGTGATGGGAGAATTCATGTGAAGGAAATATTGCAATGCATAGATACAGGCTCTTTCACAAAGACAGTGAAGATGAGGGCTGAGGCTGGTTTTGCGCTCTATGTAAAGGGATGCACAGAGTGCTATGGATTAAGGTTTACAGGCTTTTTGAGAGCTCTCTAGTCAGGATCACAGTGAGGGCTGCAATAGCAACGTCATGATTGCTGTCTACTCTAGGCCACCTCATCAAGGACAGGAGGTGGGTGAAGCCCCCTTCAACTAGGGAGAAGTCATCTCTTGATTACAGATCCTTGTTCTCATGGGGGACTCTACAACCCCAACATCTGAGAGGGCAATGTGGAAGAGAGACAAGCAATCCAAGAGATTTTATGGACATCGAGGACAATTTTTTTGACAAAGGTGCTGGACAGGCTGAATACAGGAGGTGCTCTCCTGGATCTGCTACTCACAAACAAGAGGGAGCTGGTCAGGAAATGACAGTCAAAGGCAGCCTTGGCTGCGGTGTCTGAGATAGCAGCGCTTAGGCTCCTCAAGGAAAAAAGGTGCAGCTGTTATTACAGGGGAAGCAGGGACTGCCACGATGGGGATTTTTCTGAGACGGCAGGTGAGTCTCAAATAAACAAGCATTGATTTATGCTGCAGCTACAAAGTAATCCATCTGTTACTAACTAAAAATTAAGCATTAATCAAACATTAGTCAAGCCTTATTAGGTATATGATACCATGAGTCTGATGCTGAGTTGTTGGCTACAATCGCTGCTATCTTTAGTTCTTGGTCTTCTTGCAACTAAGAAAAGCAAACAGGTCTTACAAAGTATTTCCTACTTTGAATCAAGCAGTTCTGAGGTATATCTAGGTGCAAGGGAAAAAGGACGTGTTTCACAAACAGGCTTCCATATTACAGAAGTGAGGAAGAGATGGAGAAGACTAAAGGCTCTGACTTTAGGGGAGCAGACTTTGGCTTCTTCAGAGATGTAGTAGGGAAGATATCTCGGGAGGCCGTCCTGAAGTGCAAAGGAGCCCAGGAGAGCTGGCTGATCTTTACGGACAAACTAAAAGCGGAATAATGGTCCAACCTGAAATGCAAGGCGGGACCTCAACAGGCCGGCGGAATGGGTTGACAGGAACCTCATAAAATTCAGCAAAGCCAAATGCACAATCCTGCACCTGAGATGGAATAACTGCATAAATCAGTACAGGCTAGAGACTGAAAAATTAAGTAGCAGCTGTGCAAAAAAGGCTTGGGGGGTCCTATCGACAAGTCAAGTATGAGTCAGCAAAGGACCCTTGCAGCAATGAAAGCTAACAGAAAGCTAACAGGCTGGGCTGCATTAGCAAGACAATTACAGCCAGCAGATTAAAGAGAATAATTACTCCCCTCTCCTTGGCACTTGTGAGGCCCTATCTGGAATTTCCTGTGCCAAGTTTTGGGCTAGTCAGTGTAAGAGAGAGATTGACAACTTGAAGGGAGTGCATAAAATGTATTTCTGTTGGAATAGCAAGTCATAGAAATTGGAAGTGGAAGAAATTGCTTGGACCATCCCATAATATATATATTTACCTCGACATTGAGTTAAATTTTATTTAAAAGTTGCAGCACAGGGTACAAATTAAGTTCATATGACCTGGAGCCAAAAATCCCTGCCACTTTCATACAAGAAGCATGTTCTTCCTTTGGCTTACTAAGTAACTCAGGCACTTAAGCTACGTATTTTGCCTCAAGGTACTTGCGTGGCAGCTCGTTCTCAGCTCATGCAAACTGTGCTTCTCAGCAGTTACTGTCCTCAGTAACTGGCTCATTGTTTTTTAGCCATTTACTTTGCTAATTTTGCTTTATAGTTGGCCAGTAACAACAATCTCATGACAACAGACCTCAAGACTTACCAGATTTCCCTGAAACCAACTTCAGCCTCCTTATACTTGATCTCACACCTGATCCTCAAAAGAAACTACCATATATCTTCCAAACATGATTCTTAGAAGTAAAACCAGTATCTGAGCTAGACACCAATACAGGGCTTAATACAGATAATTTTGTTTTGTGCCACAGCTTAATCTGTCCCCTTTCCCACAATTAACCTCTTTGAGTTCCATAGTCTGTAAGGTACACGTCTTCAGCTTTTTCTGTAAAATACCTATAACGTCACCTTTTTCATCACACCTCTCCACTTCCTTTACCTGCAAAATTGCCCTCTAATCCAGATGTATCAACTATTTTTACCTAGACACTAAACCCTGAATTTGTATTCAGTTTTGAAGCTTAATGCTTCTATTTTGAAGCATTTGAGTTGAAGAAGGGCTTGTATGTCTGAAAGCTTAGGAAGACTGTTACTGTTACAGGAAGACGGAGGAAAATTTGAGAAACACCTAGCACATCGTTGGTACTAAACAGGTGAAATATAAACTGCAGCTCACTTAAGCCTACAATCTAGAATAGGATGGAGATGAGTGTTCTGCGCCCTAAACTGGTAATTCACCACTCTTTCTGTTATGATATTTATTATAAATAACAGCTCTTTTCTCATCAGTTCAGCTTTGTAGGTACTAAGGACTGGAGGAACTGCTGGTATTGTAAGAACAGAAGACGTCACTGTTTTCCATAGCCATATAAATTTCAGCATTACTCCATCTATTTTGATGACGCTAGCAATTCTACTACAGCATTACCATCACCAGGGCTATGGGCAATAATACTGCTGCTGTTTCTCATGGAGCACTGAAATGAGGTAGATGTGTATATCTTGTCACCGTTTCCTAAATCTGTTTCCTCTGTGTTCTTCTCTGCATCAGGGAAGACTCTAAAGTATCCCTACTACATGGAAAAAGTCCATTTCAGGATCATGGTATTCAGCTCCTGGCGATAACCAGCTTTTTGCAGATACGGCCAATGACAGCAGAGATGATCATCAGGATAAAACAGGCAAATATTCAGAGCTTCTGAGGTTGAAGTAGTAAGCTTCCCCCTCCTCTTTATCTCATTTCTTTTTCAGAGGACCCAGCTACATGGATAGAGATGGTATCATCATATGTCATATCGTCAACTACCTGAAAGGAGGTTGTAGTGAGGTGGGTCTTGGTCTCTTCTCCCAAGTAACCAGCGATAGGACAAGAGGAAATGGCCTCAAGTTGTGCCAAGGGAGGTTTAGATCGGACATTAGGAAAAACTTCTTTACTGAAAGAGTGGTCAAGCCTTGGAACAGGCTGCCCAGGGAAGTGGTTGAGTCACCATCCCTGGAGGTATTTAAAAGATGTGTAGATGTGGTGCTTAGGGACATGGTTTAGTGGGCATGGTGGTGTTGCGTTGACGGTTGGACTCGATCTTAGACGTCTTTTCCAACCTTAATGATTCTGTGATTCTATGTACAACTGGGCATCTCTGTTGACCATTGTTTTTCCCTGAGCACTTTTGGCAAGACTATCAGAAACAGAAGCTATCTTTCACAATTGCATGTTGGATCTGGCTGTATCAAGAATCATTTTGTGGTCGTTGGTTTCCAGGAAATACCAATCCTTGAGGGTGAATGTCCTCAAAAGGACAGAAGAGCTCAAATAAAGGAGTTTGTGGGCTAATACTACCATACAGTCTACACGAGAGGACTGTATATGGATGCTTGATTTAACTAAGAGATCAGTCTGGATAGGTTGTGGTTTTGCAGGCTGCTGTTACTTATTCCACAGCTCTCATCTTTGCCCAAGGAGACCTTTCCAGCACAACCCTCATTTTCTGTATTACAGTTGTTAGCAGGCAGTATTGTACCAGACTCTCCCAATTTGGCCCAGGGCTCGATGCACAGCCTGAAGGTGGACACTCTTTCCTCTCTCGCAAGAAAACTTGGATGAAAACCGAGGGTCCAGATGAGGAAGCTGAAATTGTACGAACGAGTCACCTCAGAGTCCAGGTAGGCAGAGGAAGTTCCCGCCTTCTTCCCCAAGAGCTTTCTGGGAAAAAAGAGGGGACGACACAGCTCTCCTCGGCGGGGGTGACCCCCACCCCTGTTTACCCCTCTCTCCTCTCCGGACCTAAAACGCGCCGCTGCTCTTTGCTTCTCCTTCAAGCATGAAGGACCTTGACGTTTCCCCCCGAGGCTGGCGCTGCCCCGCGGCCGCGGCGGCGCAAAGTACAAGGGGTGGTGCCGCAGGCTGGCGGCGCTGCCGGGGCTCGCCCCGGCCCGACCCCTCTCCCTCACCCTCCCCGGGGCGAGGGGCCCCGCCGCCCCCCGCCTGTACCTGACGGCCGCCCGCAGCCCTCGAGCTCCAGCCGCCGCCTCCTCGCGGCCCGCTCCGGAGGGCGGGCATGGCGGCTCTCCCCGCCTCTGGGGGCAGCGCCGCGGCCCGGGCAGGCCCCACCCCGCTGCCTGCCCGGCCGGCGGGGCGGGAAGGGGCGGCCCCGCAGCCGCCCTATAACTCCCCTTTCGCCGGGCGGCGGGAGGTAGCGGTTCCTCAGGAGCGGGATGAAGGCGGCAGCGGCGGGGCAGCACCCTGCGTGGGCGCGCTCTCTGGGCAGAGCCCTGGCCGGCACCCACCCCCAGGAGGGCCGCAGCTGCCCTCCGGCCTCCGCCGGCGGCTCGAAGGCCGAGGCGCGGGTGCTGGTCATCAACACGGGCGGCACGATCGGCATGGTGCAGGACGTCAAGGGTGAGGGGGCCCCGGGCGGAGCGGGGAGCGGGGCGGCGGAGGCGGGCTCCCCCTCAGGGTGCGCTGCGAAACCGGCCTGGTGTGGGGTGCTGGCAGGGCGCTGGGCTGGGGGATGCGCTGCTTGGCGAGCGGAGGCTGAGGCTGCAGCTGCCGCTTCCTTAACTAACAGCCTTGCTTTGTGACCGCTCTCCCTGGCGCGGTTTATGGTTCAGCATCCCCGGGTTTCTCGTAAGTGGTATTGAGCAGTGCCAGAAAAGCATGTGCCTTCCTCTAATCCTATGTTCCTACCCGCTGGTTATTTCAGTAGCTTAGCTGACAGGCATCCTTCTGACAAGTGAGCCTCACAGCTAGTTAGAGCAGGTTTTTGGCAGAGGATAACGTGTTTCCTGAAGTATGAGTCCTTTCTCCCCTTCTTCACGCACTGAAAATGAAACTAGCTTAATCGTACCAGTCATGCAGTCTTTTTTTAGCCCCCAAAAAAGCCCCGTCCCAGGCTACCTGGAAAGCATGTGCCTCATGTTCCCACGGGGAAGAGCGTGGGCTGTTGGAGGTGGTGGCCACGTCAAGGATTTTCAAGTGGTGACCTGACAGACGCAGCTGATGCAAGTGTGACAGCGTACATCCTGCCAAGTGTCATAACGAGTGAGATCAGATGCAGCATCTATGCTCACCTGCCTCTGGGCAGGTTTCTGCTGCTCTCCTACCAGCTCTTGACTTTGTGAAAGAAATCATTGAAGAGGTCTGCTTTACCTACCCACAGGAGGGTGAGACTCGATGAAAAGGCTAGACATGCCAAACCCCCTCCCACCAGCTGAAAAAAGTTTAAATCCAAAATTGAACTCTGAGATGTCTCAGTATACTGCCTGCATTTTACCTGAAAGCTTCTTAGGCACCTACAGGTATATGCTGTGCATTTTCAGGTGCCCCTAAATGTCAACAGGTAGGTGCCTATACTCACCTAACACCCCCGCAGAGCCCCAGTCCGGAAGCTGGAGTGGCACCTAAGCACCACTAGACCCTCACTCAGTAAGCACAGGTCCCAAGAGCCGCATCAGCCAACTAACGTGTCTGGAGAAAAGAACGGATTTCAGCCAGGTCTGACTTTCTGCAGGGCTGTGCGTTTACTAGCGTTGGTATAAAAGGAAAGGGGGTAATGTATTGGGGGGGGGGGGAAGGGGAGGGCGGAGAGAGGGAAGTGGTCCAATTTTGGTGAACATCTATCAGTTTCCTTCCTCCTTCACTTGGGAGGCAGTGGAGCATCCCAGGGCTTCCAGAGCCTGTGTCTGTCTAGGTTCAAAAGTGTGGGTACTTGTGTTGCCTACTACAGAATTTCAAGTCCCTGCCTGAAATACCATCTCAGCTACTCATTTGTAGGATTAAAACACTTAGGGCTTCACCTCAGAG